>NW_027185612.1:853794-890162 GCF_028583685.1 Petaurus breviceps papuanus | reverse complement strand
ACCAGGACAAATCTGTGGGCACAGCCTAGAACCACAGTGTCTACCTCATTCTTGTCAGCCATGATTGGCACCCCCTTCAGAAGGGTGAGGTAGGAATTTACCACCTTCATCTCCTGGAGCTTCTGATCCAGGAACTCTGAGAGCCTCCTAGTGCTGAATGGGGACTGGCTTTCCCTAGTTAAAATCCTGGTCAGCTCATCTTCCTCTGCTCTGCCTGCCCAGATCAGGGGTAAGGCCTTGGCTATTTCCTTTTGTAAAAGCTGCCTGTGCTGCCTATTTAGCTCTTGGAATAGCCTGACCTTTTCCCTGATGGCAGAAAAGACTGAGAGCCCTGGTGCCTCCAACATGTCATTACACCTCTTGTCACACTCAGATAACTTCTCCAGAGTGTCCTGGGTATCCAACACCAAGCTAATGCTGATCCCCCAAACTAGCCTGGCAGCCTTCGAGCTCAGCTTCTCCAGAGGGTACAGCCAGACTTGGAGGGGCATCCCATGGCCCCCTAAGCAGCTTAGGAAGGGAGGCATAGACTGTTACTGCATCTTCATAAGTCACTGGATTGCTCTCAAGGACAAAATCCCCATAAAACTTGCACCTGAATTCCTTGTTTGATTTTTTCTCCATGAGCTCCATTTTCATCCCTCCCCCTATTTTTCCTGATATTTTGGGAATCTTCTTTATTTCAGTCCTCAAGGATCCTTCTATATCCTTGACATTTTCATTGGTGGAAACTTTATGATCAAACACAAAGAAAGCCTGGGCCCCATAGAGCACTGCAGTGACCACGTGGGTGGCTGTTCCATTATCAAACACATCATGGTGAGAAATATTCTGATATACCAGGTGGTTCATCGTGAAGTGGGAATACTGTGTAGTCACACTGTACTTGAGAGTGACCCAGGCTTGCTTCTGGAATGTCTTGGTGTCATTTAATTACTTGGCAGAGCATTCTATTTTCACCATCCCACCCCCACCCCCACCCCCGGACACTTGCTCTCAGTTCTGCAGAGATATTCATGGCATTGGTCTTCTCATCAATAGAGTCAGAGGTGATGGTATCAATTTCAGTCTTGCACTGCTCTTCTGTGGTCACATTTCTCTCAAGGGTCTCCCTGTCCCACAAAGTGATGCCTAGAATGAGACAGAGACATTAGGGATTAAATTCCAGATTTCAGAGGGACCACAGCCTGTCATTTTAGGGTATCCTTTCCAGCAGGGACAGCTGGCCCTGGGAGGCAGCTTTTGGAAGGAGGTTAGGCAGGGCAAGAGCCACAGATGCCAGAGAGGGAGAAAATCCTACTACTGAACTGGAAAGAGCTTCTCTAGGCCTCTGCCACTCCCTTGCTCCACTGAGTCTTCTATGATGGATAGGGGGAGCCCTTACAAAACCTCTCCCTACTCTGAACCCCTGAATATAGATCCTCATTCTTCCCACCCCACAACCCTAGTACACACCACCCTCCTCTGAGCTCCTCTGTTCCTTCCACAGGTAGGTAAACATCTTTTTTCAGCCTGGGAATTTGTAGTGCCAGTACAATATTTATAGCACTGACCATGATGATAAATGGTCCCATATAGTAGACAATTGCAAAATATAACAAACTCTCCATATAGAGGACAGAACCAAAGCATTTATTTAGATATCAGGAAACTGAACCTATCAAAGCAACATAAAGGTTAATGCACCACAATGTAACAGAGAGCCTTCCCACAAACCAATACAAGATCAATATTTACTCACAAACCTCTCTATCCCCTTGGCTGAGCTCCTTTCTCTCACACCCTATCTCTACCTCTGACTCTCAGCTTCCTATGGCTCTGCTCCACCCTTCAGCAAACTCCTCCCATCCAAGGCTGCATGTGCCTATTAGGGGGCAGGGTTTACTTTAAAAGCAGGGAAGGTCTTCAAGTTCTCCCTAAGCTTATTGAGGAGCAGGGAAGATCTTCAAACTCCCATTCCCAATGCAATACTGTATTCTAAAAAATGACCTAGGTAATATTGGTTTTGACCAGATTGACAAAGCACTTTCCTCCCAACAATTCTATAGTGCTACAATTGTTAGCCCCACTTTGCAGACAAATAATCGATTCAGAGAGGAGCTGGTTAACTTTTTGGAGGAGACATGGCTAGTCGGTGTCTAAGCAAAATTCTGGTCTTCTGACTCCAAGAGTAGCCTGCCCACTGCCTGCCATAGATAGAGAACAGGAGGTGACCCAGAGCAAGTTCAATGCCTGGGGGGTGGAGGAGGAATGGTTCATGTACATAGCAGGTTTGGCATCATTAGTGAGGATTGGAGCATTCTCTGAGACAGAAAAGGAGTAGTTATGCTCTGACAAAGTGCAGCTCCTTCTGGGTTGTCTTGGCGAGGTCCTTTGTCTTCAGACATTTTATGCTTCTAGCTAATAATGACACTACTCCCTAGCATCAGCATAGCAGTTTAATATTTTCAGAGTATTGGAGAGTGGCTGAGCAAGCTGTAGTATGTGATTATGAGGGAAAACTATTGTACTATGAGAAACGAGGAGCTGGATGGTTTCAGAAAAACCTGGAAAGACTTACATGAGCTGATGTAAAGTGAAGTGAACAGAACCAGGAGAACATCGTACACAGTAACAGCAATACTGTAAGATGATTACCCTGTGAATGACTTGGCTATTCTCTGCAGTGCAATGGTCTAAGACAATTCTGAAGGCCCTTTGTAGAAAAATGCTATCTACCTCTATAGAAGTAACTGACAAAGTACAAATGCAAAGGCGTCTTTCATATTTTAAACTATTTTTGTTATATGTTTTCTGTTTTCTTTCACAACATGACTAATATAGGCATTTGTTTTGCACAGCTGTACATATATAATCTGGGTAAAATTTCTTATTTTTTTTCCATAAGGAGAGATGAGAAAGAGGATGAGAATTTGGAACTCAAAATTTCTCTTAATGAAAGTTAAATGTCTGTTTAAAAATGAATATTTTATATATGATTGAAATAAGTAAAATCAAAAGTAATAAATAAATGTTTTCAAAATACTTTGCAATATTATCTCATTTGATCTTCAGAACAATCCTCAGAGTAGGTGCTATTGTTATCTTTCCCATTTTTAGGGTGAGGAAACTAAGACAGGGTTAAATGACTTGTCCAGGTTCTCACACCTAGATATGCTAAAGCCTGGATTTGGACTCAAGTCTCCTGATGTCAGGTCTGGTCCCTTCATGTGAGTGTGTTACATATGTGTACAAGTATACATAGATACAGGGCACAGGACCAATTTAATTGGAAGGGATGATACTTAAAAGGTGAAATTAAGAGGTGAGAGAGGAATATCATGAGAGAAGATGGGGAGAAACAGAATAGGGGAAGAACAGGAAGGCAAAAAAGGAATGGGTCGACCTTATTCTCATTGAATTTGGCTTAGGGAGGGAATGATATACACACTAAATAGGATATCTCACCCTACAGGAGAGTAGGGGTGAGGGGGATGAGAAGGGGGATGATGGACGGGAAGGCAGGCTGGTGGGGAGGGAAGTTGGAAGCACCCACTTTTAAAAAGGGACAGGATCAAAGTAGAGAATAGAACAACTTGTTTAGCCTTTCTCCAATTGATGAATATCCCCTCTATTTCCAATTTTTTTTTTGCCACCATAAAAAAGAGCTGCTATAAAGGATGCACTGGTTAGGCAAGGTCACTGTTTTAAGTAACTTCCTTTCACTCTTTTCTTTATGACAAGGGAGGGCTCCCTGGTGGGGGAAGGGATAAGATCCAGAAACAACTCTGATTGGGATCTATATTTGTAACATCAGTCTGTAAAACTTTGTAACATCAATTTGTAAAACCAGTTTGTAAAATCACGTTTCCCTTTCCCAGCCTCAAACTCTGCCCCTTCCCCCTAACTGCACTCTGCCTAGGCAACAACCTGTGACTCTGACGGGGTACCTGGGGTCTAAATCAATTTGTAATAACATCAGTCTGTAAAACCAATTTGTAAAACCAGTCTGTAAAATCACATTTCCCTTTCCCAGCCTCAAACTCTGCCCCTTCCCCCTATCCACACTCTCCCTTGGCAACAAATTGTGACTCCTTTGATCTTGCTTAATCTAGCCCAATTATAGTTGCCTCATGTCTCCTGTCTGGCCCAAATTTCATCTCCAAGTTAAACTCCTCAAACTTTTATCTATGCACTGAAGTCACAAGTTAGCCTTGGTTTCCTTACATCCATCCTGTCGGCCCAGACAATGGCAGCCCTACCCTTTAAAAGTGAAAGCCTGTGCCCCCTTTCACCTGCAAAAAGTCCCCTAAGGACTCTTGCCCGCTTCTGTAAAAGCTTAAAAATAAACTTTTCAACTCTCACTCCAATTAAGCCTAAGACTTTGAATTCTTTCCAGACTCTATTGCAGGTTTTCTGGTCTTAGATAAGATCAGAGTTCCTGCTGAACCTAATAGCGCACCCTCTTCAAGCTCTAATACAAATTCTCTTCGTTCTCTCTGACTTGTAAATGTTTCCTTCTCTGAGTTCTGCATGTGTTTGCAGAGAGGTATCTGAAGGTGCATTGTCCAGGTTTTCTGAATGGGAGTAAAGAGTCAGACACAGAAGAAATCCCCCAAAGTGAACCCAAACCCTCCTATGGCTGCAGCTGCTCAGAAGTTTTATCCAGTCAGAAGCTTGGAGTAAAAACTGCCTGACACAAGGTTAGCACAGGTCAGAACAGTGGAGAAGTACAACCTCATCTGACTTTGACCATAGATTTTAAAGACCTTAGGACCACTTAGCCTAAGTGACTCTGTCAGGGTTCAAAGTGGGAAGAGCTGGTTCAGATTTTTGAAAGAATTCAATAAGACCTTCTCTTTAGCCAAAGGGAGTTTTATTAACTCAAAAGCATGCGAGCCTGAGACTTAGCAAGGAGCTGAACAAAGGCAATGATATAGGAAAAGAACCAGACTTATATAGCCAGAAAGCTACACAGCCTGTAGGATGGTGATGTAAGGTTTAGGGTTTCTAAAGGTGGTTGGAGATTTAGGGACAAGATAAGGATAGATAAGGATGATAAGGACACAGGATGAGGACAATGAATGACACAAGAAAAGGGAGACTAGGGAATTCTTATGACCCAGGATGAGAGGAGACAAGGAATTTTAGGATAAGGGGAAGTTTTGTGATATTTCAAGATAAGGGGAGATTTTAGGAGGCCAGGGAATGAGAAACTCAATCCTTAGGGCACCTCTGTATTTTAGGGTGCCTCTAGAAGGTAACCCAATGAAAGGTCATCCCAACCTATAGGGCACCTTTGTATCCACATCAACTCCAATACTGATGTTCTAGCACTATAACATCAAACAATATAAAGATTACAATTTTCACATTCCCCATTGTCTCTAGAAGAAAATCCAAATTCCTCACCCTCATAATCTACTTCCAGTTCTACCTTTCCATTTGTATTTCATGTTACTCCCCTCCATTTACTCCACATTCTACCCAAATGACCTTCTTAGTGTCCTCTAAATTTGACATTCTATCTCCTCCCCCTAAGCCCTTCTGTGCACAGGTCATCCCCTAGGTCTGGAAGACACTTCTTCCTCACCACTGCCTATTAAAATTCTGACTTTCCTTCAGTGCTCAGCTGAGGTGACACTTTCTCCATGTGGCCTTCCTTGCTCCCCCAAAGCTGTCAGTGTTTTCTGCTTCCTCAAGGCATAAAAATGGACTGAATCTGCGATTTCATGGTACAGGGATCTATCTCTCAGCAATAAAATCCCTTTATCAATGCAGGCTGACAACTTTTCTGCCACTTCTCTGCCTCAGGAATTGGAAATTGAGGAGTGGTTAAATAAATTGTGGCATTTAATGGTGATAGAATCCTATTGTGGTATTAGAAATGAGCAAGGGTGTCACAAAAGAAATTCAACAAAAGCTGGACTGAGGCACTATCTATGTCTCTGAGAAATATAAAACTGCATTATCAGGGGTGCTACCTGTTAATAAAGCTGACCAAATGTCTTGCCTCCGTTTCTAGCTAAAGGAAAAGAATTGAAGATTCAATTCCTTTTTATGGGCATAGAACAAAGGAAGATCAGAAGAGGTAAGAAAATCATATAGCTGGTTATAGGGTTGATAACACTGTGGGGGTGAGGAATCAGGACTGGTTACACTGAGGGAAAGGGTTTAAACACACACACACACACACACACACTCGCAAGAAGAGGGCCACCTTTCACTGTTTTAAAGGACTAGGTTAGCTGCATCCCAAGGCCACTGATAGTGGACCAGGGTTACCAGATTCAATGGTACCTGGAAATGAGGTAAGACCACTTTTAATTGGGCAATGATAAGGCTAAGATGGGACAAGCTTATCCACAGCCTATCCATTCTCAAGGATAGGACACAGATGACATGGAGTTTCTAAGGAGCTGAAATTATCAGGGATTACAAGCTTCCTTAGAACAAAATGATTTGCAGGTGGTGCTAGGAAAACAGTTCCCTTAGAGAGAAAGTGTTTTATGAGAGTACTGAACTTAGCTCAGAGTTTTTTCTTTAAGGAAGAGGATAAGGTTTGTTATACTGAATGCAGAAAATAGTTGCAGAATATAATCAGTCACAGAATAGAAATAAAATATAAAATATTGGATTAATAATTAATTTTCACAAGAGGATGGTTTAAAGAAAAACCTGGGAACAAGTCTATGAACTGATATGAAGTGAGGAAAAGTGAAGTGAGCAGAACCACCATACACAGCCACAGCAACATTGTAACACAAATCAAGTGTGAAAGACTAAGCTATTCTGATCCATACAACAACCCAAGACAATCCAAAGGACTCATGATGAAAAATGCTGCCCAGCCCCAGAGAGAGAACTGATGAACTCTGAAGAAAGACTGAAGTTTTTTTTTCACCTTATTTTTCTTGCTCTCCCCCTTTTTTGCAACATGGCTAAAAAGAAAATGTTTTACATGACTTTGCATATATAATGGGTATCATATTGCTTGACCTCTCGATGGATGGGTTACGGAATGGAGGAAAGGAGAGAATTTATAACTCAAAATATTAAGTTAGTATTAAACATTTTTAAAATATATTAAAAAAGAATGGAAAAAGAACATCCAACAGCATTCACTGAGAGGGTAACTGGCCCAAGGTCAGCTAGTATCCGAAGCAGGACTCGAATCCAGGTCTCTCTGGCTGAGCTTTGATCTCTCTTATGCCACACTCCCTCTCCTCCTCCAATCACCTCCTATTTAATCATTTATGCACATACTGCAGCCTCCAGTACAAGGTGAGCTCTTCTAGGACAGGGCAGGGTTTGCCCAGCACCTGGCACACAGAAGGCACTTACCAAAGGCTTGTTGACTTGGCCAGAAGGAAACAGTTCTGAGCAATAAAAAACACAGTCATGTTTCCCAGTGAACAGATACATTCCTCCCCTTGGCAGAGAGACAACAGCACCAAAAGGATGCACTGCTTAGGCAAGGTCACTGTTTTAAGTAACTTCCTTTCACTCTTTTCTTTATGACAAGGGAGGCTCCCTGGTGGGGGAGGGATTAAGATCCAGAAACGACTCTGATGTAAAAAACAAGAGGTATCAGCAAAATGATTTGTGTGTAGATTTACTGACCATTCATAGCATCCATTGCAATGAGAATCATTGATCTCTACTGAGTACAGGAGCCAGGGAGGGGCACAGGTGATCAAAGTTCTGTCTGGACAGGCCCTTCCAGCTCTCTCTGCTCCTGACCTGTGCCTGGAGCTGCTGGGGAGGAGAAGGGAGAACAGCCTCCACCTTCCCCAGGGCCAGGAAAGAGTCAGGTTCATCCCCATGGGGCCAGAAGTGTAGCCACTGGGAAGCTGCTGCCATACCAGCCTCTCCTGCTTTGTTCCAGTCCCCTCCAACCTCCTCCTCACCCCAGGCTGCAGGGTTAAGCCTCAGTTCCATCTCCCAGGATGTTTCCTTCTCCTCAGCCCACACCAGAAAACTGGAGAGGGAGGAGGGGTCAGAAGAGCAAAGTTAAGCAGGGGTTAGGAAACTGTCAGCAAACACCCTGACTTGTTCCCCAATCTTAGACCACTAAACAGAAGGGGAACTGAATGTAGGTTATTCACCCTCAGAACAAACACAGGCCCAGGAACTGAGGCAGGGAGTCTGAGAGGGAGGGATGTCCATACTAAAAATGCAATAGTCAACTTTCCTGAGCAGCTTTGAGCTGCCTCTAGCACACCATGGTTAAGGGGCCAGGTTATCCAGTCCCAACCCCTAGATTCTTAAGTGAGGAAATTAAGACCCAGAGGAATAAAGTGATTTGGGGATTTTGCACCAGACATGAGGAGGTGAGGCCATCACAGACCAATGTACAAGACATTTTGGGGACATATCAAACTTTCCCAAAATAATAATAGTTCATATTTATAGAGGTGTTATAAGTTTATAAATACTTTTCGTAGACATTATGTTATTTGATCAGAAACTCAGAGAGAGAAGAACTGTGGAGGAAACAAGAAAGACCTGTGCAACATTTACTACCTATGTGAGCTTGGACAAGTCACCTAACTTCTCTGGGCCTCAGTTTCCTTAACGGTTAAATAAAGTTGTACTAAAAGACCTCCAAGGTCCCTCTAGTTCTATGGGCCTCTGACTCATAGACTTCCTGTCTGCCTTTTTCTCTTTATGTTTCCCTACCCCTAAAGCTTAAAAGTTTGGTTAAATCATGAGGATATAGGAAGTATTTTGTTGTGGAGATAATGTCTTCCAGGCTTCTGAGAGTTTCAAGGCAGATGTAACGAGTGGGGAATAGACAATTTCAGAGGAGGTAGTTTGGTAACTCAATGAGTGACCACTGAGCCCATGCAGGGGACACAGGTGCCTACTGGATTCTACATAAGAGGAGAGTTTTCAGCCTTACATGTGACACATGAAGTCTACAAAATCCTGAACGTTTTGTTGTAGAAACAAGCACTGACCAGGACCAACATGCTGAGAAAATAAGGCCTGTGCCTGAGTATAAGCAGGACAGATCTGAACCCAGTCCCTTGGGAGATCAAGCTTGACAGAACCAATCCTATGAATGCAAATTACACCCAATAAATGTACATATTGCTCAGATTCCCTGACCTGAAGTCTGTCCACTCCTGATGAGGTTTCCCTCCTCTGACTAAGGGGAAGTGGGTGGTACTTACCCATCCCCTCACAATCCCAGCCGCCGCATTCCCTCCCTGGCATCCCAGAAAATACTAAACTAAGAGTTTTCAGCATCTGAGAAGACTCCCAAAGACTATGGACTAGTTGGTAGTTCCTGTTGTATTTTATCTACTCATCCCTCTGAGCAGACTCTTTGACAGGAGTGTGATTAACCATCATATAATATCCACAATCATCTAAAGTGGGGACGTGACAGTTAGTGGGTGTTGTATCATTCCTACAAGTTGGGGTGGCAGCACCTTCCAAGTGAGGGGTGCTCCTGATCTCATCCTAAAGAGGTCAGGATTCTATTAGGGAATCATAAAAATGATGAGGTATAAGCTTAGGGGTGCTCGAGACCCCAAAACACCAACACAGCGGGTCCTGCCTAATGAATTCGAATCAAGTCTTCTCTTAGCCAAAGAAAAGCAAAGTTTATTAAAGGTTCACCATATTGGGTAGACTCTTAAGGAGCCTCATTATCTGTGACTCTTGCATTGGACAAGTGGACCAGAATCATCTGACATAGAGCAAGTCTGTGATAGAAAATTCTCTGGCACTCTCACACCTCATGGAGGCAAGGTGGGGTCTTATATACAGAAAGGTTGTGGAAGAAATCTAGGGGTAGTCTAGGGGAGGAGTTTGGGGGGAGTCTTCAGGAGGTATCAATGAGATCAGACTCCAGTGATGAGTGATTAAGGGTGGGAAGTTGCTGGAGGCTACCTAGAGACTACACACAATGGAGGGCTAGGCTAGTTCAAGGGTATAACAGATTTGGGTATAGATATTTTGGGAGGATTAAGGGCCGGAAGTTACTGGACAAAGGAGGGATAGAGATTTGAGCAGAGCCACAATGAAAGGCCTGTGACCTCAGGCAAATACTTCATCAAATGGGAAGCTTCAAGGAGAGTTCAAGGGGGTCCCAGAGCTTGTTCTACATCATTCTCCCCTGAAACAAATGGGGTAAAGGGTGAAGGTCTCAGCTTCTGAAAGTGCTTCCTGCTTTAAAGGGAGTAGAGCTGTCCCTGCCTCTCTGAGTCCCTTTCAAGGGGGTCAGACTTCATATTCAAGGGGTCAGACTCTGCACCATGCCTGATACCAGGTCCAGTGGGCTGGAGAACTTGGATCCAGTCAGAAGTTGGTATAGCCTGAGTGGTCATTTGGAGGTTGATGGCTTGACCCCTGGAGGAGACAAACCTGGCAAGGAGGGTAAGCAAACAAAGACCAAAACAGGCACAAAAAAGTACAAATTTCCCTGGTTTATAAGACAATTTTCCTGGTTGGAATTAAAGATGACTATGGCAAAGCCAAAAGGAAAAGGGCAGGTATAATTTCACCTCTTTTTATCCGTTTTGCTGGAGGGGGCTGAGGCCTTTCTAAACAGTAGCTTGAGGTCCTCCAATGGCTCACAGGGGGTCAGGTGGGGAAGGAAGAGGTGGTACTGGTTTAATCCTAGAATTATGAGTCCAGCTGGGGAGACCTTTGAGTTACTGCTGTTGAATGGTGAGTATGACTCAGTAGGGTCCCTTCCATTTGACATCTAACTGTTCTCCCTTTTGGGTTTTCCATGACTTTAAGTATACTCAGTCTCCAGGTTGTACTGCAGCAGGACACTTTTCATTGCCAAAAATTTTGGGAGATACTTATTGACATATTCGGTCAGAGCATTCCTGACAGCTATTAACTGAGTGGCAAATTGGGTAATTAAATGCTGTTCTGAGTGCACCAGGATCTCAAAGGTTAGGAAGGGCCTCCTATACAGGAGTTCAAAGGGACTAAGCTTGATATTTTCCCAAGGTGTGATTCAGACTATGACCGGCCCAATTGGGAGATTCTTAACCCAATCTTCTTGGGTTTCTATGCATAGCTTAGTAAGGACCTGCTTAAGAATATGATTCATTTTCTCTACTTTACCAGAGGATTTTGGATTCCAGGCTGAGTGGAGGTGGTAAGTGATTTTAAGTGTCTTTGCCACTGCCTGGGTTATCTGTGAAATAAAAGCTGGACTATTGTCATTCTGTAAGGAGCCAGGCAAGCCAAAACAAGGTATAATTTACTTTCATAGGCAATTTGGTACCTCCTCAGCCTTTTCAGTTCTGCAAGGGGAAGCTTCTACCCAATTAGTAAGGTGTCAACAAAAAACAAAAGAAATTTGAAACCCCTACATGGGGGCATATGTGTAAAATATATCTGCTAGTCTTCACCTGGGTAGGTACCCTTGCTCTGAACAGGTTTTAAAAGGGGGCAGATGGTTTGACCTCCCCTTCAGGGTTCACCTAAGCACAGGTTGGGCAGGCCCAAAAGTCCTGTCTGATGGTTTCTCCTAGCTTACTGCCAGTAAAAATGGGCTTTATCGGGCACTGGAGGGCATTCTTCCCTAGGTGTGTGGCATGGTGTAAGCCAAAAAGAATGTTCCACTGACTTTCCTCTGGGATAAGAAGTTGTCCTGAGGGTCTATGAAACCACTCAGAGGAAGAAAGAGGATATCCCTTTCCTTAGCAAGGGCCTGTTCTGCAGGACTGTAGGAAGGTGTGAAGGAATCAGGGAGCTGTGGGAGTAAAGATGTCAGTATTGTTGAGCAGAGAATAAGAGTGAGCTGAGACCTGGGGTCAAGGTAAATTTAGGTGTGGATTTATTAATTAAGCACGTGACTACCTGGAGTATACACTCAAACCAGGAAGCCCCAAACTGGGGTGTATATAGTGCTCATAAAGGTTAAAACCACAAAAACCACTATTGGGGAGGGGAACTAGCATAAGCAATGATGCACAGAAGCCAAGAATTGCCATTGGTTAGATCCATAGTTCAGGGCTAATGACGCTAGAGAATAAGAGTGCAACTTTCCTGGAATAAGGGGGTCCCTCCTAGAACAGGGAAAAGGGTCATTGGATAATGGGGACAGGCTAGGGTCATGTTCTGATTACAGGGTGGAGGAACATTGTGTAATGGGGACAGGCTAGGGTCATGTTCTGAATACAGGGTGATCTCTTCATAAGATAAACTTGTATAATAACCTGCAATGTAATGTCAAGGAAAGGCAACTTCCCAAGGTTCAGAATACCAGCATAGGTGCTCTCCATTTTATTCAGTGACAAACCAAGAACAGAGAAGATCAAAATATGACATCATTCAAAATACAGCATTTACTAAGAGTGATTAAATAATCTCCAAGTACTACCCCACCCCAGGACCTTCCATTCATTCAATCAATTACAAAGTCCCTGTTCTAAATACTACTCCACCCCTAGGCTGTACCTTCATTTAGTCCATCACAAAACCCCTCTTCTCAAATGGAGATTAGTTTCCAAACATAAGTAAAGTGCATTCATTTGTTCAACCATAGAACACAAAAAGGTCAAAAGTTCCCCACCCCTGGATCACAATTGAATCTACCCCAGAGTTACATCAAGTTTAAGAACAGCACTTAATACCCAAATGGAGGTCTTTTCTTCATCTTGACAAGAGGCAAGTTCTCAGCAATCTTAGTTCCTGGGGAGACAAGGCTTAGCAAGGCCACAATATACTACATTGCCAGTCCCTTCATTAATTCATCCTCTGTCTGTAGAACAGTCCTAGAACCCCTGAAAACATTAGCAAAACCCTCTCCCAGGAATTCTGTAAACATACAACAAGAAAATCCTTCTTCAGGGCTTCTGAACCAACAGAAAGGTTCCCAGACCCCTGCAACAACAGCACTGTCCTTCACCAGTGGACAGTATTCACTCTCTGTCTGCAGGACAGTCTCAGTAGCTCTGAACCAACAGAAAGGTTCCCAGACCCCTGCAACAACAGCACTGTCCTTCACCAGTGAACAGTATTCACTCTCTGTCTGCAGGACAGTCTCAGGGCTTCTTAACCAAAAGCCAGGTTCCAGGACTTCTTCAACAACAGGACTGTCTTTCACCAGTGGACAAATCTGGCAAAAGAACATCAAAACAGACAGACAAAATACCAGCAAAACAGCCATGTCTCCTCAGTCCTTGGCAGCTCAGGGGGCAGGTCTCAAAAGTCCAGGGCAACTCAAAGCGGCCTACAGTAATTCTATCAGTCTCTCTCTCTGCCTCCACGAGGTGCTGCTTCCAAAAAGTCCTTCCGCCTCTCTCTTGTCTCTCCAAATCTACATCACCAGCTCCTCCCAGTTCAGGACTCTCTTTTTACATCAACACGTCCATCCCACAGGTGGGATTAACAAGCTCTGGGTTTTAACACAATCAGTTTGAAAACCAAGCCAATACAGGGGAATCTTTCATTGCCATTACTATCACATAACCCCAGGACTGATCTTTGTGTATAGTGATATAGCAGCAAGCACTCCAGCTTCCCCACAGTGGCTGCCAACACAGGTTCTTAGATCTGCTTTTTTTTTTTTTAAAGCAATTGGGGTTAAGTAACTTGCTCAAGGTTACACGGCCAGTTATTATTTCTGGGTGTGGTGCTGAGTATCTGAGCCCGGATTTGATCCAGGTCATCCCGACACTAGAGCCGGTGCTCTTACTCTCTGAGCCACCTGGCCGCCCCTAAGCAATTGGGGTTAAGTAACTTGCTCAAGGTTACACGGCCAGGTGTTTCTGGGTGGGTGCTAAGTGTCTGAGCCCAGGATTCGATCTCCAGGTCTTCTCAACACTGGAGCCGGTGTTCTTACTCGCTGTGCTACCTGGCCGCCCCAGATCTGCTTTTTTAAAGGAAAGCAACTCAAAATGGGTTAACAAGCTTACTTTAATCAATCAAACATACATTGTTTACCTAGTTCAGGGGGAAAAGGTCAGCACCCCCAAACTAAAGAGTATATAAACAGAAGTTACAAGACAGAGAAACAGATCAAGCAGACAGGCTTCCAAACTGTCCAACCATTACATCCATACCAAATCATAGTTACCAGAGAGGGAAGCATCAACATCTGGGTTTTCAAAGCCACGGGGCTCTCAACAGCTGCCCAGAGTCTCATCTGATCAAATCACACAACACTTCTCAAAGTGAGCCCAAAAGCAAAGCCTCACATCAGGGATTATATAGCCCTCTCCTGGGTCAGAGAATGTAACCATCCTCTTGACCCACTGCCCAATCACACAGCATCAAGGTGTGGGCATTCCTGAAAACCCAGCTTCCTGCCACAGGCTCCATGTGACCACATTCAGCCTTTTTGGGAGCAGAATATATTTTCAAATCAAGAAAAGGTTCTCAGAGTCTCTTAAGCCTATCCTGGCTTAAGGCCTAGGGCCAGGGAAGATCTTTAAATTTGCATTTCCATTACAAGTAGAATGCTATATAGAATATAGAATGCTAATTCAGGAAACAGGAGGTTAGGGGACTACGCCTTGGGCAATACCCAAGACTATGCCTTAAGCTGTTTCAAGCTATTACAAGGTATAGGATAGAGACAAATATAAAGGGGCTTAATGGTGGGCTCCAAATCAGGTGGCATGTAATTTTGGGTTTGGGCACAACAGTATAGTCAATTGGCCAGGAGCATTCTTTGCTGCAGTGTCTGCCAGGCAATTTCCCACAGCTTGATCAGTTTCCCCTTTCTGGTGGCCTTTGTAAAAGATAACCGCTACCTCAGAGGGCTTTTCAGCAGCTTCGAGGAGAGGTGAAATCTCCTGTGCATGTTTAAATAGGGGAATTTTTTGCTGTCATATATGTCCTTTCTTTCCAAATTGCTCCATGGGCATGTAGAACATGGAAAACCTAGAGTGGATTTAGCTGTCTAACAAGGCCAGGTGTAGACTTAGTCTGGAATAATCATTACACTGGTGGCATTTTGGAACTGGGTGTCCTCTGAATGGTCTGCTTGATTCAAGGTTATAGAATCAGGTCAGGAGGATCACTAAGAAACTCTTTTCCTGACTGAAGAAAATGTTCAGCTTGGGGGAATGGGGGAGATGGTATCAGGGAGTTCCCTATTTCTCTCCTGAAGAATTCCATCAGAAGGAAAAAGCCCAGAATGTCTGCATCTCAGAAAAGAGTAAAGATGCCAACTCTTGACAGTCCACTCCAACTGGCCATGCTAGACAACTGCTGCCAACGCACCCTCATTCCAAGTCAATGCCTACATTGGTCTGAAGACTTAGAGTATCCTTCACATCTTCTCTGGGTGACTAGTGGGTATACTTCACATCTAATTTGTAGTATTCAAAAAGCGATAATGACAAAATGTGATGAGATTTCATAAGGTCTGGTCCAGTTGTATGGGGAAAATACCCTGACCAGAGTCTGGGCCTTAGGGCTACAGTTTCAGAAACTGGTTTCAATTATTTCACTCAGGTGTAATCCAAGTTTCAGGGTCTAGTTAATATTAACCAGACTCACAGGGGATTTCATGTTATCAACTAGAAGGTCAATTAATTAATATGTAAGGAGAGATTTTACTGCAGAGGCGACCAGGACACTCCATGGTGTTATAAAAAGGAATTCTTTAAATAAAGTCAATGCAAATTTACACAACATGAATGCTGAGGTATAGGCTCTGGGAACCCCCTTGAACTCTGAATGAATCTTCCCATTTGATGAGGCTTTTGCCTGAGGCCATAAGCCTTTCATTATAGCTAGGCCCAAATCTCTGTTACTAGCCTAACCCTCCTCTGTCCAGCTACTTCCCACCCTTGATCGTCCCAAAATATCTATATACCCTTAAACTAGCCTAGCCTTCCACTGTCTCTCATTTCCAGGTAGCCTCCAGCTACTTCCCACCCTTAATCTTTCATCACTGGAGTCTGACCTCATTGACTCCTCCTGAAGTCTCTCCCCAGACTCCTCCTCTAGACCACCCCTAGGTTCCTCCCACAACCTTTCTATATATAAGACCCCATCTTGCCTCCATGAGGTGTGAGAGTGCCAGAGAATTTTCTATCACAGACTTGCTCTATGTCAGATGATTCTGGTCCACTTGTTCAATGCAAGAGTCACAGATAATGAGGCTCTTTAAGAATCTACCCAATATGATAAACCTTTAATAAACTTTGCTTTACTTTGACTGTGAGAAGATTTGAGTCGAATTCATTCAACAGGACCCAGCATATTGGTAGTTTGGGGTCTCATGCACCCCTAACTTTAAATTTCAACATCTTATGGTTCCCGGACCTCATCAGTGAGACCTGTCTGTACTTCTAACAATAGCAGTATAAAATAGACATTCACAATCTCAGACGTGAGGGTCTCTTTTCTTTTGCTCTGTATATTGAAATGCTCTTCTTTTTGGTGCTTGAGTTCATTTGAGATGAAAAACTCCATTTAAAATTTAATCAAGAACACAGAGATTTCTTAGGATAAGAACAGGAAATTTTATTCTCTTCCCCTGGGAGAAGAGGGTGATCTTTCCCATGACTGGTCATAAGAAGGAGGAGCTCAATGTATGGTGAACAGAATTCTTAAACCCTAATACAGAAGGGTCATATTTTCCCCATTGTCCCTCACTCCCATTGGTTGGGGGGGGCGGGAAGGAGCTTGGGCTATCCCTGACTCCCACTGGCAGGGAGGAGGGGCCCACAGAGGCAGGAAAGTAGACAAAGGACTGTAGCTAGTTGGGGACAAAAGACTCATAAAAGGGCTTGCTGATGATTGACAGCAGCAATGAAGGGGGAAAAGGAAAGTCAACCATCCTGAGAAGTTTTCACTCATCACACAGTGTATCCTTTTCTTTTCACTCTCTAAAAATTTCTCACATCATTGCTTATCTTCCCAAGATGGGATCTCTAGGAAAAAAGCAGTTCTAGTACAGGCCAGGTCCAGACTCTTGGAAAAGTTATCTGCATCTGATGTTGTCTTTTTCAGATCCTTTGGCTCAGAGGAGGGGTAATCTTCAGATGACCAGAGTTCATATACACAAGCTGGCACAGCCAGACAGACCTGACAGGGTTCCCAGAAACATGACTTGACACCAAAGGTAAACTAAACTCTCTAAAACTAGAGGAATCATCTGAGTCTGATGCTGTTTCTCTCCTCAAACTTTACTATCCTATTCAATTAGACATCTATTGCATTACATTTTTGCCTTATTTCCAATCATTTCCTTCTTTGAAGAATGTTATCTCATATTTATTTATTCATTTATTTGGCCCTGAATATAACTTCTTGATGAATTTGCTATAAAAGAAAAAGAGGGACAATGTCATAAATCTTACCAGAAGGAAAACTTCCTTAGCCCTGTTTGATTTCAGGCATGAGTCATCTCTGGTAGGCATTCAGGTAGCCACTTGGTGCTGAAAGCAGGGCTTTGGCATACTTACATGGAAATTTTCCTTTTCAGAAAAGAAAAAGCACAATCGGGGTTATAGAGTCAAAGATCTCACCTGGGCAGTGTCCAAGGTTGTCTTCAAAACCTTTCCCAGGCACCAAAATATCCACTTTTAGCAGTTCTCAGCTTGCAGCCCCTGCCATTCCACTATTGGCCTTTATGACAACTATTCCTGTAATCAAGGCTTAAAATAATAGTAACCTGAGGGTATATGGGCATAAGAATACATATGTCAATGTGTGTATATATGTCTACAGGTATACATAGACAGAGGGCACAGGACCAATTGAATAGGAAGGGATGATACTTAAAAAGTGAAATTAAGAGGTGAGAGAGGGAATATAATGACCAGAGATGGGGAGAGACAGAATGGGGTAAATTATCATCATATAGAAGAGGCAAAGGGAAACTGTTGCAATGGAGGGGCAACGGAAACCAATTAAATGACCCCTTTCCTATGGCTTCGGCCCCAGCCCCTCTCCCCTCAGCAACTCCTGCTCAGGTCACTGAGGCAGCTCCCCCAGCCCCTTGGTTGCCCTTCCCTTTTCCTCTAGCCCAACACCCCTCATTTACTGTCTCCTATACCATGCATATCTCCTACCCTGCATCTCCCAGCATGGCCCCTTCCCCCTCAGGGCCCCCTGCTTAGGTCCTAGCCACTGGTCAGGCTGAAGTGCCTCCCTCTGTGGCCCCTCCCCATGAAGCAACATCACTCAGCCCTCAGGACCTACTCCCTAGGCTGTCATAGAGGTATCTCTTCTTCTGACCCCTTCCACTCCTCAGGTGCCAGCTGACTTTCCCCCTTGGCAGCCAGATCCCCCCAGTCTTGCAGTCTGATCCAGTTCAACCAGCACCCCCCAGTCACTCTCTCACAGAAAGTGAGACTTCCAATCTCCCTTCCCAAGCCCCTGTCCCCATAAAACCTTCAGGACTTTTTCCCATAAGGGAAGCAGCTCTCTCATCAGGTGGGACATCTAGTGATGCATGTCCTATTCTCCATTTCGGATCTCAATCAAATTAAAGAAAAGTTGTGTACATTCCCCCCAAAACCCAACAAAGTTTACTGAAGGCTTTTGGGACTTATCCCTGTAATTTGAGCTTTCTTGGGATTATTTGCATATCCTCTTCTCTACCTGTTGTTCCACTGAGGAGAAGAGGAGAATCTGGGAACAAGCCCCAAAATGGAGGAAATGATAATCATTAAATATCATATTTTTGGACAAAGTATGAATTAATCAAACAAACTACTTTGCCTTGCTTTTTAAAAAAAAAATTGCCTTTTCCTGTGTCAGCAACTTCAGAGACCAGATAAGGCTGGAGGTGTGATTCCCAGTGGAAGGAAAACATACATTCTGAGATGGTAATATACAAATGAACCCTGATCTGTTTTTGTCAATTTGCCTTTACAAAAAAGAAACCTCCTCAAAGATAGAAGTAACAAATGGAGATCATAAATTTGTGTGACACAGTCATCCTGAATTGGGATGGTTTTAAAATGTACTTATGTCTTCTGCTCTCTCTGTTTATCAGTCAGGACTCAGCTCTTGACTCCTTATACAAGTTCTCTAGCTTAAGGAAATAAAAATGCTACAACTGTATATCACTATTAGTTTGTCTCCTTGAACCAAACTTCTTTTAAATGTTGACAGTTATGGTGCTGTGACTCAAATCCGAACTGTCTTATATGGAACAGCTGAATGAACAGCACCTCACTTCATCAAAGTTAATGATTCAGGCTCCTCAGGATTCACTGGGCTTTTTTTTTTTTTTTTTTTTTGGAGTTTTAACCTTGATGGAGTTGGTTAAGTTCCCCGTTCCCAGTTTCAAAGGAAAATGAGTTTGGTTGAAGCCCTCAATTTCCTAAGATAGCTCTGGGACCCAGGATCTTTCTGTATTAACTAGATCCCATCTGGAGATCAATCTCAGAAATTTAGATCCTGAGACCCCTCTGTATTAACTAGATCCATGCTGGAGACCAATCCCAGAAATTTAGACCACACATATTGCCAGTGCTCATAGGGCTCTCCAAAATAACTTTATCTTAAAACCAAGTTAAGTTTAAAGGCCAACAAAACTTCTAACTGGGAGGGGGAATGCTTTCATTGTTGGTTCGATGAGATGACAGAGCAAGAATGCAAAACAAAAGCCTCTGCTCTTAAGGCTTGCAAAGCTGTCCTGGCATTGCCTCCTCTCTTCCCTGTACATGCAGGTATGTATTCAGCCTATACATGGACATGTTGTGGCTATTCCATGTGACAGTCATTAAATTTCTCACTAACTTGAGTTTGTTTCTGCCTCCTTATTTTTCTTACCCAATAATAGTAAATAAAATAATGGGGCTGTGAGGAGAGTTACTTAGAGGGGCTGACAATGCAAGTAGAAGCTTCATACTCCTGTACCCAAAGAGCTTACACTGTGTTTATGAAAACAATATAAACTTGTGAGCCCAAATGGTGACACTGATACCTCTCTGGGAAGTGTTGCAGAAGGTAGAGAAGAGAGGTGGCTAGGTGGCCCAGTGAATAGAGCACCAGTCCTGGAGTCAGGAGGACCTGATTTCAAATCTGTTCTCAGACACTGAACACTTACTAACTGTGTGACCTTGGGCAAGTCACTTAACCCTAATTGCCCTTCCTTCCCCTCTCCAAAAAGAAAAAAAAATTTTAAAGATGGTAGAGAATAGGCATCATCAGAGTGGAAAAGGATCATAGATAGGGAAAGTTTGGGTAGAGTCCATGTGTTTTTAAAGGATGAGAAAGATGGAAGTGATGGCCAAGAAAAGGGGAAATGCTTCCTGGGGCAAGGGGGCACAGAGAAAAAGCACAGAATGGAGCTCAGACAGTTAGTTTCTAATTGTACACATTGAGTTTTGAATTCTTGCCTTCTCCTGGCTGTAGCCAGCTTCCTGTTTTCATAGCCTGCTGTAGCAGCAAGCACCCCAGCATCCCCATGGTGGCTGCCAACACAGGTTCTTAGAACTGATTTTCTAAAGGAAAGCAATTCAAAATGGGTTAACAATCTTACTTTAATAAATCAAACATATATCATTTACCTAGTTCAGGGGGAAAAGTTAGCACCCTGAACTTCAGAGAATACAAACAGATTACAAGCAGAAGTTACAAGCAGGCAGAAAAACAGATCAGCAGACAGGCTTCCAGCTGTCTGACCATTACAACCATACCTAGTCAGTTACCATAGAGGGAAGCACCAACATCTGGGTTTTCAAAGCCAGGGGCTCAACAGTTGCCCAGAGTCTCCTCTGGTCAAATCACACAACTCTTCTCAAAGTGAGCCCCCAAAACAAAACCTCACATCATGGTATATATAGCCTTCTCCTGGATTAGAGAATGTCACAGCCCTCTTGACCCATTATCCAACCACAAAGCAATAAAGTGTGGGCATTCCTGAAAAACAAGCCTACTGCTACAGGCTCCATATGACCACATTCAGCTTATTAGGGGGCAGAGAATATTTTCAAATCGAGGAAGGTTCTCAGGGTCACTTGAGCCTATCAAAGGGCTTAGGGGCAGGTAAGATCTTAGATTGCCATTCCCATAATGCCTGCACATAAGAAATGAGGAAGTTCTATCTGCTACTGTAAAATAATCAGGATCCATTCTTCTGAAAGGCATTGCTCTTTTGCAAGCAGTGTGATGGAGCAGAAAGAACATTAGACTTGTAGTCAGGAGACTTGGCTTCAGCTGATATCTGCATCCCTTTTAACCATGTGACCTCTGCTTCTTAAGGTCTCTTTGTATCACCACTTCACGTGGTGGAAACTAGCTATGAAATTATTCTAGTTGTCCAACGGGCTACTTGTGAAATAAAATCACAGCAAATAATGCAACGGATGAAATAATCATTACGACTTTTGAAAGTGTCCTCAAATTATGCTTGGCCTTGCCTTGGCAACTTCAATAACTTTTCCTATAAATCAGCTTCAATTTTTTTAATGTTTCCTTCTCCTCCTCAAAGATCCTGCTTTTTTTTATCAATGTTTTCCTTTTGCTTCCCATATGGTTCATTTTCCACTTTCAGCTTTTCCTTTTTTAATTCTTCCTTTAACTTTGTATATTTCTGTCTGATTTCTTCTTTCCCCCTTGCAAACTATTCCTTGTAGTGTTCCAGTTCTGCCTTCATGTTGTTCTGATCTTCATATACATATTACGGTTGGTGTAGTGGGTGCCCCCATTATTTTGCACCATCTTCTCAATCATGGCCATCAGCTCTGAAACCTGGGCATCTCTCTGGGCTCCACTAGCCTTGTTGTTAAATGCACAGTATCTGTGTTCACACTTCTCCAACAACTCCTGGAAAAAGGAGTCCTCAATTTCTCTTACATAATCCCCTACACTTTTTCCTTCCAGGTCTTCTTTCCAAGTGAATACAATGATCAAAAACTTCACTGCTTTAGATCCTAGAATATATTGAAGCCATTCAATGGCTGCCTTCTCCTCTATGGTGAAACGACCCATTTTTATCACCAGGAGTAGAGCATGTGGCCCTGGAGAAGAGAGTGTCATGAATCTAGCTATTTCTTTCAAATTTTCTTTGATCTCAAAGTTTAAAACCCCTGGAGTATCAACAACAGCAATGTCCCTCCCATTCCATGTGCTCCTGGCTTTCTTGCAGACTTTGGTGAATGAAAATAATTCAAACTCTCTCCTGCCCAGGAGGGTGTTTCCTGTTGCACTTTTCCCAGCACCTGTTTTTCCCAAAAGGACAATTCTGAGCTCTGGCTTCTTTGAGACTCCTCCTCTCTTGTCTGGATCTGCAGGAAACAAGTAAGAAAGAAGAATCAATGACTGGAATTTGTAGGTGATTTTAATAAAGTCCTGCTCGGAAATCCCAGCATGAGAAGGAGGTGACCTTTAGGCTCTTGAAGGTTATGACAGTAGAGCAGAAATAGAGAATAGTCCTAAGAATCTGGACAAGATTTGCTAATGGTGAGCTCTGTATTGTCCTGGTGAAATTCACAAATCTTGGTCAGCAGAAGGCAGGCCACCGAAGGGCTTTTAGGAAATAGTGTTGTTGTTTTTTTTTATCAAATCTTTATTAACTTCTAGTTTACCTCATTCATTTCCACAAGATTTTGAGTTACAAATTTTATTCCTGTTTTTCCCCTACCCACCACCCCAAAATAGCAATCCCACTGGATATCCCCTCCTCCAATTTACTCTCTCCCATATCTTCTCCCATACCCCCTCCAACTTTCCAGTAGGGCACAGTGGATCTCTATGCCTCAGTGCCTGCATATCTTATTTCCCAGTTACATGTAACCTAATATATAATAAGTGTGTGTGTGTGTATATGTATATGTGTGTATATACATATATTTTTTTTTACATTTTATTTTAAAACTTTGAATTCCAGATTCATTCGCTTCTTCCCTTGTCACCCAGCCTCACTGAGAAGATAAGCAATTCAATATGGGTTGTGCATAGGTAGCTATGCAAAACGTTTCCATAGTGGATATATTGTAAAATACTGACTATATTTCCCTCTCTCCTATCCCACCTCCCACTTGTTCTATTCTCTACTTTGATCCTGTCCCTTTTTAAAAGCGGGTGCTTCCAACTTCCCTCCCCCCCAGCCTGCCTTCCCATCCATCATCTTCCCTCTCATCCCTCTCACCCCTACTCTCCTGTAGGGTGAGATACCCTATTTAGTGTGTATATCATTCCCTCCCTAAGCCAAATTCAATGAGAATAAGGTCGACCCATTCCTTTTTTGCCTTCCTGTTCTTCCCCCATTCTGTTTCTCCCCATCTTCTCTTATGATATCCCTCTCTCACCTCTTAATTTCACCTTTTAAGTATCATCCCTTCCAATTAAATTGGTCCTGTGCCCTGTATGTATGTATACTTGTACACATATGTAACACACTCACATATGTATTCATACGCCCATATATCTTTCTATATAGACATATGTATGTATGTTCTCATACTGAGAAAAGTTTCTCATACTGAGAAAAGTTTCATAAGTTACAATTGTCATTTTTCCATGTAGAAACATAAATAGTTCAACTTTGATAAGTTCCTTATGATTTCTTTTCCCTGTTTACCTTCTCATGCTTCTCTTGCTTCTTGTATCTGAATGTCAAATTTTCTATTCAACTCTGGTTTTTTCATCAAGAATACTTGAAAGTCCTCTATTCCACTGAATGACCATATTTTCCCCTGACATGATATTCAGCTTTGCTAGGTAAGTGATTCTTGGGTTTTAATCCCAGCTCCTTTGACCTCTGAAATATCATATTCTAAGAACTTCCATCCCTAGGTGTAGAAAGCTGCCAGATCCTGTGTTATCCTGATTGTGTTTCCACAGTATTTAAATTGTTTCTTCCAGACTGCTTGTAAGATTTTCTCCCTGATCTGGGAATTCTGGAACCTGGCTATAATATTCCTAGGAGTTTTCTTTTGGGGATCTTTTTCAGGAGGTGATAGGTGGATTCTTTCAACCTCTATTTTGCCCTCTGGTTCTAAAACATCAGGGCAATTTTTCTTGAGAATTTCTTGAAGGATGATTTCTAGGTTGTTTTTTTTTTTTTTTTGATCATGGCTTTTGGGTAGTCCAATAATTTTTAAATCATCTCCCCTGGATCTATTTTCCAGGTGAGTGGTTTTCCCAATGAGATATTTCCCATTTCCTTCTATTTTTTCATTTGTTTGGATCTGTTTGCTAGCATCTTGATTTCTCATAAAGTGACTAGCTTCCATTTGCTCCAATCTAATTGTGAAGGAATATTCTCTTCAGTGAGCTTTTGAGATTCTTTTTTCCATCTGGCAAATTCAGCTTTTTAAGGCATTCTTCTCCTCATTGTCTTTTTGAGCCTCTTTTGCCATTTGAGTTAGTCTATTTTTTTTTGGAGGGCAATTGGGGTTAAGTGACTTGCCCAAGGTCACATGGCTCTAGTAAGTGTTAAGTGTCTGAGGCTGGATTTAAACTTAGGTCCTCCTGACTCCAGGGTCAGTACTCTATTCACTGTGCCACCTAGCCGCCCCAGAATTAGTCTATTTTTTAAGGTGTTATTTTCTTCAGTCAGGTTGTTGACTCTCATTTCAAAATTTTCTTGCATTTTTCTCATTTCTCTTCCCAATTTTTCCTCCACTTCTCTTATTTGGTTTTCAAAAAAGTGTATGTTTCTGTGAAAATAAGGGGATTTAGGTGGCAGTAGATGCCACTCTCCTAAGTTCATGGTGTCCTCTTTCCAGACCACAGCTCTCCTTCCTCTGTTAGACATTGAGCCACTAGCCAGAAAGATCCTTGGCCAGTCGGGGGCCCAGTTTAGTGGTGTGGAGGAGTGGGAGCTGGGGCTAGGCAAATAGGCCTCCAATATAAGGAATACATACTGAGGGTGCCAAAAATCCTAGTGCAGTTTTAAGCTCAGGGCATAGTTAGAAGGCCAGGCTGGTGTGGGAGCATTGAGAGTATACAATGGGAGGGAAATAGGTCTCCAGTCAAGAAAAAACAAACAAAATCTGAAGAAATTTAATTCATGAAAACTAATCAAGCACCAGGCTTAAAGGAGAAACAAAGACAAAAACGAAACTCTCTGTCATCAGGGAAACCAGACACAAACACAGAATAAACCAGTTAAGATTGGAAAACTGTTCACAGCCTTGAAGTTGTAGTGGGATGCCCAGCGTGAACCTGAATGAGGCATCAAGGTGACATGGCAGATGAAACAGTCATGGAATATTAGGTGAACTAAATAGAATCATGGAAGCCTAGGTTTCTTACCCAGGATGTCAGTTCTGTGCCATACAGGGTCTCTAGTGTTATGAGATACTGAGTAAGATCTGGGGCTTACAAACTGTCTAGAAGTTTGAGGAAGGCAGAGTTGGACAGTGGATGGCAGGCTGCCCCTGGAGTCAGGAAGATCTGGTTATGTCCTATGTGAGGATGTGTAAAGGCCCTTAAACCTCAGTGCACTTCCAACAAATCCCTAAAGTGTAGGTGTCTTTGCCCTGGGAACCATGGGCTTGTAGAGTTGTTTTAAAATATTCATAGTTTGATAAGTTCATTTGAATACAATTAGTTCTTTTTGTGATCCCTTACTTGATTTATTCTTTCAAAAACATTATTCAGTAGAGGGCATCTAGGGGCTTCATTTACCACATTGCAAAGGGATCTAAGGCAGAAATAACAGTAAGGACTCCAGCTCTTAAATCATAACTTGCTGTGAGTTCTTGCTCTGCACAGCAGTTTCCATTATGGGCTTTTTTTCATAAAATTGTGATGATATTACAGATCTAGGTTAAAAAAAACTTAAATGTGAGGTCAGATGTCAAAAAAAGCTAACAAAATGTTAGACAAATAGCAGTAGGAATACAAGAATTTTATCCTGGGAAGTGACAGTCCGACTGTTCCTCAAACTAGTCAGGTCCCATGTATAACAGAATGTTTTGGGCACCACATATGCAGAAGTGTGCCTCTTGTATTTGGGAGCTAGGAGGAGGCTGTAGGGTTGTATAAGTCCAAACCCTTCATTTGCCAAATGAGGAAACTAAATCTCAAAGTGGTTAATGACTTACCCAAAGTCATGAAAGTCAAAAGACAGCAAGTCAGGCTATGACTTGGTGTCCTCTAGTTTTTATTCTCATCTCCTTCTACAGGATCATCTGGAGCTCATGCTGAGGAGAACAGTGAGGAAGGTGGAAAGTGTGGACACAATGGCCCAAAAGGAAGAATCCAAGGAAAAGGGGATGTTTAGACTAGAGGAGAGAAGCCTTGGATAGAACAGGGTCACTGCCCTCAGGTATCCAGAGGGGCTCCATTAAGAAAAGGCATTAGTCATTTTGCTTAACCCCAGAGAACAAAGCTGGTACCAAAGTGTAGCTTACAAGAAGAAAGATTTCTGCTCCTTTAAAAAAGAAAGAATGTCCTAATAATTAGAGCTGCCCTGTCATGAAATGGACTGGGAGAGAGTGAGCTCACCATCACTGGAAGTGAACACAGATGTCAGCCACAGCATAAAGCAGATTTGTGCTTCTGGCAGGATGTTGGATCCTACAGTTGCTTCCAACTCCCATGATTCCATGAAGGGCTCAGCTTAAAATGTGACTGACATCAACTTAGACCATTACAAATTGCTGCTTTTCTGTCAGGAAGAACCCTGACTGCACATTTTAATGAGAGAAAAAGATGATTGGGAAGTTGTATTACTTTAAAGCAGTGAATTCTAAGATTCAACAAAGTGCTTTACGTATATCTCCATGGATCCTCACAGCAGTTCTGGAAGAGAGGTACTATTGTGAGCTCCATTTTACAAATAAAAACTGAGGAAGGCAGAGGTTAAGAGACTTGCCCCAGTGGCACACAGGTAGAAAAGGCCTGAAGCTGGATTACATAATAAACCTTTTCCCCTCCAGGTCCAACTCTGTACACACTGCAAGAACCAACTGCCTCTGGGAGAAGTCTGTGTGGGTGCCCCCTCTGTACAGGAGAGAGGAATATTTTAACAGGAGTGTTCCTACTACCTCCAAAGAGTAGCCCAATACTTGAAGAAGAGACAGATGTCTCAGCATCACAAAGAAATGTTATACAGATGACTTTTGATAACAGCCAGAGGTCAGAAGACATGATGCTCTAGGACTCCTTTCAACTCTAGAATATTTGTATTACACTAAGGAGCGTCTTGAAATTTTCAAGTAAAACAACTTAAATTGTCTTTCATTTAAAAAATAATATATGTCAAAGATCACTTTTTTATAAATGGAATATAAAGCACAGATTAGGAAAATCTGAGGAATTACTGTGAACTCTGTATGATTTTCAGTGGTAATAATTTCAGATACTTACATAATTGAATAATTTGAATTAGTAGGTCTCTTATCTACCTGACATTGTCCTGGGAGAAAGAGAAAATTTGATTGATCAGAGGTACCTTGATCTACACCCTCCCACAATAAATGGACCCTTACAAATGTAAATAAGTCTCTCAGAGTCTGACCCCCTGTAATTTCATTGTGTAGAAAGAGGACGATGGCATCAGGGAGATGATGACAGGACTTGAAATTGACTCTGATTTAAGTGAGGGAGGGCTGTGCAAGGTCACCAGCCTCACTTTCTCCTCCACAGTCATCTGGGTTCAGAGGCCCAATATAGATCAGGAAGACTACAGGTGGCCCAGCATGCTGCAGGGAACCTTTGCCTTTTTAAGCTAAGGTTTTTCCCAACTTCTCACTTTCAGTGAGGCAATTCCAATTCCAGTGGATTGTGAAATCAAGGAGAGTCCCCTGATCAACCCTTGCAACACTTCGCATATTCCAATAATGAGAAACATTCTTAGGGATTTTAGTTACTAAAAGCCCCTTACCAGAGACTGGAGCTTCTTCTATAGTAGAGAGAGTCCTCACTGGGTCACCCTTGTCACTGCTCTCACTGGTCCAGCCACCATCATACACGGCAGAAACTCGGAACCTGTACACAGTCTGAGGTGTCAGTCCATCAATATCACAGTGGGTCTCATTATTTCCTGTTCTGTGTTCATGCCAGTCTCCTTCCCCATCCTCAGCCTCAGTCTCCTCTCTGTATTCT
Organism: Petaurus breviceps papuanus; assembly: GCF_028583685.1. NCBI lineage: Eukaryota > Metazoa > Chordata > Mammalia > Diprotodontia > Petauridae > Petaurus > Petaurus breviceps. The sequence goes on along the minus strand of NW_027185612.1, from coordinate 862,229 downwards.
ATTCTATATTCCTTGATCTTGATTCCTGCTCCAACAGCACTTGGACCCTGCCAGCTCAGGGTCACAGACTGTGGTCCCATCACAACAGCTACTGGCTTTCCAGGAGGGCAGGTTGGTGGAAGTGTCCTCACAGCAAGGCTCACATCACTGCTCTCACTGAGCCCTAGCTCCCACACCTCAGCAATCCTAAACAGATACTCTGTGCTAGGCTCAAGGTCATTTACTTTCAATCCCTCTAGTTTTCCAGACACAGGGATGGTGGTCCAGTCCTCTTCCCCTATAACCTTGTACTCTACCTGATAGCCAGTGATCCTCTCCTCCTTCCCAGATGCTGGGGTCAGTGTGAGTTCTACGGAGTGATGTGTGACCCCACCAATCTGGGGAAGGGGAGGTTTGACTGGTAGCTCAAAGTTGGTGCTGACCAGCAGTCCCTTTTCATAGAGGTAAATGGAAACCCCCTTGTTCTCCTGATCTGGGACAGCTGCCACAATGAATTGAGTCTTCTCTGTGGAATGATTGGTCTTGGCAAACGTTGAAAAGGCTTCTGCCAATCCTATTGCCTTTCTCCTTGTCTCTCTGTCCTTGATCCAAGAGGAATATGTCTTTTGCTCACAGTCAGGACTTAATGATGCTAGATTCCATAGCCACTGTTTCCAATCTGCTAAGTAGGGCTCCTCCTGCAAGGAGGTGAGTGCAAATACCAGGACAAATCTGTGGGTAGAGCCTAGAACCACAGTGTCCACCTCATTCTGGTCAGCCATGACTGGCACCCCCTTCAGAAGGGTGAGGTAGGAATTTACCACCTTCATCTCCTGGAGCTTCTCATCCAGGAACTCTGAGAGCCTCCTAGTGCTGAATGGGGACTGGCTTTCCCTGATTAAAATCCTGGTCAGTTCATCTTCCTCTGCTCTGCCTGCCCGGATCAGGGGTAAGACCTTGGCTATTTCCTTTTGTAAAATCTGTCTGTGTTGACTATTTAGCTCTTGGAATAGCCTGACTTTTTCCCTGATGGCAGAAAAGACTGAGAGCCCTGGTGCCTCCAACATGTCATTACACCTCTTGTCACACTCAGATAACTTCTCCAGAGAGTTCTGGGCATCCCACACCATGGTAATGCTGATTCCTCGAGCCAGCCTGGCAGCCTTGGAGCTCAGATACTCCAGAGGGTACAGCCAGACTTGGAGGGGCACCCCACGGCCCCTAAGCAGCTTAGGAAGGGAGGCATAGATTGTTACTGCATCTTCATAAGTCACTGGATTGGTCTCAAGGACAAAATCTCCATAAAACTTACACCTGAATTCTTTGGTTGATTTTTTCTTACTGTCCTCCATTTTCATCCCTCCCCCTACTTTTCCTGATACTTGGGGAATCTTCTTTACTTCAGCCTTCAATGATCCTTCTATATCCTTAACATTTTCATTGGTGGAAACTTTCTGATCAAACACAAAGAAAGCCTGGGCCCCATAGAGCACTGCAGTGACCACATGGGTGGCTGTTCCATTATCAAACACATCATGGTAAGAGATATTCTGATATCCCAGGTGGTTCATCGTGAGGTGGGAAAACTGTGTAGTCACACTGTACTTGAGAGTGACCCTAGCTTGCTTCTGGGATGTCTTGGTGTCATTTAAATACTTGGCAGAGCCTCCTATTGCCACCATCCCCCCCAGGACACTTGCTTTCAGCTCTGCAGTGATATTCATGGCATTCATCTTCTCATCAATAGAGTCAGAGGTGATGATGTCAAAATCAGTCTTGTACTGCTCTTCTGTGGTCACATTTCTCTCAAGGGTCTCCCTGTCCCACAATGTGATGCCTAGAATGAGACAGAGACATTAGGAATTAAATGGCAGAATGCAGAGGGTCCACAGCCTGTCACTTTAGGGTGTCCTTTCCAGCAGGGACAGCTGGCCCTGGGAGGTAGCTTCTGGAAGGAGGGTAGGTAGGGTAACACACAGATGCCACAGGTGGAGAAAATCCCACTCCTGACCTGAAAAGAACTTTTCTGTGCCTCTGTAGCAGCAAGCACCCCAGCGTCCCCAGGGTTGCTGCCACCACAGGTTCTTAGATCTGCTTTGTTAAAGGAAAGCAACTCAAAATGGGTTAACAAGCTTACTTTAATCAGTCAAATATATATCATTTACCTAGTTCAGGGGAAAAAGGTCAGCAACCCGAACTTCAGAATATACAGACAGAATTATCAAGACAGAAACAGATCAAGTAGACAAATTTCCAAACTGTCCAACCATTACATCCATACCAAATCAACATCTGGGTTTTTCAAAGGAGGGAGGGGGCTGTCAACAACCAACGGCTTCCCAGAGTGTCATATGATCAAATGACAGAACACTTCTCAAAGTGAGCCCCCAAAACAAAGCCTCAAATCTGGGTTTATATAGCCTTCTCCTAGCTCAGAGAATGTAACAACCTTCTGGACCCACTGGCCAATCAAAAAGTATCTACTGAAAAACAAGCCTCCCACCCCAGGCTCCAGGTGCATTTTAACCTAGGGGCAGGGAAGATCTTTAAATTTGCATTCCCATTACAGCCTCTGAAACACCTTTGCTCCACTGAGTCTTCTATGATTTATAGCAGAACCCTTACAAAGTTTCTCCCTACTCTGAATCCCTGAATCTGAATTCTCACTCTTTCCACATCACTCGCCACCCTCCTCTGAGCTCCTCTGTTCCTTCCACAAGTAGGTAAATATCTTTTCTCAGCCTGGGTACTTGTTGTGCCAGTGCAATATTTACAGCACTGACTATAATTATAAATAGTCCCATATTGTGCATGGTTGCAAAATATAAAAAACTCTCCATATAGAGGACAGAACCAAAGCATTTATTTAGACACCAGAAAACTGAACCCATCAAAGTAACATAAAGGTTAATGAACCAAAATGTAGCAGAGAGACATGCCATCCTTAAGCCTCCCCACAAACCAATACAAGATCAATATTTACTCACAAACCTCTCTATCCCCTTGGCTGAGCTCCTCTCTCTCCCAACCTCTTTCTAGCTCTGACTCTCAGCTTCCTGTGGCTCTGCTCCACCCTTCAGCAAACTCCTCTCACCCCAGGCTCCATGTGCCTATTAGGGGGCAGAGTTTGCTTTCAAAGCAGGGAAGGTCTTCAAATTCTCCTAGGTTTATTAAGGGGCAGGGAAGATCTTCAAATTGCCATTCCCATTACTGTACTATCTTCTAAAAAATGACCCTGGTAATATTGGTTTCACAAGGTTTATAAAACACTTTCCTCTCAACAATTCTGTAGTGCTATAATAATTAGCCACACTTTGCCCACAAATAAACAGACTCAGAGAGGGGTTGGTTAAGTTTTTGGAGAAGATATGACTAGTCAGTGTCTAAGCAAAGTTCTGGTCTTCTGACTCCAAGAGTAGCCTACCCACTGCCTGCCATAGATAGAGAACAGGAGGTGACCCAGAGTGAGGTCAGTGCCTGGGGGGTGGAGGAGGAATGGTGCATATACATAGCAGGTTTGGAAGTGTTAGTGAGGATATGACCTCTGCAGCATTCTCTGAGAGAGAAAAGGAGTAGTTATGCTCTGACAAAGTGCAGCTCCTTCTGGGTTGTCTTGGCGAGGTCCTTTGTCTTCAGACATTTTATGCTTCTAGCTAATTATAACTACTCCCTAGAATCAACATAGCACTTTAATATTTTCAGAGTATTGGGGAGTGGCTGAGCAAGCTGTAGTATGTGATTATGAGGGAAAACTATTGTGCTATAAGAAATGGGGAGCTGGATGGTTTCAGAAAAAACTGGAAAGATTTACATGAGCTGATGCAAAGTGAAGTGAACAGAATGAGGAGAACGTTGTACACAGTAACAGCAATACTGTAAGATGATTACCCTGTGAATGACTTGGCTATTCTCTGCAGTGCAATGGTCTAAGACAATTCTGAAGGCCCTTTGGAGAAAAATGCTATCTACCTCTATAGAAATAACTGACAATAGGGGTGGCCAGGTAGCACAGCAAGTAAGAACACCGGCTCCAGTGTTGAGAAGACCTGGAGATCGAATCCCGGGCTCAGACACTTAGCACCCACCCAGAAACACCTGGCCATGTAACCTTGAGCAAGTTACTTAACCCCAATTGCTTAGGGGTGGCCAGGTGGCTCAGCAAGTAAGAGCACCGGCTCCAGTGTCGGGATGACCTGGATCAAATCCAGGCTCAGATACTCAGCACCACACCCAGAAATAATAACTGGCCGTGTAACCTTGAGCAAGTTACTTAACCCTGATTGCTTTAAAAAAAAAAAAAAAGAAATAACTGACAATGTATGAATGCAAAGGTATCTTTCATATTTTTAAACTATTTTTATTGTATGTTTTCTATTTTCTTTCACAACATAACTAATATAGGCATATGTTTTGCACAACTGTACACATATATAACCTAGGTAAAATTTCTTAGTTTTTTTTCTATAAGGAGAGATGAGAGAGAGGATGAAAATTTGGAACTCAAAATTTTTTTAATGAAAGTTAAAAGTTTCTTTAAAAATGAATATTTTACACATGATTGAAATAAGTAAAATTAAAAGTAATAAATAAATATTTTCAAAATACTTTGCAATATTATCTCATTTGATCCTCAGAACAATCCTCAGAGTAGGTGCTATTATTATCATTCCCATTTTTAGGATGAGGAAACTAAGACAGACAGGGTTTAATAACTTGTCCAGGGTCTCACACCTAGATGTGCTTAAGCCTGGATTTGGACTCAAGTCTCCTGATGTCATGTCCATTCATTGAACCTCCTAGCTGCACACTACTAGCTGGCTCCTGGGAGGTGATTCAGGAAGGCAATGCCTGGGATAGAATTAAGTGGCTCTTTCAGATACTGGTTGTTCAGTAGGTCCTGAGTCTTCCTGACCCCATGGACCATAAGCCTTGCATGGGGTTTTCTTGGCAAACATCCTGGAGTGTTGTCATTTCCTTTCCCAGGAGAGCAAGTGGATCCTTTTTCAGGCAATCAGAGATTAAGTGACTTGCCCAGGGTCCCAGAGCTAGGAAGTGTCTGAGGTTGAATCTGAATTCAGGTCTTCCTGACTCCAGGCCCAGTTATCTGTCAACTGTGGCACCAGCTGTCTCTTTTTTAGATGCTGGTAAAGATCAAAAGGCAATGTATGTTCACACAACCTGCAGCTCTCCCCCTTCTCAAGGGAAAGTGAGGGGACTACCTGAATTCTACCTTCCCTACAATCCCTCATTCTGAACCAACAACATTTCCTTTAAAGCTGCCTTTGAACTTAATTTTAACCAGGTTGGTTAACCTGCACAAACCCCTCAGAGGCATGTATGTTTATGGGTGGATGGGTGTCTGTGTGTGTGTGTGTTTGTGTGTGTGTATCTGATCTCCCCACCACTCAACACTGTTTCTGATGTAATTAAGGCTCTGACCCCTTCTCTGCCTTAAGGTGTTTTTTTTTTTCTTTTTTAAAGCTCAATATTATTTTGGTTTTATCTTTCAAAGTTTGCTTCTCTTTCTGACCTTCAGCCTTCCAGGGTGAATGAGCCCCTTCTTACACTGCTCTCTTCAGACATCTCCCATCACTCCTGCCTGGGATTTGCCATCACATAGCACCTCCCATCAGAACAAAGAGATCCAGGTGGGTTCTACCTGGGAGAAAATAGTTGAGACACTAATCACTGAGACTTTGTCTGAATCTGACTTTCTTACACTGATCATATTTCACTCAGCTCTTTCCTAACACTGCCCTCTCCTGACATATGGAATAAGGCTCTGCATTGAAAAGAGTCATTACCAGGGATGGTGGTGTCTGAGCGACAGTCATACAGTGTCCCCAGATGTAAGGGTCGACCAAGAGCCGGGATCTCCATTGGGATCTTCGAGGTCAAGCTGCCTGGAAGTTCTTTTTCTGCCATTTCCCTGAGGAAAGAAAATTGAGGTCTAGGGCAGTTATCAGGGAGCTGACTTTGGAGAAGACTCCAGCCATAAATGCCCCATTGCTCAGGGACCAAGCTCCCCAATGTCTGTTAGCCTGGAGCCCTGCAGAGAGTAGTCACTGTCCTGGGGTAGAAAGACATCATTGTTGTATAGAGGCCACAAGGGAGCCAGACACCAGGAGTGAGCTACTCAGCTTAGAGAGAACCTTAGGAACAAACTAGGGCCGAGGCAGAGGGCAGAGGGCAAAGAGCAGAGCCAGAGCCAGAGAGGAGCCAGAAGGAACAGTTTGATTGAGGGGCACAGGTACGTATGTGCTGCTAGAAGTTCTGCAGAACACTTTGCAAATATTATTTCATTTAACTTGTACAAAAAAATCAGACCAGTCAGGTGATCAGTAACAAAGTGAGGCCTTTTTTCAGGGTCGAGGAAAGGGAACCTCACAAACCTCTTGTCCTCACTGAAGAGGTTACCCCTAAACAGGGTTAGGGTTGCTCTAGAGACCCCAAAATACCAACACGATGGGTCCTGCCAAATGAATTCAACTCAAGTCTTCTCAGCCAAGGAAAAGTAAAGTTTATTAAACGTTTGCTTGTATTGGACACAGAGTAAGTCTCTGCTAGGTCATTTTACGGAGCTCTCCCCCTTCCATAGCGCTCTCACCCACATGGCATTCTATGGTGCTCTCCCCATTCTATGGCGCTCTCACCCACATGGAATTCTATGGCCCTCTCACAAATATGAGGACAAGATGGGGTCTTATTTACAGAAGGTTGTGGGAGGAATCTAGTGGTGGTCTAGGGGAGGAGTTTGGGGAGGGTCTACAGGAGGAGTTAATGAGGTCATTGAGTGATTGAGGGTGGGAAGTAGCTGGAGACCACAGAGCATGGTGGGCTAGGCCAGTTCAAGGGTGGATTCATATTTTGATAGGTGGGAAGTTTAGTAACAGAGGGTGGGAAGTCTAGCAACAGAGGCTTGGGCTAAGCCACAATGTAAGGCTTATTGCCTCTTGCAAATGCCTCATCAAATGGGATGATTTAATCAAGAGTCCAAGGGAGGCTCCCAGAGCCTGTACCTCAAGGACTCAAGGAGAGGTCAAGGGGGCTCCCAGAGCCCATAACTCATCAATTTAGAATAGGTTTTGGGGGCAGAAAAGGGAAGGGAAGAACTTTTTGGGAAACTGAGGCCACCTTTTCTGTCTAAGGGTGATACTGGCTTCCCATTTTGGGATAATAACTTTGTCTATGGGTCCTTGTTTCCTTACTAGTGACCTAAACCTCAATCTATAATGATGCTGACCTGGCTGTATGGGCAGGATACTGGTTTGTTCCTTCCTTCAGATTTACTGATCCTGGGCTGATTCATCTTCTGTCACCCACCTCCCCTCAAGAACAGCCCTCACTCACAAATCTGACAAAGTATGAAAGGGCAATGATTCCTCTGAGAAAAGACTGTCCTCTAGGAGCCAACCCTGGGGCTCTTGGAGGGACTGGGCCCCAGACATCACACATATACTTCCCCCCGACTCAGCAGGAACCAAAGATAAGGTTTTAAGCAAGCAGAGTAACAAAGCAGACTGCCTGAGAGGGGCGGGGCAGTTCTTCGCCCTGGAAAGATCAGGGATCCACCCCTCCCCCAGAGGTGGCTCCACACTCTCACCTGCCTGATCCAGGGTCTGTGGCCTTACCACAATGCACAGCCTTCTCCCTCCCTCCTCACAGAGCTGAGCTTTGGGGTCAGTGCTGGTGTGGGGTGTGCCTGGAGTCTGGCTGTGTGTGAGCAGCACAAGGCAGACTGAAAAGGAAAGAACTGCTGGAAAATGAAAGTAATCTGACCTAGGGACTGCTCATTTCCTGAAAATGGGGAGATTAAATGTAAGAGATGTTCAAGGCCACTTAACTGGTCACCTGACTGGGTCCCTAAACTGAGGAGCCTGGACTTTCTCTTTCTCTCACCCTTAAGCTGCACTGTCCCTTTAAGTCCCTTTCCAAAGGGAGCTGTTTTGTGATAAAAAAAAAAAAAAAGAAAGTAAAGGAATGTTTGTGTAAAAGAGAAGACTTAACTGCTAAGGGATGTCAGATATTCGCCCTGTTAACAGATGAAACTTCAGATGCCCAAAAGGAACAGGAAAAGAACTTTTGTTTTATTTAATAAAAAACAAAACCACTTGTAGAATGGATGTGTAAAGGAAATGCTTTCACATGGGATTTGAGCAGGTTTGGGTAGAAAGTTAACTGTGGCTTCAATATGAAACACTCTAAATCCTCACTAGATCCTGTCCTCCCAGCTAGCTCCCTTCTACTTGGTGGCTGAAATTCTTGAAAAAGTTGGCCCCAATCAGTGCCTCTCCTTCCCTTTTTCCTATTGCAGTTCTTTAAAAAATAAATAAATAGATAGGTAAATAAATAAATAAAATATGTGTGTGTGTGTGTGTATATGTATATATATATGTGTGTGTGTGTGTGTGTGTATATGTATGTATATATATATATATATATATATATTTAAATCT
>NW_027185612.1:836967-853694 GCF_028583685.1 Petaurus breviceps papuanus | reverse complement strand
TATATATATATATATATATATATATATATATATATTTAAATCTTGAACTCAAGCGCCCACAAGAAGAGCATTTCAATATACAGAGCAAAAAAGAGACGGTAGCATCTGCGATTGTGAATGTGTATTTTATACTGCTCTTTTTAGAAGTACAGACAGTTCTCACTTTGTGTAAATTTGCACTGATTTTCTGTAAAGAATTCTGGGAAAAAATCTGCTTTCCAATCTTAAAATCCTGCAGGATTTCATAACCTGTGGCTATCAGGACAGGCTGAGTGTTAGTGTAGATACTGAAACCAGCAAAGACCTTCTCAGAATTCCTGCAAAAACAATCGATGAAAATCCTCACTTGTGGCCCATTTGGTCCTCAAAGGCCATCTCAAACCTACATCTCATTGGAGGATACAACTGTGCTGGGGCATAAAGCTTTGAAAAATAGAGTTACTGGGGAAGTGGAGAGTCCAAGGTGGCAGCACATGGGCTCAGAGATGCTTCTGCAGCTGGCTGTCACCCAAGCACTGGCACCATTGTGAGAAGTAGCAAAGGGTTAAGTTTCTACAGGACAGCAAAATTGCTGAAGTGAGGCTACTGATAAAAGTAAGGTTAGCAGACTAGAGAGTAGCCTTGGGAAGAAGTTGTATTCCCAGTTCCCATAGAGCTCCTAGATATTACTAAAGGTGAAATAAAGTAAAATAAAGAGGAGCTGGCACCAGCAGGTGGATTTGACCAATTAGAAAGCAGACAATGGCCTTGGGAATCTTGGACTCAGATAAGGACACATCTAGGTCAGATTGATGGGGGGGGGGGGCAGGATCAGTAGTCTGGGGTTGTTACTGTGCTTGCTTAATGAACCTCATGTAATAAGTATATTATTTAACAGAATTAGAGCCTCATTAGTAATAATGTATGATAATGGAGAGGTGTGCCCAGAAGAGAATGTACCAATCAATTCTCTGAATGCAGTGTCTGCACCAAACTAATATATAAAACTTCCTTGGCTTTTGCATCTAGGACTCCTCCTTCCACAAGAAGAAAAGGGTCCACTTGTGGCTAGAAGGCATTCAATTACTCTGGATTTCACCTTAATAAATTACATTTGATATGAGATTTTGGGTATCAATTGTGTTTTTATTTTCCAAGTTGGCATTTCCAACACTGTGAATGGGATATGGGGGCCCATTCTGGCCAGTCTTCTGGGCCTCCAGCACCTGCCTGGCTGTGCATGCTGACCATGACCAAGACCCCAGCACTTACAGCAATTTCTAGGAGACCTTGCCAGTGCTGCCCACCACGAAGTCTGCTGCCAAGCCCATGACCAAGCCTGACAGGACCCAGGCTCCGGCACCGGAAAGCTGGGAAGTTACATGGTTCCTGTGTCAGGAGCCAAAATGCCACATGATTTTGGACAGCTGGTAACGCAGGTGATGGCTGCTCTTCAGAAAATGCCCCAACTCCAAACTGTACTGCTGTTACCAGCTCAAGTAACTGTGTAGTGGGCCCTACTGCCCGTCTTCGTCAATGCCATGCCTTTGCCTGAAGTCTCAAACATCCCAGCTGCCACCAGAATTGTCACATCAGATACACCAAACACTGCTGTCATTCCCACCCCTTCTACAGAAAATCCGCTTTCGATGCAGCTAGTTTCATTGGAGGAATTGTTCTCATGCTCCCTGTGCAGGCTCTAGATTTCTTCCTCTTGAAATTTTGCAAGTCCAAAGAACAAAACTAGCATATTCTGTAAGACACAAGCTTGCAACATGGACTAGTAGTTTACCTGTGTAGTTTGTGGAAACCCAAAGATCACCTTGTGAGATCTCTGACTTGGAAGACAGTGTTTCAAAATCTTTAAATCTCCAAAGGATGCATGTAGAGTATTTTGGAACATCTTCCTTGAAGAAAAAGCAGTTCAATCCCTTGTACTCAACAGGAATACTTAAACTATTCTGCATGAATCCTTGGGGCTTCTATTTTAAGCGGCTGCTGCTGGGAGATTTTTCCCCTCCCTCTATTAGGCAAATGAGGAAATTAAGCCCAACGGTGGTTAAATGACTTGCCCAAAGTCAGGAAGGCCAAAAGGAAGAGACCTAGGATTTGATTCTAGATCTTTCAATTTCAATTCTCATATTGTTCTGCTGTAGGCCCAGCTGGAGCTCATGTTGAGGAGGACAAAGAAGAAGGTGGAAGGTGTGGACATGATGGCCCAGAAGGAAGAATTCAAGGGACAGGGGATGTTTAGGCTGGAGGAGAGAAGGCTTAGGAAAGGCATGGTCTCTGTCCTCAGATACGTGGAGGGATATCATACAGAAGAGGGATTCGATGCCTTCCTGTCCCCAGAGAGCAAAGCTGGTACCAACAGGTGTCAGTTACAAGGAGAAAGATTTCAGATCAAGTAAAAAGGAAGAAGGTCCCAATAATTGGAGCTGCCCTCCACCATGGTATGGACCAAGAGAGCATGAGCTCACCATCAATGGAAGTGGCCACAGTTCTTAGAGCTGTTATAAAGGGGATCCATTCTTCAGGTAGAATGTTGGACTTAAAAGTTGCTTCTACCTCCTATGATTCTCTGAAGGCCTCAACTTAAAATGTGACTGACATATACTATAATATTAGAAATTGGTGCATCCCTGTTAAGAGGAAGCCTGACTACACATTTTCACTGGGGAGCATTACTGCTTTAAAATTTGCAAAGTGCTTTACAAATATTATCTCCTTAGATCCTCACAGCAGTTCTGGAAGGGAGGCATTATTATTATTTCAATGTTACAGATGAAAGAACTGAAGCAGGCAGAGGTTGAGAGACTTGCCCAAAGTCATACAGCTAAGAAGGGTCTGAAGTTGCACTTGAACTTGTCTATTCATCTTCAGGTCCAGCTCTCCACCCAATGTGAAACTGAGTTGCATCTAGGAAAACTTTATCTGGGTGTCTTAAGTCCTGTGGCCTGGAGAGAATTCTCCAATAGGAGTATCCCTCTTGCCTCCACAGAGCTATCCCTACACATGGAGAACAGAAAGATGTCTCAGGCTCCCCAAGGAACCTTCCCTTCTTCATTGTGTTTTTCCCATAGACTCCTCTCCTTGCGAGTCAACCCTGCACCAGTCTAAAAGCCCATTCCAGTCTAAACTTTTTATGACACTATGGAGAGTCCTGGTCACCTCTGCAGTAAAATCTGTCCTTACATATTACATGACTTTCTAGTTGATAACACCAAATCTCTTGGGAGCCTAGTTAATAGGCCCTGAAACTTAGATTAGACTTGACGGAAATAATTCAAACCTATTTCTGAAACTGTAGCACTAAGGCCCTGACTCTGGTCAGGGTATTTTCCCCATGCCATAGGACCAGACCTTTTAAGACCTCATCAATGTATGGTCAGTATCCATTTTTGAATACTACAAATTAGATAGGAAGGTTTTACCTTGAAGTCCACCCATTAATCACTCAGATGGAATCTGAAGGACCCTCTAAGCCTTCAGAGCAGATGTGGGCATTGACCAGGAATGAGGGTGCCTTGGCAGCAGTCATCCAGCATGTCCAGTTGGAATAGCCCACCCAGAGTGGGCATCTTCACCTTTTTCTGAGATGCAGACATTCTGGGCTCTTCCCTTTCCCTCTGATGGGATTCTTCAGCTGAGAAATAAAGAACTCCCTATTACCATTTCCCCCATCCCCCAAAGGTGAACATTCTCTTAATGCAGAAAAGACTTTCTTAGTGATCCTTCTGACCTGATTCTGCAACCCTGAATCAAGCAGCCCATTCAGAAGCCACCCAGGTCCAAAATGCTACCACTGTAAGGATTGCCCCAGAATAAGACTACATTTTTGATTTGGGGATTTTACAAATTGGGTCTTTACCCAAATCATGGGCTTACTAGACATCTAAATCTCATCTAGGATATGGGATGACATCAGGAGCACCCCACACTTGGATGGTCCTGTCAAACCAACTCATATGAATGATATGACTCCCACCACTCTCATGTCCCCACTACATATGATTGTGGGTATTGACATGATTGTCACTTACAGTCCCACCAAAGGGTCTGCTCAGAGACATGTCAGATATAATATGAACTCCCAAGTGGCCCATAATCACTGTGAGTCTTCTCAGGGCTGAAAACTCTTAGGTTAGTATTTTCTGATATGCCAGGGAGGGAATTGGGGCAGCTGGGATTGTGAGGGGATGAGTAACCACCACCCACATCCCCATAGTCAGAGGAGGGAAACCCCATCAGGAGGGGACAGCATTCGGTTCAGGGAATCTGAGCAACATATACATTTGTTGGATGTCATTTGCATTCACAGGAATGGTTCTGTCAAGCTTGGTCTCCCAGGGACAGGGTTCAGATCTGTCCTGCTGATCCTCAAGCACAGGCCTTGTTTCCTCAGTGTGTCGTTCCTGGCAAGTGCTTGTTTCTGCAACAAAATGTTCAGGAATGTGTGGGATAAAGACCCCAAAGACCCTTACCCAAGTAAGGTAAGAGGTTTCTCCTGGTAGAAACAGAAGCTGTTTATTCCTAAACAAGTCTCCTGAGTTGGGCGTTACTTGGGCAAAGTACAAAATCAAGCAAGCAGTTATATACCCTTGTACAAACAATTCTCGGACAACCCGAAAAAAAAATGCCAAATCCCCTCCCCTGTAACTGGACCTTTTTTCTCATTGATGGGAATGTGTATCCTTACAATCTTTTTACCCAATAGAAAATTGTTTATCAGAAGTAAGCTTATTAAAGATTCCATGTTACTTTTCTTGTTTACCAAAAAGTAGGTAATTTACAGAAACACCTGGCAGACATATTATTTTTGCAAAAAGTAGGCAACTTATAGATCAGTTGTTCCTTTTCTTGTTTACCAAAGGTAGGCACCTGGCAGATACATTATAGAAAAATAAAATTTGGGCCTATCAAGACTAAAGCCCAGCTTCAAGTTTGGTGACTGTCTCCTTTACTTTATGAGAATATTTTCACTTGTCCCACTCAAGGAGTTTGCAGACTTCATGGGTCACACATAAAGCTGAAAACTCTCCTCTCTTATGCAGAATCCAGTAGGGTTCTGTGTCACCTGCAGGGTCTCAGTGGTCACTCACTAAGTAGCCAAACTGTCCTCTCTGAAACTGTCTGTTTCCTGCTCAAATTACATCTGCCATGAAATTCCCAGAAGTCTGGAAGAAAATATCTACACAACAAATTGCTTCCTATTTCCTCATGATTTAACCAAGACAGGAAGATAGAATCAGAGGCTCATAGAACTAGAGGGACCTTGGAAGCCATATGGTACAACTTTATTTAACTGTTAAGGAAACTGAGGTCTGTATGGGACAGTAAAGACCCTTGTCCAAATTAAAGTCAGAGGCTTCTTAAGGTAGAAAGTAGAAAGGAGTTTGTTATGATCTCAAGAGAAAAGGCATCCCCAATCTGACAGAGGGCCAGAAGGAAGAAGCACCCTCCAGAAGGCAAAAGCATGATTACAAAGCCCTAATGTGGGAATTCCACACCCTCTCAACTGTCCCACCTTACCATTGGTTGGTAAGGTAAGCTCACAATCTTCTAATTAATGCCAACTAATTGGCACAAAGCAATCTCAATCCATTACCATAATTATTGCTAATGAGGCTCTAATTTTGTTAAATAACATACATCCTCCATGACGTTCACTAAGCAAGTGCAGTAACAACCCCAGAATACTGAACCCCCTTCAGCCCAACCTAGATGTGTCCTTATCTGGGCCTGAGTATCCCAAGGCTGCTGTCTGCTTTCTGATTGGTCAAATCCACCTGCTGCTATCAGCTCCTTTTATTCTACATTATTTCATTTTTAGTATTATCTAGGAGTTCTCTGGGAACTGGGAACCCAACTTCTTTCCAAGGCTGTTGCCTCAACTCTTCCCAAGGCTACTTGTCAGGTGCTTTTTATCAATAGTCTTGTTTCAGCAATTCTTGCAGTTCTGTAGAAACTTAACCCTTTGCTACCTCTCACACTCCCATTCCTTTCCCCAAACTAAAAACACCTCTAATTTGGTCTCACTAATTAATCCAATCAATTGCATTAACATCCAGTAACTCTTACATTACCTTGAAATACACAATGACCCCATATATATGGGGAAATGATACCGGACTTAGTTACCAAGTATCAAGAAGAAATAAGAATGTAATAAGATGTTCAGAATGGGGAAGTTTCAGTGCAAGTCATTCCTCCCAGGCCCAGGGAAGTTAGGTCACTTGCCCATGCTCACTCACACAAGTAGGCAGTGTCACACAGGTTTTTCTGTTCCTCCACAATTATCTCACTAAGTTTCAGATCAAATAACATAATGTCTATAAGAGTGATTTGTAAAATTGTAAAGCCTCTACAAATATGAGCTGTTATTATTTTGAGAAAGTGTGATGTGGCCTCAAAATGTCTTCCTGACTGGTCTGCAATGGCCTCACCTTCTCCTCATGTCTGGTGTAAAATCCCCAAATCATTTTATTTCTCTGGGTCTTACTTTCCTTTCCTATGAATCTAGGGCTTGGGACTGGATAAGCTGCCCCCCTAACCACTGTGTGCTAGAGGCAGCTCAGACGTGCTCAAGAGAGCTGACTATTGGATTTTTAATTTGGGCATCCCTCCCTCTCAGATTCCTGAACTTCATCTGTGTTTGTTCTGAGGGTGAATTACCTGCATTCAGCTCCTCTTTTGTTTAGTGGTCTGAGATTGAGGAACAAGTCAAGGTGTTTTCTGGCAGTTTCCTAACCCCTGCTTGACTTTGCTCTTCTGACCCCTCCTCCCTCTCCAGTTTTCTGGTGTGGGCAGAGGAGAAGGAAACATCCTGGGAGCTGGAAGTGAGGCTTAACCCTGCAGCCTGGGGTGGGGAGGATGTGGTGGTGGTACGGGGGAAACAACAGCAGCAGCAGCACCTGGTATGGCAGCATCTTCCCAGTGGCTACACTTCTGGCCCCAAGGGAATGAACCTGACTCTTTCCTGGCCCTGGGGAAGGTGGAGGCTGTTCTCCCTTCTTCTCCCCAGCAGCTCCAGGCACAGGTCAGGAGCAGAGAGAGCTGGAAGGGAGTGTTCTGACAGAACTTTGATCACCTGTGCCCCTCCCTGGCTCTTGCACTCAGTAGAGATCAGTGATTCTCATTGCAATGGATGCTATGAATGGTCAGTAAGTCTGGACAAATTATTTGCTGATACCTCTTGTTTTTTACATTAGAGTCATTTTGGGATCTTATCCCCTCCCCCACCAGGGAGCCCTCCCTTGTCATAAAGAAAAGAGTGAAAGGAAGTTACTTAAAACAGTGACCTTGCCTAAGCAGTGCATCCTTTTGGCCCTGCTGTCTCTCTGCCAAGGGGAGGAATGTATCTGTTCACTGGGAAACATGACTGTGTTTGTTATTGCTCAGAACTGTTTCCTTCTGGCCAAGTCAACAAGCCTTTGGTAAGTGCCTTCTGTGTGCCAGGTGCTGGGCTAAGCCCTGAGTACACAAAGAGAAGCAAACCCTGCCCTGTCCTAGAAGAGCTCACCTTGTACTGGAGGCTGATGTATATGCATAAATGATTAAATAGGAGGTAATTGGAGGAGGAGAGGGAGTGTGGCATAACAGAGATCAAGGCTCAGCCAGAGAGACCTGGATTCGAGTCCTGTTTCGGATACTAGCTGACCCTGGGCAAGTTACCCTCTCAGTGAGTGTTCTAGGATATTCTTTTTTCCATTATTTTTTAATATTTAAAAATTTTTAACATCAATTTTTAAAAATGTGAGTTCCAAATTCTCTCCTTTCTTCCAATCCCTTCCCTACCCATTGAAAGGGCAAACAATAGGATACCCATTATGCATACAAAATCATGTAAAATATTCCCATATAAGCTATGTAGCAAAAGAAAAAATTGTCAAGGAAAATAAAGTGAAAAAAAGCTTCAGTCTTTACTCAGAGTTCATCAGTTCTCTCTGGGGTTGGACAGCATTTTTCATCATGAGTCCTTTGGAATTGCCATGGATTATTGTACTGATCAGTGTAACTAAGTCTTTCCCATTTGATTGGTGTTACAATATTGATGTGGCTATGTACAAAGTTCTCCTGGTTCTGCTCACTTCACTTCACAGACTTCTTCCCAGGTGTTTCTGAAACCATCCCCTTGTTCAAATTAATTATAATTCCAATATTTTATATTTTATTTCACTCTGTAATTCATTCTATTCTGCAAATGGGGGGGGGTGGCAATAGGTTATACAGGAACTCTGATCCTTATCAAAGACCAGAATGCCTGTGATTCAGTCTGGAAAGAATTCAATAGGCCCAAGCAGACTTGGAGTCAGAATTGTAAAAGTTTATTGTATAAGTTACAGTGGGCAAGGGTCCTTAGGGGACCTGCAAACTTAAAGAAGACATAGGCATAGTTTTAAGGAGTTTAGGCAATAAATCAGATGTCAATTATGCAAACTAGGTAGGTAAGGGTGGGATTAGGGAGGGGTTAAGGAGTGGTCAATGCTTAAAGGAACATACACTTTTAATGTCAACTGCGAAGGCGTATTGCCCATAATTCACTGGGAAATAGCCCAAGGTGGGGGCTACCTGGAGGTGAGGTTTTAGGCCTGAAACATGACTAAGTCAGCTAGCGGTCAAGGGCTGACTGAGAAATGCCTAGTATGCCACCCATCAGTGTCATGTTTGACAAGATGGATGTTAGGAACCTAGGCTAAAGGAGACTCCGTATGTGTATGATTGGCTAAGGAGTTAACCTATAGATAGGGCATTGAAGAATTCATGGCTGTAGCTGGCCACTATACTAGGGGGAGATAACATTTGCCTAAGCTAAAATGTTTATAGATGGTTTAGTGAAGGATTCATAGTTGTAGCTTGTTATTGTTCCAAGCAGAGATAAACAATTCATGAGTTGTTTCTGGGCAGAGTGCTGGCAGGAGGAAGGGGCAGAGTTAATGCTCTGAGTCTGGGGAGGGGGAAATGTGATTTCACAGACTGGTTTTACAAATTGATTTTACAAACTGATGTTACAGACTGATATTACAAATTGAGTTTACAAATTGATTTTACAGACATAGATCCCAAGCACCCCATCACAACCACATTCTGTATTCTATGTAAGAATCCTCAGCTGCTTCTTTCCCTTGAAGTGAAGAAACATGAGTTCAAGTGTTCAGTCATCTTCCCTCACAGATGGATGTCAAAGTTTATTCTCCCTTTTGATTACTTGCCTACTTCTCCACTGTGTTAACAGTTCTGCCCTGTGTTAACCTTGTTTCAGGCAGTTAATACTCCAGGCTTTAACTAGATAAAAGTCCTGAGCAGCTGCAGCCATAGGTGGGTCTGGGTTCACTTAGAGGGATTTCTCCTGAGTCTGACTCTTTCTTTCCACTGGAATACCTGGACATTGCACCTTCAGATACCTCTCTGCAAACACATGCAAAACTCAGAGAAAAAGGAAACATTTACAAGTCAAAGAGAACAAATAGAACTTGCATCAGAGCTCACCAGAAAGGCTGCCCCTGACAGGGGCCCTTCCCCAAAGCCCTGAAGAGCCTCAGCCACTTACTGTCCTGGGGGCTGCCAAATCTGGAAGCTGCAGCTGCTGCCAAGCTGAGTTGGGTGGTGGTCATTGTGCTTCCTCTGTGTTGCCTGCCCACTCTGGGGATCTTCCCAGCTCCCAGCAGCAGCACCAGCAGTTCTTCCTGCAATTCTCTGGCCTGCTAGCTCTGCTTCTGTTTCTTTGCAGTACCCAGCAGGTAATAAAGCTATTCATTTCCCCCTCCAACCTCTAGTGGGAGAGTCTCTCTGCCCCTAGGGAGGCATATTTTAGAGTTTCCTTACTGCATGAGACACTGGTTCCCCCCAAGTTAAAGTTCAAACATAGCCCCAGAGCTGGATACCTCTGTTCTAAAGCCTCTCCCTTGCATTAGTTCCTATATTCTGCCCTCTTCTGACATTTCTCTCCCCACCCCCACCCCTCTCCATCAACTGTGGAGTCAGGAATACATCCCACCCTTCCAGTTGCTGAACTGCATTCCATTCCACTGGGTATCAAGATGGGACTTGGACCCTTGTCCATTTCCCTTTAGGTGCTCAATAACATGTTCCCCACCCTCCCCAGCACTTCCTTGCCTTGAGAAGCTCATTTATTTATTTAGTTTTAAAAAGCATTTTATTTTTTCCCATTACCTGTAAAGAGAAATTTAAACATTCATTTTAAAATAAAATTTTGAGTCCAAATTTTCTCCCTCTTTCCCCTCCCTCCTCCCTTAGATGGTAAGTAAATTTATATACCTTATGTGTCTTCAATCATGTAAAACATATTTCTGTATAAGTCATGTTATAAAAGAAGAAATAGAACAAAAGGAAAAATAACCACACAGAATGTGAAAAATAGTATGCTTTGATTTGCATTCAGATTCCATTATTTCTTTCTCTGGATGTTGGTATCAATTTCCACATAACCATAATATACCATAACTTGTTCATCTCTTTCTCCCCATTGATGGGTATCCCCTCCATTTCCAATTTTTTGCCACCACCAATAAGACTGCTATAAAGATTTTTATGTATTTCCTTCCCCCTCCCCCACTTTTGGTCTCTTTGATATAGACCTAATAGAGGTAATCCTGGAGCAAAGTTTTATAGCCCTTTGGGCATTGTTCCAAATTGCTCTGCAGAATGGTTAGATGTGTTCACAACTCCACCAATGCTGCATTAGTGTGCCAATTTTCCCACATCCTCTCCAACATTTTATATTGTCTTTTTTCTCTCTAATTAGTCAATCTGATAGGTGTGAGGTTGTACCTCAGAATTTTTTTGATGTACATTTCTCTAATCTATAGTCATATAGAGCATTTGTTCATATGGTTATACAAGGCTATAATTTCTTCATCTGAAAAATGTCTGTTCATATGATTGATGATTTATCAATTGGGGAATGACTTGTTTTTCATAAATTTGAATCAGTTTTCTATATATTTGAGCAATGACGCCTTTATCAGAGACACTTGCTGTAAAAACAGTCTCCCAGATTTCTGCTTTCCTTCTAATCTTGGATACATTTGTTTTGTTTTTTCAAACCCTGTTAAATTTAACATAATCAAAATCATACATTTTTTATCTCAAAATGCTCTCTATCTCATTTGGTCATGAATTCTTCTATTTTCAATAGATCTGACAGTTAAACTATTCCTTGCTCTACTAATTTGCTTATAGCATCACCATTTATATCTGAGTCATGTCCCCTTTTTGACCTTACCTTATGTTTGTATATGGTGTAAGATGCTTTAGGCTGTAGCGAATTAGTTCTCTCATCTCTGGGAAATAAGAGGCAGTGAATACTTGGTAGTAGTCAAAGCAATATCCTTTGCCAGAGGGTGAGATTAAGGAGAGTAGGAAGGATTGTTGCTATTCCAAGCTCAGGACACAGCCTGCTTGTTGGGTCTTAGCTCTGTGAAACAGGGTGTCCTCAAATAAATTTACAGGTTAAACTTTGTACATGACCATAACAGAATTTTGTTATAATGGAAAATGTTTTGTATTTAACCACCAGGTTGTAAAATAGAAAAAGGAGGCAATAGGGTTATTGATAAAACTTCAGGACTGTTTGTATAGGAGACTGCGAGCTTTTCTTGAAAGCAGAATTTGTTCAGGATAATCAAGGGACTTGCATCAATATTATGTCAAATTTGGTAAAGAGAAGAAATCAGAGTTGTTTGATCAAGAGTATGAAAACGGGCAATTTAGGGAAATTTCATAGTCTCTCTCCTGGGCTATCTGCAGGTAAGTATTCAGCCTATACATGGATGTATTTTGGCTGCTACATGGGACAGTCAGTAAACTTCTCACTATTATGAGAGTGTTTCTGCCTCCTGATTTTTATAACCCAACAGTAGTAAATAAAAAGCATGGGGATGTGGGGATGGCTTCTTAGAAGGGATGACAATTCAAGTAGAAGCTTCAGCCTCCAGTAACCAAAGAGTTTACACTACATTTATGAAAACAATATAAACTTGTGAGCCCAAATGGTGACACTGACAAGGCAACTTATGGCCCACAATCTGGTTAAACCTCTCTAGGAAGTGTTGTAGAAGGTAGATAAACGGGGTAGCTAGGTGACCCTATGAATAGAGCACCAGCCCTGGAATTAGGAGGATCTGACTTCAAATCCATTCTCAGACACTTAACACTTACCAGCTATGTGACCTTGGGCAAGTCACTTAACCCTAATTGCCCTTCCTTCCCCTCTCCAAAAAGAAACAAAAATTAAAAAAAAAAACTTAGAGAACAGGCATCATCAGAATGGAAAAGAATTATAGGTAGGGAAAGTTTGGGGAAGAGTCCTTGTGTTTTTAACTGGTTTTTAAAGGATGAGAATGATGGAAGTGATGGCCAAGAAAAGGGGAAATGTTTTGGGGGTGGGGGGAGCACAGAATGGAGCTCAGACATTTTCTAATTGTACACAATGAGTTTTGAATTCTTGCCTTCTCCTGGCTGTAGCTAGCTGCCTGTTCCCATAGCCTGAACATAAGAAATTAGGAAGTTCTATCTTGCTGGGCTCTCCTTCCCAGCTCCGGCCTTGTCTTACCTTATTCCCGATCTTCGGACGTCTCCGGCTTCTTGTCTCCAAGAAGAACTTACCCCCACACAACACCCATGGACACGGAGGTTGCCAAGCGAGGCTGCTCTTTATTCAGTTACACCTTAACAGTGTGGCCATCAGAACAAAGCAGAATGGAACCATGGGACAGAGAGAGAGAGAAAAGGAGGGAGGGAGAGAGAGAGGGAGCCTCCCCTTGCTTTTTCCCTAATATCCTTATCATTCTTCTTTCTGTCACATGCCATGTGGGAGCCAATTGTGCACTCTCCCGAGTGCAGGGCAAAGGAGTATGTGTTAAGAGGAGTCCGTGTTGATAAGGCATGTTCAATGCCACGTCGGCCTTTCCCAACCTGGCAAAGTCGGCTCCCACGGCCCTGCGCTCAATGCCATGTCAGCCCTTTCGGCCCTGCAGAGTCGGCCTCCACATCTCCAAGCTCCTGCCCCTCAGAGGTCACGTGCACCCCCTCTGACATCCTGTGACTGCCGCAGTGTCTCTCACACTCACGGCTCTATCACTATCTGCTACTGTTAAATATCAGGATACATTCTTCTGAAGGGCATTGTTCTTTAGCAAGCAGTGTGATGGACCAGAAAGAACATTAGACTTGTAGTCAGGAGACTTTGGGTTCAGCTGATGTCTGCATCCCTTATTACCCATGTGACCTCTGTTACTTAAGGTCTCTTTGTATCACCAGCTGATGTTGTGGAAACTAGCTATGAAATGATTCTGGTTGTCTGAAGGGCTACTTGTGAAAGAAAATCACAGCAAATAATAAAACAATGGGTGAAATAATCCTTACGACTTTTGAAAGTGTGCTCAGATTATGCTTGGCCATGCCTAGGGAACTTCAATAATTTTTCTTGTAAATCAAGATTTAATATTTTTAATGTTTCCTTCTCCTCCTCAAAGATTCTCTTTTTCTTATCAATATTTTCCTTTTGCTTCCCATAAACTTCATTTTCCTCTTTCACCTTTTCTTTTTCCAATTCTTCATTTAACTTCATATATTTCTGTCTGATTTCTTCTCTCTCCCTCTCAAACTGCTCCTTGTACTGTTGTAGAAGAGCCTCTGTCTCCTTCTGGAGGAGCTCTTCCACAGATTTATATATATTGTTGGTGTAGTGGGTGCCCCCATTATTTTGCACCATCTTCTCAATCATGGCCATCAGCTCTGAAACCTGGGAATGTCTCTGGGCTCCACTAGCCTTGTTGTTAAATGCACAGCACCGGTGTTCACACTTCTCCTACAGCTCCTAGAAATAGGGGTCATCAATGGTTCTTACATAATCCCCTACACTTTCTTCTCCAAAGTCTTCTTTGCAAGTGAATACAATGATTAAAAACTTCACTGCTTCAGCTCCTAGAAGATGATAAAGCCATTCAACAGCTGCCTTCTCCTCCCTGGTGAAATGACCCAATTGCAGCATTAGGAGTACAGCATGTGGTCCTGGAGAGGATCGTGTCATGAAGCTGTAATGGGAATGCAAATTTGGAAGATCTTCCCTGCCCCTAGGCTAAAGTGCACCAGAAGCCTGGGGAGGGAGGCTTGTTTTTCAGTAGATACTTTTTGATTGGCCAGTGGGTCAATAAGGTTGTTACATTCTCTGAGCCAGGAGAAGGCTATATAAGCCCTGATGTGTAGCTTTGTTTTGGGACTCACTTTGAGAAGTGTTCTGTGATTTGATCTGAATTCTGGGAAGCCGTTGTTGAGAGTCCCCCCGCTTTGAAAAACCCAGATGTAGAAACCCAGATGTTGACTGGGTATGGATGTAATGGTTGGACAGTTTGGAAAGCTGTGTACTTGATCTGTTTCTGTCTTGATAATACTGTCTGTATATTCTGAAGTTCGGGGTGCTGACCTTTCCTCCTGAACAAGGTAAACGATATATGTCTGACTGATTAAAGTAAGCTTGTTAACCCATTTTGAGTTGCTTTCCTTTAACAAACCAGATCCAAGAACCTGTATGGGCAGCAAACCCTGAGGACGCGCTTGGGGTGCTCGCTGCTACAGAAGCGAGCTATTTCATCCACGTTTTCTTTCTCCTCAGTGTCAGTGTCAAAAATGCCTGGAGTATCAACCACAGTAATGTCCCTCCCCTTCCATGTGGTCCTGACTTTCCTGCAGACCTTGGTGACTGACCTTGCTGAACATGAAGATTCAAACTATGTTCCTGCCCAGGGGGGTGTTTCCTGTTGCACTTTTCCCAGCCCCTGTTTTCCCCACAAGGACAATTCTGAGTTCTGTTTCCCTTGAGTCTCCTCCACTGTTGTCTGATTCTACAGGAAATAAGTGAAAAAGAAGAATGAATGACTGGGTTTTGTAGATGATTGTAATAAAGCTGATGTGTATACAAAGGTGCCCTAAGGGTTAATAGTAATGATTACTTTCCTAGGCCCCCTGAGGGGGGTTGAGGCTTATTCTTAGCCCATCCTGTAATGTGAGGGTGCCTTAGTGCCCCTTCCCCTTATCTCAAAATACCATGAAACCTGTACCAAAAGAACTGCTTTTGTTCTCCTTATCCTGTGCTCCCCATCCTGTATCATTCATTTTCTCCATCCTGTGTCATTCATTTCTCCATCCTGTGTCATTTATCTTCCCCATTCTGTGTCATGACAACCTTTCCTTATCCTGAGAGCAACCACCTTCCTCACCTTGTTTGTACCTATCTGGTCCCTAAATCTCCAACCCCCATAGAAATTCTAAAATTACATCATCATTCTATAGGCTATGTTACTTTCTATGTATATAAGTCTAGTCCTTTTCCTATATCAAGGCCTTTGTTGAGCTCCTTGCTAAGTCTCACGCCCACAGGCTTTTGCATCAACAAAGCTCCCTTTGGCTAAAGAGAAGGTCAGATCGAATTCTTTCAAATCTGAACCAGATCTCCTACTCTGACTTCATCAAAGCCCTGCTCAGAAATCCCAGCATGACAAGGAGGTGACTCTGAGGTTCTTGAAGGCTATGCTCATGAGCAGAAGTTGAGAATGGTCCTAACAATCTGGACAGGCTTTGTGCATGATCAACTCTTTATTGTCCTGGTGAAATTCACAAATCTTGGTCAGCAGAAGGCAGGCCACCACCACCAGATTGACTGTTTTTTGAGGGTTCTTAGGAGATAGTTTCTTAAATGTATAAACTCAAAATTCCACCATTCCTCTGGGGCTTGTAAGGAAGGAGTCATTATTGCTTATTGGAAAACACAGGCCTGAATGTACACATTTATACATAGCCATATAATACCAGTTATATTAGCATTTGAGGCCTTTTCCTGTGTTAGGACTCTTGTGTGATGTGCAAGTTTATTCCTCCCTTCTCTAAAGAATCTGAATAACAGTTTCTTGGTAAGAATACCAAGAGAGAAAAGCTATAATCTCTGAACACTGAGTGCAGATAGAAGTACATTTTTTTCACTTCATTTATGTTGCTTTTTGTTTTTTTGCAACATGGCTGATATGAATATATGAGTTGCATGCCTTGGAAGGTAAAATGCCTTTTCAGTGGGCTAGGTAAGAGATGGATGGAGGGAGAGTATTTGGAACTCAAAATAAAAAAAAATTAATTAAGAAAAGTTAAAACTGTAATTAGGAATACTTAACAAAATAAATAAAATACAAAAAAAGAAAGCTTATTTTCCATTCCCTCTAGGCTCTGAATGAGCATTTCACATGTAACATCCCATAAAAAAATTACAAACATGTACACCTCTATCAATCTCTGATTCCTCACTTATGGGAACAACCCAAGGTCTTTCTTCTATCACTTGACAGATAATTGGCAGCTTTCCTTTAGGGATTGTCTATTACTTTTTGCTATTGCTCCTAAAACTAGTCGAGAAAGTCTTTCCATCTTGTTCAATTAACTTCACTGATGAGAGCCCATTTGGACTCAGATGGCCCATATCACCTGGCATCAGAGATAAGTTTCTCTATAGCTCCATTGTCAGCCAAACTTGAATAAATCAGGGAATCTTTCAGCTTCTTATGCTCTTCTCCTCAACCTGTTTTGTGCTTTTGGATTTTAAGACTTCCAAGACCTGGAAACTGAGGTAGCAAATAACACCTTGGTCCTCACCTATCATCATTTTGGAATCTCCAACCCTCACTGCCCAAACTGGGGTCTCTGGTAGAGATAAGAAAAGAGACTTTTCACATACAATAAAA
>NW_027185612.1:787873-836957 GCF_028583685.1 Petaurus breviceps papuanus | reverse complement strand
GGGTCTCTGGTAGAGATAAGAAAAGAGACTTTTCACATACAATAAAACCAGATTGAGATGTCCATTTTGGAACCTCCATATTACCCCAATTTAGATCCAAATTTGGAGCATTACAGCTTCCCACTCCTATCTACAGCCTTCCTGGGTCTTGAGAATCTATATAGGAGTAACTTTTTTTTTGGAGGGGGAAGTTTTGGTAATTGGGGTGAAGTGACTTGCCCAAGGTCACATGGCTAGTAATTGTGTCAAGTGTCTGAGGCCACATTTGAACTCAGGTCCTCCTGACTCCAGGACTGGTGCTCTATTCACTGCACAACCTAGCCTCCCCAGGAGTAACTTTTACTATATCATTTTTGAACATATAAATCTTTGGTAGAATTTCCTTTCCCCCCTTCCTAGTATAGACTACAAATTACCACATAGTCACTCTTTGGGAGGAACATTTACTGCCAAATGAAGGAAGTGAAATACGTAGGGTAGGGCACCTTGAATAAGTCTTCTTCCTTTTAAACACTAAAACAAAAATTTCCTGCAACTCCAGAATCTCTTGTTCTAATCATTGCCAGTGAGGAGCCCTAGTTGAGGCCTCCCTCTATGTCCCCACTTAGGATTTTATAGACAAGTGTCCACCTGAGCCCAACCAACTGCCTAGCACCTTGGATTCATAAATGTGAAATTCCGCATTCTGTTTCTTAGCTGCCCTCAAATAGGAGAAGGCAACGTTCCAGTCCTATAATGCATGTGTCTCCCACCTATGACAGTCATCAAAGATCCCAGTATATAGATCTGGAAGCAAAGTGGGAGATAGCACCTTTTCTCCCATCAGTCACCCCCTGTAACTTTCTCCCCTCCCCCATCACAAAAGAAGAGCACATTCCTCACAACCAACAGAAAAGGGATTCTCTTGTACAAAAGGGAAAAGCTGGGAAGCTAATTTAGGAGGAACTGCCACACACAGCCCCAGTCTGGAAGCCAATGCCTTCCTTAGAAAGTAAGATTTCCCCAGTAGAATGTAAGCTCCTTGCAAGCAGGAATTCTCTCTTCCTTTGGATTTGTATCACCCAGCACCAAGTATCATGTTAGACATTTAGGAGGTAATAAATACTTCTTGTTTGACTGGGTTCCTTGACTACAACTCTGTTTCCCATATTTAATTAGCTGTGAAGAATATCCTTTAATAGATCTGTTTTGGACACCTGAGTCTCCCATGGGTTTTTCTTCCTTTCCCTTACTAGTATAGATGCTACATTATCACACAATCAGTAAGTTGGAAAGGCCTTTACATCTTGGTGTAATCACTGAAATGGGTTTGAGGAATTCACCAGGGTTCCTCACTTCTAAACCTCCTAAACTCAGACAAAGCCTTCACTCTGGTTTTTGCAGTGAGTGTCCCAAATTCAAAGCCCTGGTAAGGGCAGGGTAGGGCTAGAACATCACCCAGGGGTTTTGGGGTTGAGAGTGGAATCATGAACAGAGAGGAACAGAGGGGCTTGTGTTTCTGTGAAAATAAGGGGATTCACATGGCAGTAGATGCAGTTCTCCTAGGTCCATGGTATCTTCTTTCCAGAACACAGATCTCCTCCTGATGGGGTGCTTGGGATCTATATTTGTAACATCAATTTGTAATACCACTTTGTAACATCAATTTGTAAAACCAGTTTGTAAAATCACACTCCATTACCCACCCCTTCCCAGTCTCAGAGCATTAACTCTGCCCCTTCACCCGCCTCTCCCTCCCCCCCCTCCCGCCCCTAGCTTCAGAGCAATAACTCTGCCCAGCAACAATAATCTCAGCTTGGAACAATAACAAACTATTCCTATGAATCCTTCACTAAAGTATCTATAAACATTCCAGCTTAGGCAACTATTATCTTCCCCTAGTATAGTGTCCCGCTGCCCCCATGAATCCTTCAGTACCCTATCTCTAGGTTGACTCCTTGGCTGCCTCAATGAATCCTTCAGGACCCTATCTCTGGGTTAGCTCCTTAGCCTATTATCCTGTGAGTCTCTGGTTAGCCTTGGTTCCCAGACACTAATCTTGTCAAACATGACACTGATGGGTGGCAGACTGGGCACTTCTCCATTAGCCCTTGACCATTAGCCGACTTAGTGATGTTTCAAGACTAAAACCACACCTCCAGGTAGCCCCCCTTGGGCTTTTTCCCAGTGAATCATGGGCAATACACCTGCTCAGTTACATTAAAAATTCATGTTCCTTTAAACACTGGCCCCACCTTAACTCCTCCCTAATCCCACCCTTAATCACTTAGCATACTTGGCACGGGTTCTACTATGGATGATTCTATATAAATCTTAATTCTACCCCTTTGAGGTTGCAGGTCCCCTAAAGATCCTTGCCCACTGTAAGGCTTATAATAAAGTTTTACAACTCTGATTCCAATTAGGCTTGAGCTAAAGTCTTTCAAGACTGAATCACAGTCTCTCTGGTCTTAGATAAGATCAGAGTTCCTGCTGAACCTATTGGGAGCCATCCCTCATCATTTCCTCTGTTAAATGTTCAGCCACTAGCCAGAAATATCCTTGGGCCCAGTCAGAGGGCCAACAGTGGTGGTGGAGAATTGGGGTGTTGGGGGAGGCAAATAGGACTGTAGCAGACAGAATACATACTGAGGGTCCTAAAAATCTTAGTGTAGTTTTAAGCTTTGGGCACAGTCTGAGGGTCCAGTGTTGTGGGGGATCAACAGGGAAGAAAATAGGGCTCCAGCCAACAGAAAAAAAAAACAAATAAGATTTGAGCAAATTGAACTCATAAAAATTGATCAAGCACTAGGCTTAAGGGAGAAACAAAGACAAAAATTAGTCTCTGTTCTTAAGGAGAATCCTACCAGATGCAAACATAGAAAAAACAGTCAAGATTAGAAATCTGTTCACAGCCTAGAAGTTTTAGTGGGCTGCCCAACATGAGCCTGTATGAGGCATCAAAGTGACAGAGCAGCTGAAACACTCATGGAATATTAGTTTACTCGAATAGAATCATAGTAGCCTAAGTTTCTTACCCAAGATGTCAGTTCTGTGCCATACAGGGTCTCTAGTGTTATGAAGTATTGAGTAGGACCTGGAGTTTACAAACTGTCTAGAAGTTGGAAGGATAATGTGGGAGAGAGAGGGATAATGGGTGGCAGGCAAACTTTGGAGTCAGGAAGACCGGAGTTCATATCCTATATGAGGATGGGTAAATTCCCTTAAACCTCAGTGCAGAGGTTTATTACCTAAAATTGTAGGTGTCTTTACCCTGGACTTGTAGAGTCATTTTTAAGTATACATAGTTTGATTATTGCATTTGAATATGATTGGTTTCTTTGGTGATCCCCTATTTTATTCTTTTGAAAACATTATGCTGTAGAGGGCATCTACAAGCTTCACAATATTTCTAAGTGATCTAAGACAGAAAAAACAGCAAGGACTCCAGATTTTAAGCCAAAATTACTATGAGTTCCTGCTCTTCACAGAAGGAGTTTCCACTGTGGGCTTTCTTCATGAAATTGTGATGATATTACAGGTATAGGTTAAAAAAAATAGCTAAACGTGAGGTCAGCTGTCAAAAGAAGCTAACAAAATCTTAGACAATAGCAGTAGGAGTACAAGGATTTTATCCTGGGAAGGGACAGTCCCACTGTACCTCTAACTAGTCAGGTCCCATGGGCAACAGCATGGACCAATTTGGGCAGCACATTTGCAGGAGTTTGCCTCATGGGTTTGGGAGCTAGGAGGAGGCTGTAAGGTTGTATAACGCCAACTCCTTCATTTGACAAATGAGAAAACTAAGTCTCACAGCAATTAAATGACTTGCCCAAAGTCATGAAGGCCAAAAGACAGAGAGTCAGGATTTGACTTAAGGTCCTCTGGTTTCTGTTCTGATCTCCTCCTACAGGACAAGCTGGAGCTCAGGCTGAGGAGGACAGTGAGGAAGGTGGAAGGTGTGGATATGATGTCCCAGAAGGAAGAATTCAAGGAACAGAGGATGTTTAGACTAGGTTTAGGAGAGAAGCTGTGGATAGAGCAGGGTCACTGCCCTCAGATTTCAGCTCCATTACAAAGGAAGAATGTCCAAACAATTGGAGCTGCACCACCATGGAATGCACTGGAAGAGAGTGAGCTCACCATTGCTGGAAGTGACTACAGTTGTCAATCACAGCATAAAGGGGATATGTTTTTCTGGCAGGATGTTGGACTCTACAGTTGCTTCCAACTTCCATGATCTAAGGCTAAGCTTAGAATGTGACTGATATAAACTATATCATTAGAAATTACTGCTTTCTGATTGTTTCTATAATTTCTTGTTTGACCCACTCATTCTTTAAGATTAAATTGTTTAATTTCCAATTAGTTTTTAGCCTATCTTTCCATGGCCCTTTATTGCATATGATTTTATTGCAAGAAGGATGCATTTAATATTTCTGCCTTTCTGCATTTAATTGTGAGGTTTTTATGCCCTAGTACATGGTCAATTTTTGAGTATGTGCCATGAACCAATGAGAAGAAAGTATATTCCTTTTATTCCCCATTCAGTTTTCTCCAGAGATCTATCATATCTAGGCTCTCTAAAATTCTATTCACCTCCTTCACCTCTTTTT
Source organism: Petaurus breviceps papuanus (assembly GCF_028583685.1). Classification (NCBI taxonomy): domain Eukaryota; kingdom Metazoa; phylum Chordata; class Mammalia; order Diprotodontia; family Petauridae; genus Petaurus; species Petaurus breviceps. Next base: position 832,362 of record NW_027185612.1, on the reverse strand, counting down.
TGTTTATTTTGAGGTTAGATTTATCAAGTTCAGAGAGGGAGAGATTAACGTCCCCCACTAGTATAGTTTTGCTATCTATTTCTTCCTCTAATTCCCTTACCTTCTCCTCTAGGAATTTGGGCACTATACCACTTGCTGCATATATGTTAAGTAATGATATTGCTTCATTCTCAATGGTGCCTTTTAGAAGGATATAGTTTTCTTCCTTATCTCTTTTAATGAGATCTATTTTTGCTTTTGCTTTATCTGAGATAAGGATTGCTACCCCTGCTTTTTTTACTTTAGCTGAAGCATAATATATTTTACTCCAGCCTTTCACCTTTACCCTGTGGGTATCCCTTTGTTTCAAATGTGTTTCTTGTAGACAGCATAATGTAGGATTATGGTTTTTAATACATTCTGTTGCCTCTGTTTTATGGGAGAGTTCATCCCATTCACATTCACAGTAATGATTCCTATCTGATTCTTTCCCTCCATCCTATTCCCTCCCCTGCTTATGTTTTGTTCCTTCTCCCTTCCCCTCCTTAAGGGTTTTCCTTTTGACCACAGTTTCCCTCAGTGTTTCCTCCCTGTGCCCCCTCCCTTCTTTACCTACTCTCTCCCCTTACTGCTATTTCCCTCCCTTCTAATCCCCCCCTTTTTATCTCCCCCTTACCCTCCTACTGCCTATAGGACACAATAGATTTTTATGCTTATCAAAGTATGTTATTCCCTCTTTGACCCCAAACCAATGAGAATAAATTTCATACAGTGCTCCTCTCCCTCCCTCCTTTCCCACTATTTAATGAGTTTTTGTTTCTTTTCACATTAGAATCTTAAACTTAACTGATTATGTTTATCCTTCTTTGAAGCAGAACCAGTGAGAATAATGTTCAAATGATGTTCCTCTACTTCTTTCCCTCCCCTCTACTATAATATGTTTTTATGCCTCTTCATATGGCATAATTTACCTTTTTCTGTCTCATCCTTTCCTTTTATCCCATTACAGTCCCTTTGAATCCTTTAATAAGGTTTTTTTTAATCATCAGATTAGTGCATTTATAGAAACACCCTCTATCTTTGTATATCCCTTTTAAAGGTCATGATAATCATATAAATTTCAATATTGACAGTTATCAGCTTCTCATATAGGGATGTAAACAGTTTGCTCTTATTGCATTCCAAGTTATGTGTATGTGTGCATGTGTGCATGTGTGTATGAGTGTGTGTTTTCCTTGTTTACCTTTTTATGTCTTTCTTGAGTCTTGTAATTGGAGATGAAATTTTCCATTGAGCTCTGGTTTTTTATCCGGAAAGTCTGGACGTCCCTTATTTCATTAAATGACCATCTCCTTGCCTGAAAGATTATGCTCAGTTTTTCTGGGTAGTTAATCCTTGGTTGCAGTCCTAGCTCTTTTGCTTTCCCAAATATCAAATTCCAATCCCTCTGATCTTTTAATGTAGAAGCTGCTAGGTCCTGTGTAATCCTGACTGTAGTTCCACAATATTTGAATGTTTCTTTTTGGCTGCTTACAATATTTTCTCCTTAATCTTGTAATTCTGGAATTTGGCTACTGTATTTCTTGTAGTTTTCAATTTGGGATCACTTTCAGGAGGAGACCGGTGAATTCTTTCAACAATTATTTTCCCTTCTGATTCCAGGACTTCAGGACAGTTTTCTTTGACAATCTCTTGGAGGATGTTGTCCAGGCTGCTTTTTTCATCATGGCTTTCTGATAGGCCAATAATTCTTAAGTTATCTCTCCTGGATCTGTTCTCCTGGTCAGATGTTTTTCCAGTGAGATATTTTACACTTTCTTCCAATTTTTCAATCTTCATGTTTTGTTTGATTGATTCTTGGTGCATCATAGCATCCTGAGCTTCAATTTGACAGATTCTAATTTTTAGTGAATTATTTTCTCTGGTTAGTTTTTGAAGGTCCTTTTTTAGGAAGGTATTTTCTCCCATTAGTTCACAAATTTTACTTTTTAAGAATTTGTTTTCTTCAGTGAGACTTTTTTTCCAATTTGGTCACTGTAGATTTGAATTTATCTTCTACCTCCCTAATTTGGCTTTTAAAATCTTTCTTGAGCTCCTCCAAGAATGCTTTTTGGGCTTGAGAGCAGTTCATATTTCCATCTGTTGTCTCAGGTGTGGACACAGAGTCTTTGGTGTCTCCTGAAAGTGATTCTTCTCATTCAGAATAATAAGATTCTATTGTCTTTGGTCTTGCCTTTGCAAGTTGCTTCCAGCCCATTGTAATTGCCTATTTCCTGTACTTAAAAGTGTATTTTTGCTCCTGGGGTACAGAGGGCTCTGACCCAAGCTACTCAGGCTGAGAGCTAGGTGCCTGGTTGTTGGGTTGGTGTGCTGTAGCCTCTGGGTGTCTAGATTGAGGCCAAGGCTAGGACTCTCAGTGTTTCCCCTGAGTTACCCTAAGGCTCACAGAGTAGTCTGTGGGGGAGGGGTGGTCTGGCCAATTCAGATTTCTGCCTCTGTGCCCCTGAGCTTGTTAGGACCCCTCCTGCCCTTCACTTCAGACTCCTTACTGCCTCAGTTACACCCTTTCTCCATGACTCCTAAGCCTGAGGCTATTTCTGCTATTTCAGGATTTTACTAACTTGCCTAAAATTCTATTCACTTCCTTAACTTCTTTCTTATCTATTTTGTGGTTGGATTTATCTAACTCTGATAGGGGAAAGTGGAGGCTCCCTACTCTTATAGTTTTACTGTCTATTTCCTCCTATAATTCATTTGACTTCTCCCTTAGAAATTTCAATGCTATACCATTTGTAGCATGTATTCAGTATTGGTATTACTTCATTGTCTATGTTACCTTTTAGAAAGATGTAGTTTGCTGGAGGAGGGTGAAAAAAGAACAAAGTAAAAAAGTTCACAGCAGAGAACAAAAGAAAATACACATGGAAGCAAAGAAGAGATGGACAACTCTCAACACAACTAGTATTATTTATCACATAGGCTTTCTTGAAATGAAAATGTATTTTTACATTAATTTTTTTCAGGTACTGCTATGCACATGACATGCTTTTATTTCTTTCTAACTTTGTATTTAAGTTTCAATATTTAAGTTTGTGATATGTATTTGTTTCTTTTTTATTCTTTATTTGTCCTCTGGCATTTGAGTCTAAAATAAAATTTGGCGAAAAAAAAGATGTCGTTTTCTCCTTATTTCTTTTATTTAGATCTGCTTTTGCTTTTGCTTTGTCAGAGATCATGATTTATTCCCTCACTTTTTTTTTTAACTTCAGGCAAAGCATAATATATTCTGCTCCAGCCTTTTACTTTTACTCTTTCTGTGTCTCTCTGCTTCAAATGTGTTTCTTATAAACAACATATTGTGGGATTCTGGCTTTTCAATCACTCTGCTATCCACTTCGGTTTTATGGATAGAAGGGGAGGGGGACAAGTTCACCCCTTTGGCATTCACAGTTATAATTACTGTGCATTCCCCTCCATTCTATTTTTCCTCTGTTTATACCTCTATTTCTTCTCTCTGTGGCCCTCTCTGTCTCTCTGCCTATCTCTCTCTCTCTGTCTCTGTCTTTTTCTCTCTCTCTCTTTTTACCCTTCCCTTCCTCAACAGTGATTTTCTTCTGACCACTGCCTCCCTCAATCTGCCCTCCCATCTATCAGCCTTTCCCTTTTTCTTGTACCCCTCATCTCCTACTTCCCTACTGGGAAGTATTGATTTCTATACCTGACTGAGTGTGTATGTTATTCCCTATGAGCCAAATCTTATGAGAGTAATGTTCAAACAATGTTCACCCCTGCCCCTTCTTTCCTTTGCAATAGATCTTTCATGCCTCTTCATGTGATATAATTTATCCCATTCTGCCTCTCCCTTTCCTTTTCTCACAGTGCAATCCTCTTTTCACCCCATTATATTTTATATCATCATATCAAAGTCAACTTATACTTGTACCCTCTCTCTATGTATACTCCTTCTAAATGTCCCAAAAGAGACAAATTCTTAAGAGTTACAAATATTATATTTCTGTGTGGAGATATAAATACTTTAACCTTACTGAATAATAATTTTTTTCTTTTTTCTTTTGTGTTTACCTTTTATTTTTTCTCTTGAGTCTTGTATTTCAAAATTGAATTTTCAGCTCTGATCCATTCATCAGAAAAATTTGAAGGCCTCTTATTTCTTTTCTTTTCTTTTTTTTGGAGGGGGAAGACAAGGTTGTTGAAGTTAAATAACTTGCCCAAGATCACACAGTTACTAAGTGTTAAGTGTCTGAGGCTAGATTTGAACTCAGGTCCTCCTAATTCCAGGTCCTGTGCTCTATTCACTGTGCCACCTCACTGCTACCCCCCCCCTTTTTAATTGAATGTCCATTTCTTCCCTTGAAAAATTATGCTCAGTTTTGCTAGGTCCTTGGTTGTAATCCAGCTTCCTTTGCCTTCAAGAATATCATATTCCAAATCCTCCAGTCCTTTAATGTAGAAGTTGTGAAAATCTATGTAATCCTGACTGTGACTCTTTAATATGTGAATTGTTTCTATTTGGCTACTTGAAGTATTTTCTGTGTGACCTGAGAGTTTTTAAATTTGACTATAACATTCCTGAGAGTTTACACATAGGATCTCTTTCAGGAGATGATCTGTTCGGGATGGATTCTTTCAATTGCTCTTTTTCCCTGTGGTTCTAGGGTATCAGTGTAGTTTTTCTTGATAATTTCTCAAAAGATACTGCCTAGGCTCCTTTTTTATGATCATGCCTTTCAGTCAGTGAAATCATTCTTAAATTATCTTTCCTGAATCTATTTTCTAGTTGTTTTTCCAGTGAGGTATTTTAAATTTTCTTCTAATTTTTCATTGTTTTGATTTTGTTCAATTGATTTTTTATATCTCATAGAGTCATTGGCTTCTTGCCCAATTTATTTTTTCTGGATTAAATTTTATGTTTATTTTTAGTTTACATCATTCATTTCCACAAGATTTTGAGTTACAAATTTTCTCCCCATCTTTTCCCTACCCACCACCCCAAAATAGCGATCCTACTGAATACCTCCCCCCCAAATCTGCTCTCTCCTATATCCTCCCCCGTCCCCCTTCCAACTTTACACTAGGGTAAGATGGTTCTCTGTCACAGTGCCTGTATATCCTATTTCCCAGTTGCAGGTAAAAAAATTAAATATGTGTGTGTATTAAACATTTGATTTTAAAACTCTGAATTCCATATTCTTTCCCTTTCTCCCTCCTCACCCACCCTTACTGGGAAGATAAGCAATTCAATATAGGTTGTACATGTGTAGCTATGCAAAACATTTCCATAGTAGATACATTGTGAAAGACTGAATATATTTCCCTCCATCCTATCCCACCCCCCCACTTGTTCTATTCTCTACTTTGACCCTTTTCAAAAGTGTGTGCTTCCAACTTCCCTCCCCCCATCCTGCCCTACCTTCCATCATCCCTCCTGTCATCCCCTACCCTCCTACTCTCCTGTAGGGTGAGATACCCTATTTAGTGTGTATATCATTCCCTCCCTAAGCCAAATTCAATGAGAGTAAGGTTGACTCATTCCCTTTTGCCTTCCTGTTCTTCCCTTCCATTGTAACAGTTTTCCCTTGCCTCTTGTATATGAGAGTTTACCACTTTCTGTCTCTCCCCATCTCCTCTTATTATATTCCTCTCACCTCTCAATTACACCTTTTAATTACCATTCCTTACCATTCAATTGGTGCTGTGCCCTCTGCCTATATATAATTGTACATATTCACATATGTATTTATACACCCATATCCCTCCTATATAGACATATATGTATGTATACATATATATATATATATATATATATAAACACATTTATATTCCCTTCAACTATTCTCATACTGAGAAAACTTTCATAAGTTACAATTATTGTCTTTCCGTGTAGGAATGTAAATAGTTGATAAATTTCTTATGATTTCTTTTTCCTGTTTACCTTCTCATGCTTCTCTTGCTTCTTGTATCTGAATGTCAGATTTTCTATTCAACTCTGGTTTTTTCATCAAGAATGCTTGGAAGTCCTCTATTCCACTGAATGACCATATTTTCCCCTGAAACATGATACTCAGTTTTGCTGGGTAGGTGATTCTTGGTTTTAATCCCATCTCCTTTGACCTCTGGAATATCATAGTCTAAGCCCTTTGAATCCTCAGTGTAGAAGCTGCCAGATCCTGTGTTATCCTGATTGTGTTTCCACAATATTCAAATTGTTTCTTCCTGGCTGCTTGTAATATTTTCTCCTTGATCTGGGAACTCTGGAATCTGGCTATAATATCCCTAGGAGTTTTCTTTTTGGGATCTTTTTCAAGAAGTGATCTGCATCTATGGGTTGATAATTCTGGAAATCACCACAGCTGCTGGTTATCCACTCTTCCAAAGTCCCTCCAGGCGGGGCTGGTAGTGTCTGCTCTGAGGCTAAAAGCTTAGTCTCACTCAGGCTGGGCTCTGCTCCCGGAATGCTGGGATGGCCCCTCCCTGCCAGCCTGCTGGGCTGTCTTTGGCAGCAGAAGGTTAGTTTTTCTCTGTTACTTTGTGAGCTCTGTAGCTCAGAGGCTGAAGGAGTAACTGCTGCCCCTCCTCCCCTTCTTCCTGGTGTGGAGTGGTGAAATTCCCTACATTAATCTGATCTGTGATAAGTGGAATGACTCTTTAGGCAATCCCCCCAAAATTCCCAAATCCCAGGGTCCAATCTAGAAACTTCAGAAAATTCACAGTAAGTTTGAATATTACAAAATCACACAGGATCTGGCAGCTTCTACATTGAGAGATTGGAGGGACTAGAATGTGATATTTCCCAAGGCAAAAGAGCATGGGTTACAACCATGTATCAGCTATCCAATGAAGCTGAGCATAATCTTTCAGGCAAGGAGATGGTCATTCAATGATATAATGGACTTCCAGACCTTCCTGATGAAAAAGCTCAATGGAAAATTCAATCTCCAATTACATGACTCAAGAGAGACATAGAAAGGTAAACAGGGAAAAGACACACATATACAAACACACACACATAACTTGTGATTTAATAAGAGCAAACTGTTTCCATCCCTATATGGGAAGCTGATGCCTGTTAATATTAAGGATTCTATACTTATCACGACATTTTAAAAGGATATAGATAAATACAGGGTGTGGGTATAAATTACACAAAATGATGATAAAAAAAAACCTTATTAAGGGCTGCAAAAGGACTTTAAAGGAAGAAAAGGAAAGACTGAAGCAGAAAAGGGTAAATTATGCCACACAAAGAGGCATAAAAACATTATACTAGAGGGAAAGAAAGGAGGGAGATGAACATTATATGAGCTTCACTCTCATTGGTTCTGGTGTAAGGAGGGAATGGCATAATCAGTTAAGTATAGGACTCTATCAAGAAGAGACATAAAACCTGTCATAATAGAGGGAAAGAGGGGAGAGAGAGGAGCATTGCATGACATCTATTCTTGTCAATTTTGCTTCAAGGAAGAAATAACATACTACATTAAGTGTAAAAATCTATCATACCCTACAGGCAGTAGGAGGTGGAAAGGGCTAAGGAAAAGGGAGGGTTGTAAGCTGCTGCTAACCTTTCTAACCTAAAGGCCAGCCTTAGGTTGTGATCTCAGGAGGGAATGAAGAGACAAGAAACAAGAGAGGATTAACTTGCAGTTTATTGGCATGCACACATAGGAAAGAAAACTAGCTCCTTCACACCTAAAAGTGAGCATGATTCAAGCATTATCTCCTCGTGCATGGGGAGAGTAAACCAATGGAGGGGGGGCCGAACCAGTCATATCAGCAGTGGCTCAACAAGAGAGTGGTTTCATGGAAGACGTCCTTGTGAGCGGGCAACTGGACTATGGCCCTCAGCATTTCCTTATCTCCAGCAAGCTCGGAGTGGCTTTGGAACCAAGAAGCCCCAAAACAGTTCCTGAATTCCTGTGGGACAGAAAGTATCTTGAACTCACATTGTCCTATCCAATTCCCCCCGTTAGTTTTGGAAAAGTGCAAGGTGAGTATCAGCCTGAATCATTGCTAAGCTATTATAAAGTATTTTAAACATCAAGCCAAGCGGAGGAGGACCACAAAACGATAATATGCCCACCGCTATTGCCAATGCTATCCAGCTATGGGGTGTCAGCCACCACAGAGAAGTGGGATTATCAAACCATTTTATTATGTCGTCTGTGGTTTTGTCTGGGTTAAGATCAGTTTGTGCTGCTCAATTAATTTCATGAGCTAAAGTCCACAAATCATCAATGTCTGAAGCTAAAGTACTATTTAGGAACAAACCATTTAGGTGGTTCCTAATTGTAGTCCAATTATACCTTGCCGTAGCATTGTCCCATTGCAAGGGGATAACGTATATCATATGATACCGATAGTCGCACCGAAGTGCAGTTTGTACCCTAATTAAGTCTATTTCATCCCCCCAAGGCCACAGTGACTTTGGTGAGATCTCTCAATATTTAAAAAAATTCCTTATTGTTACGGGTTTGTTTTTCAAAACCCAGGGACACATTCTTTGCCAGGTCCTCCACAAATTTGGGCCTGTACAAGTTGATTTTATATGGTTGATACAGACATAGCAAGAGAAATAGAGGAGGCTATAAGACTGACTAACATTGTGACTCCAATGATCACACATGAAATACTTCTCTTATCCTTCCTCACAGTTGTTCCATGTTTTTTCTGAACAATACTGTTTAATACATGATCTCCTCAATTCCCAAACCATCCTTCACTCTTTACTGAGAAGAGCACATATTGTGACCTGGTTATGACAAATACAGATTTATTACCCAAAAGAGGTCCTATACATTCATTGACACTGCAATTGTTACAAGTAATGTTAAAAACACCTTGAGGTTGTGTTACATTTACATCATCTCCCCACATGAAGACATATCAACCCCCCAAACAGGCTCGTGCATGAAAGGTACGCCCAGCAAACCGTTCTTCCAATCCCTCGGCTCAAGAACGTGTTGTCGCTTTCCCCAAGCTGTCCCAAGCTCTTGTGTGATTATAACATTCCCCATGGCTGCCATCTCCTTCCAAAGTCCTGTCCAAGAACGGCCCTTCTGGGGTACCCACACGGGTAGAGGAACAGAGTCGTAACTGGTGTGGTTTTTCAGGTGCCATGATTGGAGCTCATTGTGCTTGTCAAACATAGTTTTGCAAGTCTGCCAATGAGTGGCACAAGTCTCTAGCAAAGGCCACACACTGCTATTAGTGGGCTTACAAGCTGGGCTTCCCCCTATACACTGGGGAAGAGACAAATTACCCCTGTATCCCAAGCATATATACAGTATATAAGCCCATTCCAGAAACAGTCATGCTGTAAATGACATTTGTAATTTGGACACAAGGTGTTGCATTCTGTCTGTCACCAATGCAATGGCACCCTAAACAACAGTCCACTAAAATTAGTCTGTACTGAAGATGTGGGTGCCATAGTTGGCTGAAAATCAAATTCATCCCTGATTAATCTGCTATCATTCCCTTGAAAAACTGGTTCAGCCACCTCCTTGCCCCAAGCTACCACCATTGGCCAGGGTAGCTCCAACATCATGGCCCATCTGTGTTGTTCTGTGTAAGCAGATGGTGAGATGGTGAGCGTGGTAAAGGCAGCAACCAGCAGCAACATCTCTTGGTGACTCATCTTGCATGGTCTCCACCATCTTCAGGATGGGAATCTCTTCTTCTTTCAAGTCACTGATAACACGGATAGTTTTTGCAGGCACCCACTGGTGACCTTGACCTGTGGAGATATAAGCATACCCTGTCCCCCAGGTTAAAAGGGTATAAGGGCCTTCCCAATTACCAGTGGGAATTCTCCACATAACCTGTCTTTGTTTTTCATTATTGTACCACCATCCCATTTTGAGTTTATGTTTTTGATTCCCTCCTAGCTGTTTCATAGCTGGGGTCAAATCAGTTGCATCAAATTTCAAGTAATTTAGAGTGTACAATATTTTATCAATATGAAATTGTCTTATATGGCTGTCTCCCCCTTTTTGTTTTTAGAGATAGTCTTTTATAGTATGATTGGCCTGACCATTGCTTGTCCAGTAGGGTTATATGGAATGCCAAATATGTGTAGAATGCCATGTTCAGTCATAAAAGTGGACATAGCAGAAGAAGTATAGACTGGACCATTATCAGTCTTAATGGCTTGAGGTATTCTTGTGGAGGAGAAACAATGATAAAGGTGATTGAAAATATACTTTGCACCTTCTCCAGTCTGTAAGGTAGCCATTGAGGAGCGAGAAAATGTGTCTATGGAGACACGGAGATATTTACCTTTTGCAATATATGTGACATCCATTTGCCATAATTCATTTGTAGTCCACAGGGATTTACACCCTGTATCTTAGGTGGGTGAAAAGGTATACAGCGAGCACATCATTAGACGATGTCTCGAGCTTGTTGTTTGGACAGGCCATAAAGGTGGCGAAGGGAGTGTGCTGACATATGGTACTTGTCATGAGCTAGAGAAGTTTGGTGTTGTATATCAACCATAGCACCTATATACTCATTTTTAGCGATGTTTTTATTTAGGTAATGTATAAAGCAGTAGCTAATATAACTAATTGCTCCCTCGTTTTTCTTCATTTTAGTAAGTAGTATCTTTATTATAAGGGGTATGTCTGTAATTAATATTATTCAAAAAATGACCACAGAAAGATTGAAATAAGTTGTTAGTGGCAGGAACATTATCAGCATTCAATTTGGCTAGCTTGTTTCCTATTAACATGGAATTATTTACATCGAACACATGCATTTTGATGAAAATAAAAATGAGATAACATAGCTCTATGAATACTTTGGGAAAAAAAGGTGGAAAAACTTGAACCTTTGATTAATAGTCATGTAATTTAGATAAAGAGGCCTAGGAAGTGAAGAATGAATTGCAATATAGGTAGTGGCCTCTATGTCATAAGATTTTGTAACTTCTGAAGAAGGTTAAAAAGATTTGTATTGTGTGTTTAAGTTTAGCAGTATAAATATGTGGGCACATGTACACTGAATATTTGCCATCTGACACAATATTAAGGGAAAAAGAAAAATCATTTAACGATACTTTATCATTATTAGAATTAATGTGAATATAATTAGAATTAGAAGTTCCTTGTTTCACAAAGCTTGTTTATCCTCTGATTATATTCACTTTGGAAGAAAGAGGTATTTCAGAAATTGAATATTTTATCTATAAGAAGTTCAGATACTGCTTAGCTCTTGCTTAGGTGATGGAATGACTATATATTGAAATCAAAATAGCAAAATCTGTTCTACTTTATTTTAACTTAGCTATAGGTTGTCTTGGAAAATCCTAAAAGCAAAAACAAAACTTTTAAGATTGAGATTCATTTAAACCAAATTGGTGTAACATAAGTAACATAAATTCTCAAGGTATTTATTGACAAATTATTGCAGAATTCTTAAGTATCTCAAAATTCTTAGTCAAGAAAGGTATAGTAATTGAATCTTTATATTTGCAACAATAAAGAAGTTGATCAAAGTACTTATAAAAGCTATTAGTATTAGGATCCCTCTAAACAAAGGGAATATTATTTTTTTCTTTTTTCTTTTTCTCTCTCTTTTTATTTTTTAGTTTATATCATTCATTTCCACAAGATTTTGAGTTACATATTTTCTCCCCAATTTTCCCTACCCACCACCCCAAAACAGCATTCCCACTGAATATCCCCTGTCCCAATCTGTTCTCTCCTATATCTTCTCCTATTCCCCCTTCAACTTTCCAGTAGGGCATGGTTGATCTCTATGCCCCAGTGCCTGTATATCTCATTTCCCAATAACATGTAAAATATTAATAATAATATGTGTATATATATATTTTTAAGCATTTTATTTTTAAACTTTGGATTCCAGATTCTTTCCCTTTCTCCCTTGTCACCCATCTTCACTGGAAAAATAAGCAATTCAATATAGGTTGTACATGAATAGCTATGCAAAACATTTCCATAGTGGATATATTGTGGAAGACTGACTATATTTCCCTCTATCCTATCCCACCCCCCCCACACTTGTTCTATTCTCTACTTTGATCCTTTCCCTTTTCAAAAGTGGGTGCTTCCAACTTTCTTTCCCCCAGCCTGCCTTCCCTTCCATTATTCCCCCTCTCTTCCCCTTCCCCTCTACTCTCCTATAGGGTGAGATACCCTATTTAGTGTGTATATCATTCCCTCCCTAAGCCAAATTCAATGAGAATAAAGTTGACTCCTTCCCTTTTGCCTTCCTGTTCCTCCCCTCCATTGTAACAATTTTCCCTTGCCTCTTCTATATAAGATAATTTACCCCATTCTGTCTCTCCCCATCTCCTCTCATTGTATTCCTCTCTCATTTCTTATTTTCACTTTTTTAGTATCATTCCTTCCTATTCAATTGGTCCTGTGCCCTCTGTCTATGTATACATGTACACATATATACACACACTCACATATGTATTCATATGCCCATATACCCTCCTATATAGACATATATATGTATGTATACATATACAGACACACACACATATACATATATATATATATATATACACACATACACACAGATATACATTTCTATTTCTTTCAGCCATTCTCATACTGAGAAAAGTTTCATAAGTTACAATTATCATTTTTCCATGTAGGAATATAAGTAGCTCAGCTTTGATAAGTTCCTTATGATTTCTTTTCCCTGTTTATCTTCTCAAGCTTCTCTTGCTTCTTGTATCTGAATGTCAAATTTTCTATTCAACTCTGGTTTTTTCAGCAAGTATGCTTGAAAGTCCTCTATTCCACTGAATGACCATATTTTCCGCTGGAACATGATACTCAGTTTTGCTGGGTAGGTGATTCTTGGTTTTAATCCTAGCTCCTTTGACCTCTGGAATATCATATTCTAAGCCCATCAATCCCTCAATATGGAAGCCGCCAGGTCCTGAGTTATTCTGATTATGTTTCCACCACATTGAAACTGTTTCTTCCTGGCTGCTTGTAATATTTTCTCCTTGATTTGGGAACTCTGTTGCCTGGCTATAATATTCCTAGGAGTTTTCTTTTGGGGATCTTTTTCAGGAGGTGATTGGTGGACTCTTTCAACCTCCATTTTGCCCTCTGGTTCTAAAATATCACAACAATTTTCCTTGAGAATTTCTTGAAGGATGATTTCTAGGTTCTTTGTTTGATCATGGCTTTCAGGTAGTCCAATAATTTTTAAATTATCTCTCCTGGATCTATTTTCCAGGACAGTGGTTTTTCCCATGAGATATTTCACATTGCCTTCTATTTTTTTTTCATTTGTTTGGATCTCTTTAATAGTATCTTGATTTCTCATAAAGTCACTAGCTTCCATTTTCTTCAATCTAATTCTGAAGGAATGATTCTCTTTAGTGAACTTTTGAAATTCTTTTTCCATCTAGCAAATTCAACTTTTTAAGTCATTCTTTTCCTCATTGCCTTTTTGAGCCTCTTTTGCCATCTTAGTTAGTCTATTTTTTAAGGTGTTATTTTCTTCAGTCAGGTTGTTGACTCTCATTTCATAATTTTCTTGCATGGTTCTCATTTCTCTTCCCAATTTTTGCTCCACTTCTCTTATTTAATTTTCAAAATCCTTCTTAAGCTCCTCTATGGCCTGTAAGCAGCTTATTCTTTTGTTGGAAGCTTTTGGTGCCATAGTTCTGACTTTGCTGTCTTCCTCCTGTTCCATGCTATGATCCTTTTTGTCCCCAAAATATGAGTGTAAAGTTGGGTTGCTCTGTGTGCTTTGCTTCCTTTGCCTGCTCATGTTGCCCCTCAATTGCTTGACTTTGGGGATTTTTGCCACAGTAATGCTACCATAAATGGGAGTTTATCCCAAATGCTGGGGTTTTCACACCTGCAGAAGGTATTAGTTGGGTGCCCTCTCTAAAGCCTCCACCTGCTCTGGCAAGCTGGTCATGCACCCCAGGATCTCCACCCTAGACAATAATCCAGATCCAAGCAGGTTAAAGCAAGAGTGATTACCCCTCAGACTTATCGCTTGGTCCCCCTACAGTCTGAAGGCCAGGAGCTGAAGCTGTCATGTGGCAGCAGCCTCAGCTGCTTCTCGCTCTGGGGGCAAAGGCTGACCACACTCCCAACTACTGGATCCCGAAGTCCACACTGCACTGACCTCTCACTTTGTCCTTGACATCTATGGATTGATAATTCTGGAAACCACCATAGCTACTGGTGATCTGAAGTCCCTCCAGCCAGCTGTTGGTCAGGCCTCCCTGGGGCTAAGACCTCTGGCTCCAGCAGGGCAGAGTTTGCTCCCAGAGTGCTGTGCTGTATGCTTGCTGCTGGCCTGCTGGGCTGTCCTCAGTGGGAGGTTAGCCTCTTTGTGTCATTTTGTGGGTTCTGTAGCTCCACAATTTGTCTAGAGTCTTTTTTTACATGAATTGGGGGAGGTGGGAGTGGAGCTGTGAGGAAGTCCTGTTTCTACTCCGCCATCTTGATGAAGGGGAATATTATAAAGTGATCCTAAGTAGTTTATATAAATAAATATTCTAATTCTTGATAAAAAAAATAATATTAGATTTCCCATAAAGCTAACATAAAAGAGTTCATATCTTTTACTGACTAATTCTCATCATAGAAATTTTGCTATAGAAAGAAAAAATAAGATGTGAATTAAATATAATATTAAATGCCTTTTATTTTAAGTAGCAATTTTCCCCAATCACAACTCATATCCAATTATATGTTAATTTTATTCCTATGAAGCTGTAATAAACAATAAAGATTTACTAGTTTTTTCCTACATAAGGATTTTCATTTAATGTTTTCCCTTTCTCAATTGTTAGAAATCCTTTTAATATTGTGCAACTTTCTTAGCAAGTTAGATTCATTATTTAGGAACTACATAACTAAAACAAGTTCCTTCTCATGCTGAACGACCTTGTCTCTAAAGATAGTTTCCTTGGCAGTTTTACAAAATAAGAATAACTGAGATGGATTTTAGGGAGGGGCTGGGGGTGATGCCCCTACTTCATCAAATCTCATACATGCAGAAGGAATGGTCTGAATGAGAAGAATTAATCCAAATAAAGTTTTCACCCAGTCTCCTCCTTTCCACACATAGTAATCAATTAGCAATTTTAAGTATTAGAATTTAAACAGTAAAGTAACTTAGATAATAATTTCCATAAGTGATAGCCAAATTGTTTTAGTTGTAATCTCCTTCTAACTACAGGTATAGATGTAAATAATTGGTTTCCTATATATTATATATAAACATAAAACGTTAAGTGACATAACTGTTTTTACACAAACTTTTTCTCTTTTAGTTTCAACAAAATTCAGATTAAAAATTTGCTTATCTAACAGTATTTCTGGGTTACGATGATCCCTTGATTTCTAAAATAAGGGAATGTTTACTACTATTTAAAAAGATCAAAACAACATAATGACATCATGACATTAATTGTATTTCCAAATCATCACTTGCAAAAATTATAGATAGAAAATTGAACTTATCTAATGCAGAGATTTTTCTCCTCTCCTCACAGCTGCAGAGCCTGATAGTATATTTAGGGGTTTTGAATGGAGAGGTTCATTTGCTTGCCTAAAGGTGTGGGTTTCAGGGCCCCAGGGCTTTTGCTTGTGCAGTCTTTGATAAATTTATTATGCTTTCTCCCTTTAGTCAGATTAGGAGGGTGTTATGGAGGGTAATTTAAATTCTCTATTATTCTTCAGCACTCTCTATCAAGAGACTTTAATAAAATTTTGTAAAATGTTTTCAGATGATTTAGCTTTTACTCCTGTAAACTTTATTTATATGTCAACTCCTTAAAAAACTTCTCTGAAAGTGATAGCTTTGACTTCTCCAGCAAAAGTGATTTTGGGGGACTGGCACCTACTCCCTTATCTTACTACTAGAGAACCCAAAAAAACTTATTTTTCTTATCAAATTTTAGAAAATATCCCAATTTGCCTAAATGCCAAATAGTAAAATGAATTCTGATTTATCTTTAGCATCAAATTAGGAGTGACACTTTTTACTTTTCACATGAATTCAATTGACTTACAGTTTCATTCTGATATACAGCGAGGCAGGAAATGCTTGTTCCTATGCCTCTTTTATATGAGGGAAAAAATTCCCTTCTTATTTCTTATCACCTTCTCCTCACTCCACTTGGCCAGAGTGGAATGAAGAAGAGATTTTCAAACTTTTAAAAATCTTAAAACTTCTGTCCACACTTTTTAATGAAAATAGTTTATGCCTGCTACTTCTTTCTATACTCTATGACTTAATATAACCATCATATAATCTGTAAAACAAAATATTTTTCTCCTTCTCTCTCCTCAGGAAGGGGGAGAGAAAGAGATAAGAGCATTCCAAGGAAAGTCCAGTGACATATTGAACCTTACAGGATGTTAGATTACTCACTCACACTCTTTCACACAGAGACACATGAACAAAACAGACAGAGAAAATGACAGGAAGAGTGCACTCAGAAATTTTTAAAGATTGTTTGCAGAAATCAGACATTATGCTTGGCCCTAGGTAAAACTTACTTGGTCATTTTCTTTCTATCTGTTTCCAACAAAGACAGCTGTATCACAGTGAATGGTTTGAGCCACCCCTGGCACTCTCATTTCTGCTGTCAAATATATTCCATAGAAAAAAAGCAGAAATAGGGAAATGCTGGAGTCCCTCCTCCATAATCCTCTTACCCCTCTGTCTCCCTGCTGTAGCACCTTTTACTAGGTGGTAAATTGTGAAGTCTATGCCCTAAACTTCTCCAGGATGGGTCTTATCAAAAGAAGTCATTTGCTCCCCTAAGACCTTCCACTTAGCAAGCTCATAACATCCTACCTCAGTGAGCCATGGTGAAACTTTATGTACCAAATCAATGAATTTTCTGATGTCTTAAAGCTGCACAGTTGCTCCTTGTTTCTGTATGCATTTAAATATAGCTCTAACATAATTTTCTCTGTCCCCTGCTCTCAGTGTGCTTATGTGTGGGCCCATGATTACTCACTGATCTCTGAGTTCCTCCAGTTCTGGTCACTGTGCCCTAATTCCTTAGGAAACCCTCCTGGAGCCTCTTAAAGCAGAAGTGTTCGTACCCCAAGTGTCTCAGGGTGCACTGGCATGATCCTGGGGTCTTCTGAAATCCCACCCAGGCCCCACATTGGGCTCCAGCTGTAAGCAGCTGCTAACTTTTCTAACCTAAGGGCCAGCCTTAGCTTATGATCTAAGGAGGGAATGAAAAGACAAGAAATGAAAGAGGATTAACTTGCAGTTTTTTGGCATACATGCATAGGAAAGAAAACTAGCTCCTAAACACCTAAAAGTGAGTATGATTCAAGCATGATCCCCTCATGAACAGGGAGAGTGAACCAATGGAGGGGAGTCGAACCAGTCACGTCAGCTGAGGCTCAACAAACCAGTGGTCTCCTGGGAGACTTCCTTGTGAGCAGGCAACTGGACTGTGGCCCTTAGCATTTCCTTATCTCCAGCCTGCTCTGAGCAGCCTTGGAACCAAGAAGCCCCAAAACAGTTCCTGCATTCTTGTGGGACAGAAAGTGCCTTGAATTCACATTGTCCTATTCAGAGAGTGGTTAGAAGGAAGGGAAGAAGTAGTAAGGGGGAAGGGAAGGAAAAGGGAAGGGGCTGATAAGGAATGAATACTGAGGGAAACAGTAGTCAAAAGGAAAACTCTTAAGGAGGGGAAGGGAGAAAGGGAAAAATAAAAGCATAAACAGGGGAGGGAATAGGATGGAGGGAAAGAGACAGATAGTAATCATAACTATGAATGTGAACAGGATGAACTCTCCCATAAAACAGAGGTGGATAGCAGAATGGATTAAAAACCATAATCCTACAACATGGTGTTTACAAGAAACACATTTGAAACAGGGGGATACACACAGAGTAAAGGTAAAAGGCTAGAGTAAAATATATTAGGCTTCAGCTAAAGTAAAAAAAAAAAAAGCAGGGGTAACATTCCTTATCTCAGACAAAGCAAAAGCAAAAATAGATCTAATTAAAAGAGATAAGGAAGGAAACTATATCCTGCTAAAAGGAACCATCAAAAATGAAGCAATATCATTACTAAACATACATGCACCAAGGGGTACAGCATCCAAATTCCTAAAGGAGAAGTTAAGGAAGATAGAAGAAGAAACAGATAGCAAAACTATGCTAGTGAGGGACTTCAATCTCCCCCTCTCTGAGGTTGATAAATCTAACTTCAAAATAAACAAGAAAGAATTTAAGGAGGTAAATAGAATCTTAAAGAAGATAGATATGATAGACCTCTGGAGAAAACTGAAAGGGGATAAAAAGGAATATACTTTCTTCTCAGCGGTTCATGGCACATACTCAAAAATTGACCATGTACTAGGGCATAAAAACCTCACATTTCAATGCAGAAAGGCAGAAATATTAAATGCATACTTCTCAGATCATGATGCAATAAAACTTATATGTGATGAAGGGCCATGGAAGGATAGACTAAAAACTAATTGGAAACTAAATAACTTAATCCTAAAGAATGAGTGGGTCAAACAAGAAATAGAAACAATAAGGAATTTTATTCAAGAGAATGACAATAATGAGACAACATAACAAAACTTGTGGAACACAGCAAAAGCAGTTCTTAGGGAAAGTTTTATATCCCTGAACATAAATAAAATAGAGAAAATGGAGGTCAATAAATTGGGCATGTGAATGAAAAAAGCTAGAAAAAGAACAAATTGGAAATCTACAATTACATACTAAATTAGAAATAATGAAAACCAAAGGAGAGAATAATAAAATTGAGTTTAAGAAAACTATTGAATTAATAAATAAAACTAAGAGCTGGTATTATGAAAAAACCAATAACATTGACAAACTATTAGTCAATATGATAAAAAAAAGAAAGAAGAAAACCAAATGACAAGTATCAAAAATGAAAAGGATTAATCTACCTCCAATAAAGAGAAAATTAAAGGAGGGGAAGGTAGGAATTATTTTGCCCAATTGTATGCACATACATTTGACAATCTTAGTGAAATGGATGACTATCTGCAAAAATATAAATTGCCCAGATTAACTGAAGAGGAAGCGAACTACTTAAATAACCCAATCTCAGAAAAAGAAATTGAATAAGCCATCAATGAACTCCCTAGGAAAAAATCTGCAGGGCCTGATGGATTTACCAGTGAATTCTACCAAAAATTTAAAGAACAATTGATTCCAATACTTTGCAAACTATTTAGGAAAATTGGTGAAGAAGTCCTACCAAATTCTTTTTATGCCACAAATATGGTACTGATACCTAAATCAGAAAGAGACAAAATAGAGAAAGAAAATTATAGACCAATTTCCCTCATGAATATAGATGCAAAAATTCTAAATAAAATATTAGCAAAAAGACTACAGTAACTTATCATGAGAATAATACACTTTTATCAGGTAAGATTTATTCCAGGAATGCAAGGATGGTTCAATATCAATATATTTGATCACATCAACAATAAAACTGGCAAAAACCATATGATTATCTCAATAGACACAGAAAAAGCTTTTGACAAAATACAACACCCATTCCTATTAAAAACACTAGAAAGTATAGGAATGAATGGAGTCTTCCTTAAAATAATAAGTAGCATCTATCTAAAACTATCAGCAAGTATCATATGTTATGGGGATAAGTTAGAAGCATTTCCAATAAGACCAGGGGTGAAACAAGGGTCCACTATCACCCCTCTTATTCAGTCTTGTACTAGAAGTGTTAACAGTAGCAATAAGAGAAGAAAAAGAAATTGAAGGAATCAAATTAGGCAAAGAAGAGTCTAAGCTATCACTCTTTGCAGATGATATGATGATATACTTAGAGAATACTAGAGAATCAAGTAAAAAACTACTTGAGATAATAAATAAATTTGGCTAAGTTGCAGGATATAAAATAAACCCACATAAGTCCTCAGCATTCCTATATATCTCTAACAAAATCCAACAGCAAGAAATAGAAAGAGAAATCCCATTTAAAGTTACTATAGACATTATAAAATATTTGGGAATCTACCTAACAAAACAAAGCCAGGACTTATATGAACACAATTACAAATCACTTTTCACACAAATAAAGTCTGAACTAATTAACTGGAAAAACATCAATTGCTCATGGCTGAGTCAAGCTAATATAATAAAAATGACAATTTTACCTAAATTAAATTACATATTTAGTGCCATACCAACCAATCATACCAAATCTACAAAATTTGTAAAATTTACAAATTACTTTGTAAAGCTAAAAAAAATAGTAGCAAAATTCATTTGGAAGAACAAAAGGTCCAGAATATCAAGGCAATTAATGAAAAGAAATGCTAGGGAAGGTGGCCTAAGCATACCAGATTTTAATCTGTATTATAAAGCAGCAGCCATCAAAACTACTTGATACTGGCTGAGCAATAGAGTAGTGGATCAGTAGAATAGATTGGGTACACAAGACTCACCAGTCAATGACTATAGCAATTTGATAAACCCAAAGACACCAGTTTGGGGAATAAAAATGCACTATTTGACAAAAATTGTTGGGAAAACTGGAACACAGCATGGCAGAAATTGGGCATAGACCAATATCTAACACCGTACACAAAAATAAAGTCAAAATGGGTGCATGATCTAGGTATAAAGGCTGATACTGTAAACAATCTGGGAGAGCAAAGGGATAGTTTACCTGTCAGATCTATGGAGATGTGAAGATTTTATGATGAAACAAGAGTTAGCATTATTGTGATAGTAATGGCATTTAAAGATTCCCCCTGTATTGGCTTGGTTTTCAAATTGATTGTGTTAAAACCCAGAGCTTGTTAATCCCACCTGTGGGATGAACTTGTTGATGTGAAAAGAAAGTCCTGAACTGGGAGGAGCTGGTGACGTAGATTTGGAGAGACAAGAGAGGGGCAGAAGAACTTTTTTGGAAGCAGCACCTCGTGGAGAGAGAGAGACTAAGAGAATTGCTGGTGGCCGCTTTGAATTGCCCTGGACTTTTGAGACCTGCCCCCTGAGCTGCCAAGGACTGAGGAGACATGGCTGTTTTGCTGGTACTTTGTCTGTCTGTTTTGATGTTGTTTTGCCAGATTTGTCCACTGGTGAAAGACAGTCCTGTTGTTGAAGAAGTCCTGAAACCTGACTTTTGGTTAAGAAGCCCTGAGACTGTCCTGCAGACAGAGAGTGAATACTGTCCACTGGTGAGGGACAGTGCTGTTGTTGCAGGGGTCTGGAGACTGTCCTGCAGACAGAGTGAATACTGTCCACTGGTGAAGGACAGTGCTGTTGTTGCAAGGGTCTGGGAACCTTTCTGTTGGTTCAGAAGCCCTGAAGAAGGATTTTCTTGTTGTATGTTTACAGAAATCCTGGGAAAGGGTTTTGCTAATGTGTTCAGGGGTTCTAGGACTGTTCTACAGACAGAGGATGAATTAATGAAGAGACTGGCAATGTATCTTGTGGCCTTGCTAAGCCTTGTCTCCCCAGGAACTAAGATTGCTGAGAACTTGCCTCGAGTCAAGATGAAGAAAAGACCTCCATTTGGGTATTAAGTGCTGTGCTTAAACTTGATGTAACTCTGGGGTAGATTCAGTTGTGATCCAGGGGTGGGGAACTTTTGACCTTTTTGTGTTCTATGGTTGAGCAAATGAATGTATTTTACTTATGTTTGGAAACTAATCTCCATTTGAGAAGAGGGGCTTTGTGATGGACTAAATGAAGGTATAGCCTAGGGGTGGAGAAGTATTTAGAACAGGGACTTTGTAATTGATTGAATGATTGGAAGGTCCTGGGGTGGGGTAGTACTTGGAGATTATTTAATCACACTTAGTAAATGCTGTATTTTGAATGATGTCATGTTTTGATCTTCTCTGTTCTTGGTTGGTCACTGAATAAAATGGAAAGCACCTATGCTGGTATTCTGAACCTTGGGAAGTTGCCTTTCTTTTGGCATTACATTACAATTATAAAATACAGAATTGACCATTTTGATTACATTAAATTGAAAAGCTTCTGTACAAATAAAGACAATGTAACCAAGATTAAGAAGGAAGTGGAAAATTGGGAAAGAATTTTTACAACCAGTGTCTCTGATAAAGGCCTCATTTCTAAAATATACAAAGAATTGAGTCAAATCTATAAGAATACAAGCCACTCCCCAACTGTTAAATGGTCAAAGGATATAAATAAGCAATTCTTTTTTTTTAAGCAATTGGGGTTAAGTAACTTGCTCAAGGTTACATGGCCAGTTATTTCTGGCTGTGGTGCTAAGTATCTGAGCCCGGATTCGATCCCCAGGTCATCCCGACACTGGGGCTGATACTCTTACTCGCTAAGCCTCCTGGCTGCCCCTTATAAATAGGCAATTCTGGAGAGCAATCTGGAACTATGCCCAAAGGGCTATAAATAAGCACATACCCTTTGACCCAGCAATGCCACTTCTAGGGTTATATCCCAAAGAGATCAGAGAAGTGGGAGGAGGACCTGTATGTACAAATATATATATATATTTGTGTGTGTGTGTGTGTGTGTGTGTATAAGTTCTTTTTGAAGTGGAAAAGAATTAGAAATCAAGGGAATGCCCATCAATTGGAGAATGGCTGAACAAGTTGTGGAATATGAATGTAATGGAATACTATTTTGCTGTAAGAAATGAGGAGCAGACAGACTCCATGATAACCTGGAAAGACTTATATAAACTGATGCTGAGAAAGAAAAACAGAACCAAGAGAAAGCTGTACACAATCACAGACATAACATATGTGTGACAACTAACTTCAATAGACTTGGCTCTCTCAACAATATAAGGTTATAAGACAACTCCAAAAGACTCGTGATTGCAAGAGATATCCACATCCAGAGAAGGAGATGTGGAGTCTGAATGCAGATTGAAACAAACTATTTGCTCTGTGTCTTTTTCTTGTTTTGTTTTGTTTCCTCTTTCCCACTGATCATTCCATCACTTATAATCCTTCTTTACTAAATGACTAATGATTAATGTGAAGATATGTGTAGATCTTATATTTGAGTGCATGCCACCAGGATGGGGAGTGGAGGAGAGAGAGGGGGAGAAAATTTGAAACTCAAGGGACAGTGGAACTGAATGCTCCAAACTAAAAGTAAATAAACAAATCAATTTTTTTAAAAGATGCATTTTGCCTCCATGAGGTGGCTGAGAATTATATAGTGCAGATTCACTGTGTCAGATTATTCTGACCCACTTATCAATACAAGCTTCATAGATTCTTAGGCTCCTTAAGAGTCTACTCAATATGGCAAATCTTTAATAAATGTTTCTTTACTTTGGCTGGAAAAAAAAGTTTGGTTAAAGGAATCAGACAAATAGTAATATACAGTTATAGCATTTATTCCCACCATGCTAGCTAACTTGTACAAGGAGTACAGGAGCTGAGTCCTGACTGATGAACAAAAAGATGAAAGAGCTTAAGTTCATTTTAGGACCATCCCAATTCAGGGGGGCTGTGTCACACAAATTTATGATCCGATAAATGCTTAATCATTGTATGAGAAAGGAATATTCTTAATTGAATAAATGGTAAATACAACAAAACGAGAGTTGACCAAGCGTTGATTGAAATTATGATCCAGGATATCTATGTTTTCTTTACCATTAACATTTCATAAGATAGTATATGTTCAGAAAATTTAAAGATAAGAAAAAGTCTCATTACTCAAGTTAATGCCTCAAGTTAAGGGTCTCATCCTTAAGGGCCATAACATCATCTTCATCTGCTTTGTTGACATAAGGAGAAAAGGAGTGTAGTATAACAGAGATAAAGGCTCAGCCAGGGAGACCTGGATTCAAGCCCTGCTTCTGATAGTAGCTGACTTTGGGCAAGTTACACTCTTAGTGAGTTTTCTAGCATACTCTTTTTCCATCCTTTTTTTAATATTTTAAAAATGTTAACATTAATTTTAAAAAACTTGAGTTCCAAATTCTCTCCTTTCCTCCTTCCCTACCCTACCCATTGAGAGGGCTAACAATAGGATATTGTTTATGCATGCAAAATCAGGTAAAACATTCCCATATTCACCATGTTGCAAAAGAAAAAAAGTCAAGGAAAATAAAGTGATGACAAAGCTTCAGTCTTTACTCAGAGTTCATCAGTTCTCCCTCTGGAGTTGGATAGCATTTTTCATCATGAGTCCTTTGGCATTGTCTTGGATTATTGTACTGATCAGAGTAACTAAATCTTTCACACTTGATTTGTGTTACAATATTGCTGTGGTTGTGTACAATTTTCTCCTGGTTCTGCTAACTTCACTTTCCATCACCTCAAACCAGTTCACAGACTTCTTCTCAGGTTTTTCTGAAACCATCCCCTTGTACAAATTTATTATTAATTCAATATTTTATATTTTATTTCACTCATTCTATTCTGCAACCATATTCTGCATTCTAAGTAACAAATCTCAGCCTCTTCTTTTTCTTAAAGTGAAGAAACATGAGTTCAAGTTCAGTCATCTTCCCTCACAAATGAATGTCAAAGTTTTTTCTCCCTTTTGATTACTTTTAGTTAAAGAAAAACTCTGAGGTAACTTCAATACTCTCAAAAAACACTTTCTCTCTATGAGAGCTGTTTTCCTAGCACTACCTGCAAATCACTTTGTGCCAGGGAAGATTGTTATTCCTCATAACTTCAGCTTCTTAGAAACTCTATGACATCTGTGTGCTGTCTTTGAGAGTGGATAAGCTGACCTTGTCCCATCTTAGCCTTTCATTGCCCAATTATAAGTGGTCTTACCTCATTCCCAGGTGCCACTGACTCTGCCAACCCTGGTCCACTATCAGTGGCCTTGGAATGTAACTAATATATTCTTTTAAAAGAGAGAAAGGAGGCCCTGTTCTAGTGTGTGTGCATGTGTGTGTGTTTAAACCCCTTTCCTCAGTGTAACCAGTCATGACTCCTCATGCTCATGGTGTTGCCAGTCCTATAACCAACTGTATCATTTTCTCACCTATCCTGTTCTTTTCTTTGTTCTATGGCCATATAAAGGAGTTGAATCTTCAATTCCTTGTCTTTAGCTAGACCTGCTTTATTAATAGGTAGCACCCCTGATAATGAACTATTATATTTTTCAGAGAGATAGTGCCTCAGTCTAGCTTTTGTGGAATTTCATTTGTGATACCTTTTCTCATTTCTAACAGCACAATAGTATTCCATCACCACCATATACCACAACTTATTCAGTCATTCCTCAATTTCCAATTCTTGAGGCATGTAAGTTGCAGAAAAGTTTCCAGCCTGCATTGGTAGAGGGAGTTTACTTCCTAAGAGTTCCCTGTACCATGAAACCACAGATTCAGTCCATTTTGCTGTCCTTGAGGAAGGAGAAAACAGTAACAGCTTTGGGGTAACAAGGAAGGTCACATGGAGAAAGTGTCACCTGAAATGAGCATGAAGGAAGGTCAGGATTTTACTAGGTAGTGGTGAAGAAGAAGTGTATTCCAGACTTAGGGGATGACCTGTGCACAGAAGGGCTTAGGGGGAGGAAATAGAATGTCAAATTTAGAGGACACTAAGAAGGTCATTTGGGAGGAATGTGGAGTAAATGGAGGGGAGTAACATGAAATACACATGGAAAGTAGACTAGAGCTAGATGATGAAGGACTTTAATCACCAGGGTGAGGAATTGGAATTTTCTCCTAGAGACAATAGGGAGTGTGAAAATTTTAATCTTTATATTATTTGATGTTATAGTTATGATGTTAGAACTCCAATAGGAGTCACTTAGGCTAAGTGGTCCTAAGGCCCTTAAAGCCTACAGGCAAAGTCAGATGAGGTCATACTTCTCCACTGTTCTGCCCTGTGTTATCCTTGTTTAGGCAGTTAATACTCTGTAGCGGCAAGCACCCCAAGTATCCTCAGGGTGGCTGCTCATACAGTTCTTGGATCTGCTTTGTTAAAGGAAAGCAACTCAAAATGGGTTAACATGCTTACTTTAATCAGTCAAACATATATCATTTACCTCGTTCAGGGGAAAAAGGTCAGCACCCCGAACTTCAGAATACACAGGCAGAATTATCAAGTCAGAGAAACAGATCAAGTAGACAGATTTCCAAACTGTCCAACCATTACATCCATACCAAACAACATCTGGGTTTCAAAGCCGGGGGGCTCTGGACAACGGCTAGTCCAGAGTTTCATCAAACCACAGAACACTTCTCAAAGTGAGCCCCAAAACAAAGCCTCACATCAGGGCTTATGTAGCCTTCTCCTGGCTCAGAGAATGTAACAACCTTATTGACCCACTGGCCAATCAAAAAGTATCTACTGAAAAACAAGCCTCCCACCCCAGGCTCTAGGTGCACTTTGGCCTGGGGCAGGGAAGATCTTTAAAATTTTCATTCCCATTACATACTCCAAATTTCTGAATGGATAAAACTTCTGGGCAGCTACAACCATAGGAGGGTCTGGGTTCACTTTGGGGGATTTCTCCTGTGTCTGACTCTTTTTTCCCACCCACAAATGAAATTCAACAAAAGCTACACTGAGGCACTATCTCTCTGAAAAATATAATTGTTCATTATTGGGGGTATTACCTGTTAAAGCAGGTCTAGCTAAAGGCAAAGAATTGAAGATTCAATTCATTTTTATGGGCATAGAACAAAGAAAAGAACACTGCACCTACAGGTACCTCTCTGCAAACACATGCAAAACTGACAGAAGAAGGAAACATTTACAAGTCAAAGAGAACAAATAGAATTTTTATCAGCCTCACGGAAGAGTCAGCCCCCTGACAGTGGGCCCTTCTCCAGAGCCCTGAACAACCTCAGCCACTAACTGTCCTGGGGGCATCCAAGTCTGGAAGCTGCAGCTGCTACCAAGTTGAGTTGGGTGGAGGTCTTTGTGCTTCCCATTGTCTGTCACCTCTGGGGGATCTTCCAAACTTCCAGCTTCAGCAGCAACAGTGGTCTTTCCTGCAATTCTCGGACCTCCTTGCTATGCTTCTGTTTCTTTGCAGTACCCAGCAGTTAATAAAACTATTCATTTCCCCCTCTCACCTGTTCTGGGGGTGTCTCTCTGCTCCTAGGGAGGCATATTTTAGAATTTCCTTGTTGCATGAGACACTGGTTCCCCTCAAGTTACAGTACAAACATCACCAGACCTGGATACCTCTATTCTAAAGCCTCTCCCTTGCAGTGGTTCCTATATTCTGCCCTCTTTTGACACTTCTCTCCCCACCTCCACCCCTCACCATCAACTCTGGAGTCAGGAATACATCCTACTCTTCCAATTCCTGAACTACATTCCATCCCACTTGGTATCAAGATGGAACATGGACTCTTGTCCATTTCCCTTTAAGCATTCAATAGCATGTTCCCCACCATCCCCAGCACTTCCTTGCCTTGAGAATCTTATTTATTTATTTAGTTTTAAATAAAATTTTATTTTTTCCAATTACTTGTAAAGGGAAATTTAAACATTCATTTTAAAATAACATTTTGAGTCCAAATTTTCTCCCTCTCTCCTCCCTTAGATGGCAAGTGAATTTATATATGTTATATGTCTGCAATCATGTAAAACATATTTCTGTATAAGTCATGTTAGGAAAGAATAAACAGAACAAAAGAAAAAATGCAACACAGAATGTGAAAAACAGTATGCTTCAATTTGCATTGAGATTCCATTATTTCTTTCTCTGGATGTTGGTATCAATTTCCATCCCAAGTCTTTTGGAATTGTCTTGGGTTTCTCGGCATTGCTGAAAAGAGCTAAGTCAGTCAGCTGATCATTGCACTTGTTTCTGTAACTGTGTACAAGGGTCTCCTGGTTCTGCTCTCTTTACTTTGCATCAGTTCATCTGTTTTTTCTGAAATCATCCCATTCATTGTTCCTTGTAGCACAATAATATTCTATTACATTCATATACTATAACTTGATCATCTATTTCTCCCAATTGATAGGCATTCCCTCCATTTCCAATTTTTCCCACCACCAATAAGACTGCTATAAATATTTTTGTATTTAGATTTCCTTCCCCCCTACTTCTGGTTTCTTTGATACAGACCTAATAGAGGTAATCCTAGATCAAAGTTTTATAACCCTTTGGGCATAGTTCCAAATTGCTCTCCAGAATGGTTAGATGAGTTCTCAACTCCACCAATGGTGCATTAGTGTACCAATTTTCCACATTATCTCCAATATTTTTCATTGTCCTTTTCTTTCTTATTAGTCAATCTGATAGGTGTGAGGTTATATCTCAGAATTTTTTGATTTGCATTTTTCTAATCTATAGTGATTTAAAGCATTTATTCATATGGTTCTACATAGCTTTAATTTCTTCCTCTGAAAAATGCCTGTTCATATCACTGATGATTTATCACCTGGGGAATGACTTGTTTTTCATAAATTTGAATCAATTCTCTATATATTTGAGCAATGAGGCCTTTATCAGAGACATTGGCTGTAAATATTATCTCCCAGATTTCTGCTTTCTTTCTAATCTTGGTTCATTTGTTTTGTTTTTGCAAACCCTATTAAATTTAACATAATCAAAATAATCCATTTTATATCTCAAAATATTCTCTATTTCATTTGGTCATAAATTCTTTTATTTTCCATAGATCTGACAGGTAAACTCTTACTTGCTATCCTAATTTGCTTAGAGTATCACCATTTATGTCTAAATCACATATCGATTTTGCTGTTACCTTATCTTTGTATATGGTGTAAGATGTTTGTCTATATCTAGTTTCTGCCATACTCTTTTTCAATTTTCCCAGAAGTTTTTGTCACTTAGTGACTTCTTATCCCAGAAGCTGGGATCTTTGTATTTAACAAACAGTAGTTCATTATGGTCATTTACAACTTTGTCTTGTGTACCCAATCTATTCTACTAATCCACCACTCTATTTCTCAGCCAGTACCAGATAGTTTTGATAATTGACACTTCATAATGTAGTTTGAGATCTGGTATGGCTAGGCTACGTTCCTTTGCATTTTTCTCTCATTCCTTGATGTTCTTGACCATCTGTTTTTCATGGTGAATTTTATTATGATTCTTTTCTAGCTTTATAAAATAATTTTGGTAGTTTGATTGATATGGAACTGCATAAATAAATTAAATTAGGTAGAATTGTAATTTTTATTCTACTGTCTCAGTCTAGCCATGAACAATGGATGTTTTTCCAGTTCTTTAGATCTGACTTTATCTGTGTAAAAAGTATTTTGTATTTGTGAATCTATAATTCCTGCAATTATATAGGCAAGCTAACTCCCAAGTATTTTATATTGTCTACA
Organism: Petaurus breviceps papuanus; assembly: GCF_028583685.1. NCBI lineage: Eukaryota > Metazoa > Chordata > Mammalia > Diprotodontia > Petauridae > Petaurus > Petaurus breviceps. The sequence goes on along the minus strand of NW_027185612.1, from coordinate 803,113 downwards.
GTTATTTTAAATAGAATTTCTCTTTCTATATCTTGCTGCTGGACCTTGTGGATAACATATAGAAATGCTAATGCTTTGTGTGGGTTTATTTTATATTCCACAATTTGCTAAAGTTTTAAAATTGATTCTTTAAGTTGGATTCTTTAAATATTCCATTATATCATCTGCAGAGAGTGATACTTTTGTTTCTTCATTGCTTATTCTTATTCCTTCAGTTTCTTTTTCTTCTCTTATTGGTAAAGCTAACATTTCTAGCACAATGTTGAATAATAGTGGAAATTATGGGCATCCTTCTTTCACCCCTGATTCTATTGGAAAGTTTCTAGATTATTCTCATTACATATAATGCTTTTTGATAGCCTCTAACCTCAAATGACTGGAGCCTAAGAGAGAATGCTGGAAGAGTTGGTTAGGGAAGGCACACAGCTCTGAAGCAGGCAGAAAACAAAAGCAAAACAAAACAACCAGAGGCACACAGCATCAAATTTATAGAGATTGGCAGAGAACAGAGATGTGCATAGGATATCCTTTCCAGAACTGGGTCAAGGAAGGGGCCCTTGAGTTTTCTTCATAAAGTTGAGCTGTGGGTGGCTAGGTGATGCAGGGAATAGAACACTAGCCCTGGAGTCAGGAGGACCTGAGTTCAAATCTGGCCTCAAACACAACACAAAAACTGGCTATGTGACCTTGGGCAAGTTTTAACTCCAACTGCCATAACTTCCCCTCTCAAAAAAAAAAGAATTTTGAAGAAAAAGAAAGGTGAGCTCAATCAAAAGTGAGTTTGGGGGCAGGGGGTAGAGTCAAGATGGCAGAGTAGAAACAGGACTTCCATGCAGCTCCAACTTCCATCTCCTCCAATTCATGTAAAAAATTACTCTAGACAAACTTTGGAGCTACATAACCCACAAAATGACAGAGAGAAGGTAACCTCCCACTGAAGAAAGCCCAGAAGGTCTGCAAGAAAAGATCAGTGAAGCATATTGGGAGCCAAGCCCAGACCTGTGTGAGCCTGAGGTTTTAGCCTCAGGGTGGCCTGACCAGCAGCCAACTGGAGGGACTTCAGATAACCAGCAGCTGTGGTGGTTTCCAGAATTATCAACTCATAGATGCAAAAGACAAAGTGAGAGGTCAGTGTAGTCTTTGTGGGAACAGGAAGTTTGGGAATGTGGTCCAGCCTTTGCCCCCAGAGCAAGAAGCAGCTGAGGTTTCATATCTGTGTAGCCACCCACCACATGGTTGCTTCAGATCTCCTGGTCTGCATATTGTAGGGAAACCAAGGAACCAGTCTGAGGGGTAATCACTCTTGCTTTAACCTGCTTGGATCTGTATTGTGGTCTAGGGTGGAGATCCTGGGGAGTAAGACCAGTTTGCCAGAGCGTGTAGAGGCTTCAGAGAAGGCACATAACCAATAGCTCCAGCAGCTGCAAAAACCCCACTGTTTGGGATAAAGCTCCCATTTCTGGTAGCAAAGTTCTACTATGGCAAAAGGTTCACAAGCCAAGTAATTGAGTGGCAACATAAGCAAGCAAAGGAAGCAAAGCAAACAGAAGAATCCAACATTAGACTCCTATTTGGGGAACAAAACAGATCAAAGCATGGAACAAGAGGAAAACAGTGAAGTCAGAATTCCTGCACCAAAAGCTTCCAAGAAAAATATGAGTTGGTTACAGGCCATGGAGGAGTTTAAGAGGGATTTTGAAAACCAAATAAGAGAAGTAGAGAAAAAATTGGGAAAGAGAAATGAGAATGATGCAAGAAACTTATAAAATGAGAATGAACAACCTGATGAAAGAAAATAACACCTTAAAAAATAAACTAACTCAGATAGCAAAAGAGGCTCAAAAAGGCAATGAGGAGAAGAATGCCTTAAAAAGTTGAATTTGCTAGATGGAAAAAGAATCTCAAAAGCTTACTGAAGAGAATCATTCCTTCAGAATTAGATTGGAGCAAATGGAAGCTAGTGACTTTATGAGAAATCAAGATACTATTAAACAGATCCAAACAAATGAAAAATAGAAGGTAATATGAAATATCTCACTGGAAAAACCAGTGACCTGGAAAATAGATGCAGGAGAGATAATTTAAAAATTATTGGTCTACCTGAAAGCCATGATAAAGAATAAACCTAGAAATCATCCTCAAGAAATTCTCAAGGAAAACTGCCCTTATGTTTTTGAACCAGAGGGCAAAATAAAGGTTGAAAGAATCCACCTATCACCTCCTGGAAAAGATCTGAAAAAGAAAACTCCTAGGAATATTATAGCTGGGTTCCAGAATTCCCAGATCAAGGAGAAAATCTTACAAGCAACCAGGAAGAAGCAATTTCAGTATTGTGGAAACACAATCAGGATAACTCAGAATCTGGCAGCTTCTACACTGAGGGATTGAAGGGCTTGGAATATAATATTCCAGAGGTCAAAGGGGCTGGGATTAAAACCAAGAATCACCTATCCAGCAAAACTGAGTATCATGTTTCAGGCAAAAATATGGTCATTCAGTGGAATAGAGAACTTTCAAGCATTCTTGATGAAAAAGCCAGAGTTGAATAGAAAATTTGACATTCAGATACAAGAAGCAAGAGAATCATGAGGAGGTAAACAGGGAAAAGAAATCATAAGGAACTTATCAAAGGTGAACTATTTACATTCCTACATGGAAAAACTATAATTGTAACTTATGAAACTTTTCTCAGTATGAGAATAGATGAAGAAAATAGAAATATATACATATATATATATACATAAGTGTATATATGTATACACACATATATATCTCTATAGAAGGGTATATGGATGTATGAATATGTAGAGGAGTTTGTGTATATACCAATTTAATAGAAAGGGATGATAATTAAATGGTGAAATTAAGAGGTGAGAGAGGACTATAATGAGAGGAGATGGGGAGAGACAGAATGGGGTAAAGTATCTCACATAGAAGAGGCAAGGGAAAATTGTTGCAATGGAGGGGAAGAATACAAAGGCAAAAAGGAATGAGTCAACCTTATTCTCATTGAACGTGGTTTAGGTAGGGAATGACATACACACTAAATAGGGTATCTCACCCTACAGAAGAGTAGAGGGGAAGGGGAAGAGAGGGGGGATAATGGAAGGTAGGGCAGTCTGGGGGAGGGATATTGTAGGCACCCACTTTTGAAAAGGGACAGGATCAAAGTAGAGAATAGAACAAGTGGGGGTTGAGATAGGATGGAGGGAAATATAGTCAGTATTTCACAATATATCCACCATGGAAATATTTTGCATAGCTACACATGTACAACCCATATTGAATTGCTTATCTTCCCAGTGAGGGTGGGTGATGAGGGAAGAAGGAAAAGTATCCGGAATTCAAAGTTTTAAAATTGAATGTTTAAATATATATATATAATTTTACACATAACTGGGAAGTAAGATATATAGGCACTGGGGCATAGAGATTCACCATGCCCTACTGCAAATTTGGAGGGGGGATTGGGGAAGATATGGGAGAGAGTAGATTGGGAGAGGGGATATTCAGTGGAATCGCTGTTTTGGGGTTGTGGGTAGGGGAAAATGGGGAGAAAATTTGTATCTCAAAATCTTGTGGAAATTGATTATGTAAAATAAAAAAGAGAGGAAAAAGTGAGTTTGGAAGGTTGGATCAGAAACAAAAGGAAGAGGACTCACCAGATTAGGGGGGGGGGGGGTCGAGGAGGTTGAACTCTGGAAAAATCTCTAGTGGCACTTATTCCACTTCCGCTGGCACTAGGGTGTCCAATCTCCTGGTTGCATGTCCAATCCCACTTCTGACACCAATTAATGTTAACCAGACCAGAACCAAACTTTAACCTGTGGGTCATGGGAGTAACACAAAGAAGGCCAGAGACAGGAGAGTCAGGACACTAATAGAAGTTTAATTTCAAAGTGAGGAAACTCTTACAAGCAGTAATTTTCCTAAGGAGGGCTTCACAAACTGGCGCAAAGGCAGTGCTTATATACATGAAGGGCACAAGATGGGGAGGCAGGAGGGGTTTGGATCGCAACACAATGATTCTTAGGTCTTGAGTAGCAATTCCCATTGCAGTTTCATGCATAGACAATGCAGGTTTTTCTGGGGCCTTTGGGAACAGTCTCAAGGTTGATAATCTCACAGCAAGGCAAAGTGTACAGGTATACATAGACAGAGGGCACAGGACTGTTAGTGTGTTGGGAACAGGAGTGTAGTACTTGGTTTGGTTTATGTAGAAATTATAGGAAAAGGGATTGTGAGGATGTCAAGAGGTGTAAAGGATGCCTTTAGGCTATAGCACATCTATTCTCTTATCTCTGGGAAATAGGGGTCAGAGAGTACTTGGTCCTGGTCAAAGCAATACACTTTGCCAGAGGGTGAGATTATCCACAGTAGGAAGAATTGTTGTTATTCCAAGCTCAGGACACATGGCCTGCTTGTTGGGTCTTAGCTCTGTGAAACAGGGTGTCCTCAAATATCTTCACAGGTTAAATTTTGTTCATGACCATAACAGAATCCTGTTATAAGGGAAAACAATTTGTGTTGAACCACAAGGTTGTAAAATGGAAAAAGGAGGCAATAGTGGTATTGATAAAACCATAGGTTTGTTTGTATAGGAGACTGTGAGTTTTTCTGAAAACAGAATTTCTTCAGGATAATCAAAGGACTTGCATCAATATTATGTCAAATGAGGAACCATGTTTGGTAAAGAAAAGAAATCAGAGTTGTTTGATCAAGAGTATCAAAACTGGGATGATTTAGAGGAATTTCATAGTCTCTCTCTTGGACAACCTTCAGGTAAATATTCAACCTACACATGGATGTGTTTTGGCTGCTGCATGTGACAATCAGTAAACTTCTCACCAACTTGAGTTTGTTTCTGCCTCCTGAGTTTTTATAACCCAACAATAGTGAATAAAAAGAATAGGGATATGGGGATGGCTTCTTAGAAGGACTGACAATTCAAGTAGAAGGTTCAGGCAAAGAGTTTACACTGTGTTTATGAAAACAATATAAACTTGTGAGCTCAAATGGTGACACTGACAATGCAACTTATAACCAATAGTCTGGTAAAATCTCTCTAGGAAGTGTTGCAGAAGATAAAGAAGAGGGGCGGCTAGCTGGCCCAGTGAAGAGAGCACTGGCCCTGGATTTAGGAGGACCTGAGTTCAAATCTGTTCTCAGACATTTAACACTAACATTATGTCCTTGGGCAAGTCACTTAACCCCAATTGCCCTTCCTTCCATTCTCAAAAAAAAAATTTTTTAAAAAAAGAAGGTAGAGAATGGGCATCATCAGAATAGAAAAGCATGATAGGTAGGGAAAGTTTGGAGAGCGTCCATGTGTTTTTAAAGGATGAGTATGGTGGAAGTGATGGCCAAGAAAAGGGGAAATGCTTCCTGGGTGGGGGGAAGAGGCCAGGGGGATGGAGAAAAAGCACAGAATGGAGCTCAGATAGTTTCTAATTGTACACAATGGGTTTTGAATTCTTGACTTCTCCTCCCTGTAAATAGCTGCCTGTTCCAATAGCCTGCACATAAGAATTTAGGAAATTTATATCTGCTACTGTAAAATATCAGGATCCATTCTTCTGAAAGGCATTGCTCTTTAGCAAGCTGTGTGACGGAGCAGAAAGAACATTAGACTTGTAGTAAGGAGACTTGGGTTCAGCTGATGTCTGCATCCCTTATTAACCATGTGACCTCTGTTACTTAAGGTCTCTTTGTATCACCAGGTGAAGTGGTGGAAGCTAGCTATGAAATGATTCTAGCTGTCCAAAGGGCTATGTGTGAAATAAAATCACAGTAAATAATATGACAAAGGGTGAAATAATCATTTTGACTTTAGAAAGTGTCCCCAGATTAAACTGAGCCTTACTTTGAATACTTTGATAATTTTTCTTGTAAATCAGTCTTAATTTTTGTAATGCTTCCTTCTCCTTCTCCTCAAAGATCCTCTTTTTTTCTCAATATCTTCCTTTTGCTTCCCATATGGTTAATTTTCTTATTTCAGCTTTTCCTTTTCTAATTAATCCTTTAACTTCTTTTATTTCTGCCTGATTTCTTCTTTTTCCCTCTCAAACTGTTTCTTGTAGTCCGGTCTCCATGTCTTCTGGAGAATTCCCATAAATTTATATATACCGCTGTGTAGTGTGTGCCCCCTTTATTTTGCACCATCTTCTCAATCATGGCCATCAGCTCTGAAACCTGGGCATCTCTCTGGGTTCCACTAGCCTTGTTGTCAAATGCACAGCATCGTTGTTCACACTTCTCCAACAACTCCTTGAAATAGGGGTCATCAATGGTTCTTACATAATCCCCTATACTTGTTTCTCCAAGGTCTTCTTTCCAATTGAAAACAATGATTAAAAACTTCACTGCTTTAGCTCCTAGAATAAGATAAAGCCTTTCAACAGCTGCCTTCTCCTCCTGGGTGAAATAACACACTTGCAGCACCAGGAGAAGAGCATGTGGTCCTGGAAAGGATAGTGTTCTACAGTGATATATTTCATTCATCTTTTCAGGTTGTGTCAAAATGTCAAAAATATCAGTGTCAAAAATGCCTGGAGTATCATCAACAGCAATGTCCCTCCCATTAAATCTGATTCTGGCTTTCCTGCAGACCTTGGTGACTGACCCTCCTGAACTCTTGGACTCAAACTCTGTCCTGCCCAAGAGGGTGTTTCCTGTTGCACTTTTCCCAGCCCCTGTTTTCCCCATGAGGAAAACTCTGAGTTCTGGCTCCTCTGAGTCTCTTCTAGTGTTGTCTGGGTCTGCAGGAAACAAGTCAGAAAGAAGAATCAATGACTGGGTTTTGTAGATGACTTTAATAAAACCCTGCCCAGAAATCCCACCTCAATAAGGAGGTGACCCTTAGCTTCTCAAAGGCTATGACAATACAGCAGAAGCTGAGAATGGTCTTAATAATCTGGACAAGCTTTGTGCATGGTCAGCTCTGCATTATACTGCTGAAATTCACAAATCTTGGTCAGGGGAAGGCAGGCCACCACCACCACCAGGAGACTGTTTTTTGAGGGCTCTTAAGAGATATGTTTCTTAGATGTATATAACTGAAAATTCCACCCTTCATCTGGGGCTTGTAATGAATGAGTCATTATTGCTTCTTGGAAAACACATGCATGAATGTACACATTTATACATAACCATATATCATACTCAGTTATATTAGCTTTTGAGGCCTTTTCCTGTGTTAGGATCTTTATGTGATATACAAGTTTATTCCTTCCTTCTCTAAAGAATCTGAATGACTGTTTCTTGATGAGAATCCCAAGAGAGAAAAGCTATAGTCACCTCTGAACTCTTAATGCAGATAGAAGTACATTTTTTCACTTTATTTATGTTGCTTTTTCTTTTTTTGCAACATGGCCTGTACGAATATATGATTTGTATGCCTTGAAAGGTAAAATGTCTTTTCAATGAAATAGGTAAGAGATGGACAGAGAGAGAGTATTTGGAATTCAAAATAAAAAGATAAAAGTGAAATTAGGAATATTTAACAAAATAAAATACAAAAACAGAAAGCTTATTTCCCTTTCCCTCTAGGCTCTGAATTAGCATTCACATGTAACATCCCAGAAAAAAATAACAAAGAAACATGAGCACCTCTATCGATCTCTGATTCCTCACTTATGGGAACAACCCAAGGCCTTTCTTCTGTCACTTGACAGATAATTGGCAAGTTTCTTTTAGGGTGTAATGGACACCTGAGATATAACAGGACAGCTAGGCCAATTATGATTTGATAGGAGTGTTTCTTAACCATGCGGGACTGCCTCTCAGACCAAAAGACAGCCCTGAGCTTTCTGTTAGACATAATTTTATAGACAATGTGATTGCTAGCAACAGAGTATCAGCATTGTGTCTATTGAGGCAAAACATTCTCAGTATTATTCTTATTAAGGCAAAGCATACCCAGTATTATTTCTGTTGAAGCAAAACATTCTCAGTATTATTCTATTGAAACAAAGCATTAGTATTATTTCTACTGAAGCAAAGCGAAGCCATAGTCCCTTAGCAAAGACTTGAATACAAACATAACCAAACCTGAATCCGTGGGAATCTGTGGCATGTTTTAGCAACACAGGTGAAACATTTCTTTACTATTGGAGCCTATTAGGTGGTTTCCAAGGAACCCAGTAGGGGTCCCCTCTAGCAGGTTTAAGGAGGCTCTAGTGTATAATTTCTGGTGGGTACTTCAAAGGATTGTCTATTACTTTTTGCTATTACTCCTAAAACTAGTCAAAAAGGTCTTTCCATCTTGTCCAATTAACTTCATTGATGAGAGCCCATTTGGGCTTAGATGGCCCATATCAACTGACATCACAGATAAGTTTCTCTATAGTTCCAGTGTCCGTCAATCTTGAATAAATCAGGAAATCTTTCAGCTTATTGTGTTCATCTCCTCAACCCATTTTTGTGCTCCTAGATTTTAAGACCGAGACCTGGAAACTGAAGTAGCAAATAACACCTTGGTCCTCACCTTATCGTCATTTTGGAATCTCCAATCCTCATTAGCCAAACTGGGGTCTCTGTCAGAGATCAGAGAAGGGACTTTTTATATCAATAAAACCAAATTGAGAACTCAATTTCGGAACTTTTACATTACCCCAATTCAGATCCAAATTTGGAGCATTGCAGCTTCCCTCTTCTATCTACAGCATTTCTGGGTCTTGAGAATCTGTATAGGAGTAACTTTTTTTTTGGAGGGGGAAGTTTTGGTAATTGTGATGAAGTGACTTGCCCAAGGTCACATGGCTAGTAAGTGTGCCGAGTGTCTGAGGCCACATTTGAACTCAGGTCCTCCTGACTACAGGGCTGGTGCTCTATTCACTGCACAACCTAGCCTCCTCAGGAGTAACTTTCAATATATCATTTTTTAAAAATCAGTTGGGGTTAACTAACTTGCCCAAGGTTACACAGCCAGTTATTTTGTGTGGGTGTTAAGTATCTGAGGCTGGAACCGATCCCGAGTCCTCCCGACTCTGGGGCTAGCGCTCTTACTACACCACTTAGCCGCCCCTAATATATCATTTTTGGACATATAAATCTTGTAGAATTTCCTTTCCCCTCTTTCTAGTACAGATACTAGAAGTACCACATAATCATTCTTTGGGAGGAACATTTACTGCCAAATGAAGGAAGTGAAATACATAGGGTACCTTGAATAAGTCTTCTTCCTTAAAAACTAAAACATAAATTTCCTCCAACTCCAGAATCTCTTGTTCTAATCATTGCCAGTGAGGAGCCCTAGTTGAGGCCTCCCTCTATGTCTCCAATTAGGATTTTATAGACAAGTGTCCACCTGAGCCCAACCAACTGCCTAGCACCTTGGATTCATAAATGTGAAATTCCACATTCTGTTTCTTAGCTGCTCTCCAGTAGGCGGGGGCAACAGTCCAGTCCTATGATGCATGTGTCTCCCACCTATGACAGTCATCAAAGATCCCAGCATATAGATCTGGAAGCAAAATGGGAGATAGTACCTTTTCTCCCATCAGTCACCCCCTGTAACTTTCTCCCCTCCCCCATCACAAAAGAAGAGCACATCCCTTACAACCAACAGAAAAGGGATTCTCTTGTACAAAAGGGAAAAGCTGGGAAGCTAACTTAGGAGGAACTGCCACACATGGCCCCAATATGGAAGCCAATGCCTTCCTTAGAAAGTAAGATTTTCCCAGTAAAATGTAAGCTCCTTGCAAGCAGGAGTTGCCTCTTTCTTTGGATTTGTATCACCCAGAACCAAATACCATGTTAGACAGTTAGGAGGCACCTAATGAATACTTCTTGTTTGACTGGGTTCCTTTACTACAACTCTGTTTCCCATCTTTAATTAGTTGTGAATAATATCCTTTAATAGACAAAGCCTTCACTCTGGCTTCTTCAGTGAGTGTCCCTAATTCAGGGCCATGGTAAGGGCAGGGTAGGGCTAGAACATCACCCAGGGGTTTTGGGGTTGAGAGTGGAAGCATGAACAGCAAAGAACAGAGGGGCTTGTGTTTCTGTGAAAATAAGGAGATTCACGTGGCAGTAGATGCCATTCTCCTATGTCTATGGTATCTTCTTTCCAGAGCACAGATCCCCTTCCTCTGTCAAATGTTGAGCCACTAGCCAAATGTGGTGGTGAAGCGGGGCGGGGGGAGGGCAGGCAAATAGGACTCTAGCTGACAGAATATGCACTAGGGGTCCTAAAAATCTTAGTGTAGTTTTAAACTTTGGGCACAGTCTGAGGGTCCAGTGTGGTGGGGGAGCACAGGGAGGGGATTTGTTCTTCTGGCAGTATGTTGGACTCTACAGCTACTTTTAACTCCCATCTTTCCATGAAGGGCTCAGCTTAAAATGTGACTGACATCAACTACACCATTAGAAATTGCTGCTTTCCCGTCAGGAGGAAGCCTGACTGCATATTTTAATGAAAGGAAAAGATGATGGGGAAGTTGTCCTGCTTTAAGATTGACAAAGTGCTTTACAACTATTATCTCCATGGATCCTCACAGCAGTTCTGGAAGATAAGTACTACGGTGAACTCCATTTTACAGATGAAAAACTGAGGAAGACAGAGGTTGAGACTTGCCCCAGTGGCAAACAGATAGAAAAGGTCTGAAGATGGATTTCATAATAGGCCTTTTCTTCTCCAGGTCCAGCTTTGTATCCACTGTAAGAACGAGCTGCCTCTGGGAAAAGTCTGTGTGGGTGCCCCCTGCATACAGGACACAGGAATATTTTAACGGGAGTGTTCCTATTGCTTCCAAAGAACTAACCCTGTACTTGAAGAAGAGACAGATGTCTCAGTCTCCAGAAAGAAATGTTATAGATATGACTTTTCACGCATCCAGAGCTCAGAAGAGTTATGGCTCTATGACTCCATTCAACTCTAGAATATTTGTATTATGCTAGAGAGTATCTTGAAATTCTTGAGTAAAGCAATTTAAACTCTTTTTTTTTTAAAATAATATATGTCTAAAATCAGGTTTTAAATAATAGGAATATAAACCATAGCTCAGGACAATCTGGGAAACTACTGTCAAATGGGTATGATTTTCAGTGGTCATAATTTAAGGCATTTAAATGAATAATTTGAATTAGTGGATATTTTATCTATCTGACATTCTCCTGGGAGGGGGAGTAGAGAATTTGATTGATCAGAGGTGACTTGATCTACACCCTCCAGCAATAAATGGGGCCTTACAAATGTAAATAAGTTTCTCAGAGTCTGACCCCCTGTAATTTCATTGAGTGGTTTGTCTTTTCATTTTGAAGAGGATCATGGCATCAGGGAGATGATGACAGGACTTGACACTGACTCTGATTTGAGTAAATACAGGCTGGCAAGGTCAGTAGCCTCACTTTCTCCTCCAGAGCCATCTGGGTCCAGTGGCCAGATATAGATCAGGAAGATTAGAGATGTCCCAGGATCCAGTAGGGGGCCTTGGCCTTTCTAAGCTAAGGTCTTTTCTGACTCCTCTCTTTGAGTGAGGCAACTCCAATTCTAGTGGATTGGGAAATCAAGGAGAGTCCCTTGATCAACCCCAGCAACACTTCAAATATTCCAATAAAGAGAAACGACTTTATGGATTTTAGTTACTAAAAGCCCCTTACCAGAGACTGTAGCTTCCTCTGGGGTAGAGAGGGTCCTCACTGGGCCACTCTTGTCACTGCTCTCACTGGTCCAGCCACCATCATACACAGCAGAGACTCGGAAACTGTACACAGTCTGAGGTGTCAGTCCATCTATGTCGCAGTGTGTCTCATTATTTCCTGTTCTGTGTTCATGCCATTCTCCTTCCCCATCCTCAGCCTCAGTTTCCTCTCTGCACTCTATTCTATATTCCTTGATCTTCATTCCTGCTCCAACAATACTTGGACCCTGCCAGCTCAGGGTCACAGACTGTGGTCTCACCACAACAGGTTCTGGCTTCCCAGGAGGGCAGGTTGGAAGAAGTGTCCTCACAGCAAGGCTCACATCACTGCTCTCACTGAGCCCTAGCTCCCACACCTCAGCAATCCTAAACAGATACTCTGTGCTAGGCTCAAGTCCACTCACTCTGAATCCCTCTAGTTTCCCAGACACAGGGATGGTGGTCCAGTCCTCTTCCCCTACAACCTTATACTCTACCTGATAGCCAGTGATCCTCTCCTCCTTCCCAGATGCTGGGGTCAGTGTGAGTTCTACGGAGTGATGTGTGACCCCACCAATCTGGGGAAGGGGAGGTTTGACTGGTAGCTCAAAGTTGGTGCTGACCAGCAGTCCCTTTTCATACAGGTAAATGGAGACCCCCTTGATCTCCTGATCTGGAACAGCTGCCACAATGAATTTAGTCTTCTCAGTGGAATGATTGGTCTTGGCAAATGTTGAAAAGGCTTCTGCCAATTGTATTGCCTTTCTCCTTGTCTCTCTGTCCTTGATCCAGGAGGAATATGTCTTTTGCTCACAGTCAGGACTGAATGATGCTGGTTTCCGTAGCCACTGTTTCCAGTCTGCTAAGTAGGGCTCATCCTGCAAGGAGGTGAGAGCAAACACCAGGACAAATCTGTGGGCAGAGCCTAGAACCTCATCGTCCACCTCATTCTGGTCAGCCATGACTGGCACCCCCTTCAGAAGGGTAAGATAGGAATTCACCACCTTCATCTCCTGGAGCTTCTCATCCAGGAACTCTGAGAGCCTCCTAGTGCTGAATGGGGACTGGCTTTCCCTGGTTAAAATCCTGGTTAGTTCATCTTCCTCTGCTCTGCCTGCCCGGATCAAGGGTAAGGCCTTGGCTATTTCCTTTTGTAACAGCTGCCTGTGCTGCTTATTTAGCTCTTGGAAGAATTTGACCTTTTCCCTGATGGCAGAAAAGACTGAGAGCCCTGGTGCCTCCAACATGTCATTACACCTCTTGTCACACTCAGATAACTTCTCCAGAGTGTCCTGGGCATCCCACACTGAGCTAATGCTGATCCCCCGAACCAGCCTGGCAGCCTTGGAGCTCAGATTCTCCAGAGGGTACAGCCAGACTTGGAGGGGCACCCCATGGCCCTGAAGCCCCTTAGGAAGGGAGGCATAGACTTTTACTGCATCTTTATAAGTCACTGGATTGGTCTCAAGGACAAAATCCCCATAAAACTTACACCTGAATTCCTTGGATGATTTTTTCTTACTGTCCTCCATTTTGATCTCTCTCCCTACTTTTCCTGATACTTGGGGAATCTTCTTTACTTCAGCCTTCAACGATCCTTCTATATCCTTGACATTTTCATTGGTGGAAACTTTCTGATCAAACACAAAAAAAGCCTGGGCCCCATAGAGCACTGCAGTGACCACATGGGTGGCTGTTCCATTATCAAACACATCATGGTAAGAGATATTCTGATATCTCAGGTGTTTCATCGTGAGGTGGGAAAACTGTGTAGTCATACTGTACTTGAGAGTGATCCGAGCTTGCTTCTGGGACGTCTTGGTGTCATTTAAATACTTGGCAGAGCCTTCTATTGCCACCATCCCCCCCAGGACACTTGCTGTCAGCTCTGCAGGGATATTCATGGCATTCATCTTCTCATCAATAGAGTCAGAGGTGATGATGTCAAAGTCAGTCTTGGACTGCTCTTCCGTGATCACATTTCTCTTAAGGGTCTCCCTGTCCCACAAAGTGATGCCTAGAATGGGACAGAGACATTAGGAATTAAAAGGCAGAATGCAGAGGGTGCATAGCCTGTCACTTTAGGGTGTTCTTTACAGCAGGGACAGCTGGCCCTGGGAGGCAGCATCTGGAAGGAGGATAGGCAGGGCAAGACACACAGATGCCGGAGGTGGAGAAAATCCCACTCCTGACCTGGAAAGAACTTCTCTATGCCTCTGCAACTCCTTTGCTCCACTGAGTCTTCTATGATGGATAAGGGGAGCCCTTACAGAGCTTCTCCCTACTCTCAACCCCTGAATCTGGATCCTCATTCTTTCCACTTCACAGCCTTGGTACATGCCACCCTCCTCTGAGCTCCTCTATTCCTTCCACAGGTAGGTAAACATCTTTCTTAGCCTGGTTATTGTAGTGTCAGTGCAATATTTACAGAACTGACCATGACTATAAATATTTCCATATCATACATGATTGCAAAGTACAACAAACTCTCCATATAGAGGACAGAACCAAAGCATTTATTTAGACACCAGAAAACTGAACCCATCAAAGTAACATAAAGGTTAATGCACCACAGTGTAGCAGAGACCCATGCCATCCTAAAGCCTTCCCACAAACCAATACAAGATCAATATTTACTCACAAACCTCTCTATGCCCTTGGCTAAACTCCTCTCTCTCCCACCCTCTTTCTAGCTCTGACTCTCAGCTTCCTGTGGCTCTGCTCCACCCTTCAGCAAACTCCTCCCACCCCAGGCTCCATGTGCCTATTAGGGGGCAGAGTTTACTTTCAAAGCAGGGAAGGTCTCCAAATTCTCCTAGGTTTATTAAGGGGCAGGGAAGATCTTCAAATTGCCATTCCCATTACACGTCTTCTAAAAAATTACCCTGGTAATATTGGTTTCACAAGGTTCCTCTCAACAGTTCTGTAGTGCTATAAACATTAGCCCCACTTTGCACACAAATAAACAGATTCAGAGAGGGGTTGGTTAACTTGTTGGAGAAGATATGACAAGTCAGTGTCTAAGCAAAGTTCTGGTCTTCTGACTCCAAGAGTAGCCTACCCACTGCCTGCCATAGATAGAGAACAGGAGGTGACCCAGAGTGAGGTCAGTGCCTGGGGGGTGGAGGAGGAATGGTGCATGTACATGGCAGATTTGGCAGCGTTAATGAGGATATGACCTCTGGAGCATTCTCTGAGACAGAAAAGGAGTAGTTATGCTCTGACAAAAAGCATATGGTCTGACAATCCTTTTAGGTTGTTTTGGTCAGGCCCTTTGCTTTCAGACATTTTATGCTTCTAGCTAATAATAACACTACTCCCTAGCATCAACATAGCACTTTAATATTTTCAGAGTATTGGGGAGTGGCTGAGCAAGCTGTAGTATGTGATTATGAGGGAAAACTATTGTGCTATAAGAAATAAGGAGCTGGATACTTTCAGAAAATACTGGAAAGACTTACATGAGCTGATGCAAAGTGAAGTGAACAGAACCAGGAGAACATTGTACACAGTAACAGCAATACTGTAAGATGATTACCCTGTGAATGACTTGGCTATTCTCTGCAGTGCAATGGTCTAAGACAATTCTGAAGGCCCTTTGGAGAAAAATGCTATCTAC
>NW_027185612.1:787156-787863 GCF_028583685.1 Petaurus breviceps papuanus | reverse complement strand
CTCCCCCAGAGGTGGCTCCACACTCTCACCTGCCTGATCCAGGGTCTGTGGCCTTACCACAATGCACAGCCTTCTCCCTCCCTCCTCACAGAGCTGAGCTTTGGGGTCTGTGCTGGTGTGGGGTGTGCCTGGAGTCTGGCTGTGTGTGAGCAGTGCAAGGCAGACTGAAAAGGAAAGAACTGCTGGAAAATGAAAGTAATCTGACCTAGGGACTGCTCATTTCCTGAAAATGGGGAGATTAAATGTAAGAGATGTTCAAGGACACTTAACTGGTCACCTGACTGGGTCCCTAAACTGAGGAGCCTGGACTTTGTCTTTCTCTCACCCTTAAGCTGCACTGTTCCTTTAAGTCCCTTTCCAAAGGGAGCTGTTTTGTGATGAAAAAGAAAGTAAAGGAATGTTTGTATAAAAGAGAAGACTTAACTGCTAAGGGATGTCAGATATTATCCCTGTTAACAGATGAAACTTCAGATGCCCAAAAGGAACAGGAAAAGAACTTTGATTTATTTAATAAAAAACAAAACCACTCATAGAATGGATGTGTAAAGGAAATGCTTTCACATGGGATTTGAGCAGGTTTGGGTAGAAAGTTAACTGTGGCTTCAATATGAAACACTCTAAATCCTCACTAGATCCTGTCCTCCCAGCTAGCTCCCTTCTACTTGGTGGCTGAAATTCTTGAAAAAGTTGGCCCCAATCAGTGCCTC
>NW_027185612.1:726424-752156 GCF_028583685.1 Petaurus breviceps papuanus | reverse complement strand
CCCAGCCCCTCTCTAAAGTCCATCTCAGTTATTCTTATTTTGTAAAATGGCCAAGGAAACTATCTCTAGACCCAAGATCATTCAGCCTCAGAAAGGAACTTCTTTTAGTTATGTAGTTTCTAAATAATGAATATAACTTGCTAAGAAAGTTGCAAAATACTAAGAGGATTTCTAACAGTTGCCTTTTACATCAAGACAAGTTAAAATTTGAGAAATAAAAACATTAAATGAAATTCCTTATGTAGGAGGAATCTAGTAAATCTTTATCATTTATTACAGCTTCATGGGAACAAAATTAACATGTAATTGGATATGAGTTGTGATTGCTGAAAAATTGCTACTTAAAATAAAAGGCATTTAAGAATATATTTAATTCACATATTCTCATTTTTTCTTTTTATATCAAAATTTCTATGATCAGAATAATTAGAGAGTAAAAGATATGTACTCTTTTGTGTTAGCTCACTGGGAAATCCAATATTATTTTTCATCTAGAATTAGAACAGATAGAGAAATCTATATAAACTACTTTGGCTCACTTTATAATATTCTCATATTTTAGAGGGATCCTAATACTAATAGCTTTTATAAGTACTTTGATCAGCTTCTTAATTGTTGCCAATATAAAGATTCAATTACTATACCTTTTTTGACTAAAAGACTTTGTGATATTTAAGAATTCTGCAATAGTTTGTCAACAAACACCTTGAGAATTTATGTTACTTATGTTGCCCCTATTTGGTTTAAATGACTCTCAATCTTAAAAGTTTTATTTTTGCTTTTAGGTAAAAAACAGAGCTATCATTTAAAAATTTTTCAATTAATTTTTTTCACAAAAGTTTGAGAGATCATTTATGAATTTTAAAATTATTTAGAATAAAGGGGATATACTTTTAACATTTCTTTTCAATCCTCAGTATGATTTTTTTTATAAAGCTACTAAACCTTTCATTTCCAAGACAATTTATACCTAATTTAAAGTAAAGTAGAACAGATTTTGCTATTTTTATTTCAATGTATAGTCATTCCATGGCCTAAGCAAGAGTTAAGTAGTGCCTGAACTTATTATATGTAAAAGATTCAATTTCTGAAGTATCTCTTTCTTCCAAAATTAATATAATCAGAGTATAAACAAGTTTTTTGAAACAAGGATGTAGGTCTACTATTCAGTTGTAAAGTTCTAATAAGGAACTTCTTTTGTCTATCTTGGAGATGCAATCTACTACATTAATTCTAATAATGATAAAGACAATAATATTCACTTTACTTCTGCCCACTAGACACAGCTTTCTGACATGTTATTTTAAATGATTTTTCTTTTTCCCTTAATAATATGTCAGATAGCAAATATTCAGTATACATATGCCTACATATTGATACTGCTAAACTTAAACACACACAGTATACAGATCCTTTTAATTTTTTTTCTAAGATTACAAACTCTCATAAGATAGAGGTCACAACCTACTTAACCCATATTACAGCTCATTCTTCTCTTTATCAAAATAATGCAAAAAGTTCAAGTTTTTCCAACTTTTTTTCCAAAATATTCATAGAGCTATGTTGTTTCACTTTTATTTTCATCAAAATGCACATACTCCATGTAAACGATTCCATATTATTAGGAAACAAGCTAGACAGATTATTAAAAACTGCATTATATATATATGTATATACATATATATTATTATTATTCCTCCAGCTTCCCTTTACATAGGGGAAGCAATAAAAAATGTAATTAACAACATGTTACAGTCTTTTGCTTCAATGGGCATTCCAAAGCAATTGAAAACTGATAATGTCCCCACCTACATTAGCAAATTATTGCACTTTTTCTGTGATCACTTTCAATTGATATTAATTATAGGCATAACCCTTATAATCTTGACAAATGGAATAAAGATATTAAACCTATTTATAAATATAAAATAAAAGGGACAGTCCAATTCATTATAAAGGCAATTAGCTACTGCTTTATATACTCCCCCCCCCCAATTTTTTTTTATATATCACTAAAAATAAGTGTACACTGGCAGTAAAATAATATGAAAAGGTGCATACTTCCCAAATGAAGGTCATACAAACACAGATATGGGAAGGGCCTGCCCCCTTAACTAATGGGGGGAGGTGAGACTATGTTTATGTTTTCCAGAAACTGTGGAACAACAAGTGTGAATGCCCAAAAGAAATGTCAGGGTGTATACTCCAGCTCACACAGAAGAAGAAAAGAAGTCTGACAGCAGCAGAAGAAATCAGAGACAGAACATGGGAAGAAAGAAGAAGAGGTCTCCTAATGCAGCCACTTCACAAAAAGCTAAGCCCACATGGGGGCAAACTGAACATTTATTATATCAAGCCAAAGAACTGAAACCTGTTACCCCAGGATTTGTGTTTCTTGCTATGATCACTCTGACTTCAATAAAAACTGAATTGGTTACCTCCTGATTTAAGTCCTGAGACATATACCCTTATCATTTCAATTGTTTCATATATAACCTATAACTACATGTGTTTGACCCCCTCAAGTCTTCTTTACTTCTACTAATGTGAATCATTTACAGATGATATAAGTCAATACTACATTTTATTGGAATATAACTTGCTTATAGAATCACCCTCTTTTGGTTTCAGACTTTGGGGGAATCTACACTTTTAGTTATATCTGATTCTCTAGCTACAAAAAGACTTCTAATCATGGAACTAATTGCCATAGCCTCTCTCTCAATATCAACAACTGTGTCTTTTATTTATTTAATAAGTGAAATGCCAATTGCTCAATTTGTGATTGAATTGGCAAAGAATGTTAGCTTGGCTTTAAAAAACATGAAATTATGGACACACCTATCTGTATATGACTCTTTTGTATGGAATATTATGCACTAATTGTGCTCTTACTCAATGTATAACTGGTAGAGATTTATTGTAGTAATTGTTGAACAATCTTCATTTGTTTTTTCCAACTAATTATAAAAAAATTTTTTGGGCTTATTTAAAAGAAGGGGGAAAGGTTTGTCAGACTTCTTGTTAATAAACTCACTGCCCTTGAAAGGGTGGGAGGAGGGTGGGAGCTGACAAAGAGTAGGGTATTTCTTTCTATAACAGATTTTATTCAGTCTTTTATTTCCTAAGATTTTGTTGTTGTAACTTAAGGTATCTTGCTACAGTAGACAGAATTGGTAATAGCATCTTTGAAGACTGTCATTAGTTCTGCAATATTAGTTCAAATCTAGCACAGAAAAGAATGTATACTTAAGACATTTGGGTTCTGTTACTTGAAATATGTAAAAGATTAAAAACAGCTTAATTTTGTACAGGTACACGTGGTATTGATGGAAAATCCTTCCAAGACAACCTTTTTTTTCCTTTTCTTTTTTCTCTTTTTTTTTTTGTAAAAAGATGTTGGTCCCCTCCCCCCCATGAGAGGGAACATTGATATTTAACAGTTGCTTTTTTTAAAGACTGTCATCTCATGATATATAATATGGACAAGTGGCTATATGGCACCATATAGGAAATGAGTAGTTAATGTATTTTATTTTATATGCCAGTCTACTTTAGTGTGAGAAGATTAGAGGTTTTAATCAGGACTTAGAGAAACCTGTAGTGAAATACCTTAAGCTGTTGAAGTGTAAGGCATGGAATAGGAGTCAACGGATTGGTTCTATGTTGTGGGGCTACTTCAGTCTGCCTTTGTTATTGTGCTTATAAAAAGCTACTAAAAAAAACCTGGCTGCAAAAAATAAAAATAAATAAACTAACTGCCCTGCTATTATTGATAATTTCAACTACTGTGTCTATAAAATCTTTATTTAGAAACACCAAAAAAAAACTGCACAATATGTTAATGAATTATAAACAATGTTTCTGTGGCCTTTATAAACATGACAGAATATAGATAAGGATTTTTTTGTATAAAATCAGTGTATTAGAACAAGTATGGTATTTAGGTGATGAGTTAAAGGCATTAAAAACTCAATAGTTATTTAGATATAATTGTAAATATACATATGTTTGTGTAACTCTTTTATTATATATTAGCTTTGATTACAATGTTTTGGGGACAAAATACATGTCCAACTTCTTGGTGTTTGATATGATTCAAATATTATAAAGTATATCAGAAAACATCTAAAATTGTCATTGCTCTGGAATCAATCCAGGAACATTGCCAACACAATAATGTTAACATTGTTGAAATTATTTCCTTTTAATTTGATGTCTATGATTTTACATATTTTACTTGTATTGATTATTGTATTATTTCTTTGTATATGCCTTCCTGAAGTGACCAGACTGATATCACAGCCTTTGTAACCATTATTGAGTTGATAATGTATGTATTGAATGTATGTATGTATTGAAAAGGTGTGAACATAACTTTTAAAGGTCAGGATTTATATTGGAATACTACTTGTAGAAATTGTAATCTCCAACAGTGTATTATTAGATGTCAACAGTATGTAATGACAGTAGAACACAAAATTGTAGTGTGACAGTGGCTATACTTATATTTGTGTAACCCCATATATTTAGAATAATGAAATTTCTAATGTTACTTGGAGTCAAATTAGAAATAGGTTTAATGGTGCTTTGCATAGTCATAATCTCACCTGGGATATAAATTAGTTGTCCTATATGACTGAACAAATTATACAAAGTCATATTTCAGGAATTGATCCTGAAGATATAGCCAATCAGACATTTCATTGGATACATCAGATTAATCCATTCAATAATCAACTCTCTATTGCTTCACTTTGTTCTAGTTGCATGCTTGCTGATGATAATGTGCCTTGTTGCACCTCTGGGGATTCACATGCTTGGTCAGTCTTTCCTGGGTTTGGGAACCAAGGTTCATGCTCTTAAATTACTTGTACAAAAAGAAAATGTCAAGAGCCAGTCTCTGACCTGGTCCATACATGGGAAGACTCTGGTCCAGGATTTCTCCCAAGCCAGCTCCCCATGAAGACTATATTATGTCTTAAGATTGGCTCACCATCTCTTCCTGACTTGCAGGAGCTTACTACATAATAATTGCGCTGTGACCCAGACACAGATGCATGCCAAGAAAAAAGGATAATAAAACATGGAATTACGTAAGTCAACAAGGACATAAAAACCTACAGACATGCTAAATGTACAAGGACAGTAAATATTTTTGCACATATTCCTAAGAGATAATTGCTTTGCATTCATTATATAAACCGTGACCTCTGATCAAAAAATTGGAAACTGCTATAACAGATTCTCGCCTGGCTCATGTCCATCATTCCATACTTCTTTGTTCAACCTGTGCCCATTTTGATGCAGGAATCAAGATACTCTGTGCAAGACTCAAGGCCACTCACCCTGAATCCCTCTAGTTTTCCAGACACAGGGATGGTGGTCCAGTCCTCTTCCCCTACAACCTTCTACTCTACCTGATAGCCAGTGATCCTCTCCTCCTTCCCAGATGCTGGGGTCAGTGTGAGCTCTATAGAGTCATGTGTGACCCAGCCAATCTGGGGAGGGGGAGGTTTGACTTGTAGCTCAAACTTGGTGCTGACCTGCAGCCCGTCTTCATAGAGGTAAATGGAGAACCCCTTGTTCTCCTGATCTGGGACAGATGCCACTATGAATTGAGTCTTCTCTATGGAATGATTGGTCTTGGCAAATGTTGAAAAGGCTCGTGCCAATTGCATTGTTTTTCTCCCTGTCTCTTTGTCCTTGACCCAGGAGGAATATGTCTCTTGCTCAGGACTGAATGATGCTGGATTCCATAGCCACTGTTTCCAGTCTGCTAAATAGGGCTCCTCCTGCAAGGAGGTAAATGCAAACACCAGGACAAATCTGTGGGCAGAGCTTAGAACTACACTGTCCACCTCATTCTGGTCAACCATGACTGGCACCCCCTTCAGAAGGGTGAGGTAGAAATTTACCACCTTCATCTCCTGGAGCTTCTGATCCAGGAACTCTGAGAGCCTCCTAGTGCTGAATGGGGACTGGCTTTCCCTGGTTAAAATCCTGGTTAGCTCATCTTCCTCTGCTCTGCCTGCCTAGATCAGCGGTAAGGCCTTGGCTATTTCCTTCTGTAAAAGCTGTATCTGTTGCTTATTTAGCTCTTGGATTAGCCTGACCTTTTCCCCTACTGCAGAAAATACTGAGAGCTCTGGTGCCTCCAACATGTCATTACAACTCTTGTCACACTCAAATAACTTTTCCAGAGTGTCCTGGGAATCCCACACCATGGTAATTCTGATTCCCTGAGCCAGCCTGGCAGCCTTGGAGCTCAGCTTCTCCAGAGGATACAGCCAGACTTGGAGGGGCACTCCATGGCCCCCAAGCATCTTAGGAAGGGAGGCATAGACTGTTACTGCATCTTCATAAGTCACTGGATTGGTCTTAAGGACAAAATCTCCATAAAACACACACCTGAATTCCTTGGTTTATTTTTTTCTTACTGTCCTCCATTTCATCTTTCCCTGTACTTTTCCTGATACTTTGGGGATCTTCTTTACTTCAGCCTTCAATGATCCTTCTATATCCTTGATATTTTCATTGGTGGAAACTTTTTGATCAAACACAAAGAAAGCCTGGGCCCCACAGAGCACTTCAGTGACCACATGGGTGACTGTTCCATTATCAAACACATCATGGTAAAAATTTTCTGACATTCCAGGTGGTTCATTGTGAGGTGAGAAAACTGTGTAGTCACACTGTACTTGAGAGTGACCTGAGCTTGCTGTTGGGAGGTCTTGGTGTCATTTAAATATTTGGCATAGTCTCCTATTTCCACAAATCCCCCCCCAACCAGGACACTTGCTTTCAGCTCTGATTGGTCTTCTCATCAATAGAGTCAGAGGTGATGACATCAAAGTCAGTCTTCCACTGCTCTTCTGTGATCACACTTCTCTTGAGGGTCTCCCTGTCCCCATCAAAGTGATGCCTAGAATGGGGCAGAGATATTGGGGATTAAATGGCAGATTGAAGAGGAACCACAGCCTGTCACTTTAGGGTGTCCTTTCCAACAGGGACAGCTGGGCCTTGGGGCAGCTTGTGAAAGTAGGGTAGACAGAGCAAGAGGCACAGATGCCAGAGGTGGAGAAAATCCTACTCCTGACCTGGAAAGAACTTCTCTAGCCCTCTGCAACTACTTTGCTCCACTGAGTCTTCTATGATTGATAGGGGTAACCCTTAGAGAGCTTCTCCCTACTCTGAACCCCTGAATCTGGATCTTCATTCTTCCTGCCCCACAGCCCCAGTATACATCATCCTCCTCTGAGCTCCTCTATTCCTTCCACAGGTAGGGAAACCTCTTTTCTCAGCCTGGGTACTTGTAGTGCCAGTGCAATATTTACAGCACCTACCATGACTATAAATAGTCTCATATAGTGCTTAATTGCAAAATATAACAAACTCCAAATATAGAGGACAAAACCAAAGCATTTATTCAGACACCAGAAAGCTGAATCCAGGAAAGCAACATAAAGGTTAATGCACCACAATGTAGCAGAGAGCTATGCCATCCTTTAGCCCTTCCACAAACCAATACAAATCAATATTTACTCACAAATCTCCCTATCCCCTTGCCTGAGCTCCTCTCTCTCCCTCCCCTCCTCTCTCTCCCACTCTCAGCTTCCTGTGGCTTTGCTCCACCCTTCAGCAAACTCCTCCCACTTCAGGCTCCATGTGCCTATTAAGGGGCACAGTTTGCCTTCAAAGCAGGGAAGTTCTTCAAATTTCCCCTAAGTTTATTAAGGGGCAGGGAAGACCTTCAAATTCCCATTCCCATTACAGTACTGTATTCTAAAAAATGACCCCAGTAATATTGGTTTCACAGGGTTTACAAAGCACTTTCCTCCCAACTGTTCTATGATGTAAGTAGTGCTATAGTCATTAGTCCCACTCCACACCAATAAACATTTTCAGAGAGGTCCTGGATATCTTTTTGGAGAACATACAGCTACTAAATGTCAACGCAGATTCCTGGTCTTCCAAGTTCAAGATTAGCCTACCCACTGCCTGTCATAGATGGAGAACAGGAGGTGACCCAGAATGAGATCAGTGCCTGGTGGCTGGAGGAGGAATGTTGCATTGGCAGTGTTAACGGAGGATATGACATTGGAAAAATTCCATTAAACAGAAAAGGACTAGTTATGCCTCTGAAGAAGTACAGCTCCTGTGGGATTGTCTTGCCTAGGCCCCTTGTTTTGAGAGATTTCATGCTACTAGAGAGTAATGACATTATTCCCTAGCATTAACATAATACTTTAATATTTGTAAAGCATTGGTATGTTGTGGTATGTGATTGTGATGGAAAACTATTGTGCTATAGGAAATGAGGAGCAGGATGCTTTCAGAAAAACCTGGAAAAACTTACATGAGCTGATGCAAAGTGAAGTGAACAGCACCAGGAAAACATTGTACATAGTAACAGCAAAATTGTATGATGATCACCTGTTGAATTACTTAGCTATTCTCTGAAGTGCAATGATCTAAGACAATTCTGAAGGACTTTTGTTGAAAGACACTATCTACATCCAGAGAAAAAAATTAGGGAGTATGAATGTGAAGAATTGTTTTTTAAAAAAATTTTGTGTGTGTGTTACGTGCATGTGTTTGTGTGTGTGTGTTGAATATTTTCTTTTATGGCATGAAGAATATGGAAATATGATTTGCACGACTGCACAGATTTAACCTAGGTAAACTATCTTGACTTTCCAATGAAGACGGAGAGGGAGAGAGGAAGAGAATTTGGAACAAAAAAATTCTTTCAAAAGCGGGAGGGCAAGCCAAGATAGCAGAGTAGAAGTAGAAACTTACTTGACCTCATCCCCAATTACCTCAACTGCCTGTAAAATGACTCTCAATAAATTTTAGAGCTACAGAAACCACAAAATGTCAGAGTGAAATACATTTACAGCTGAGGACATCCTGGCAAACCAATAGGAAGGGTGCATCACAGTGGGCTGGGAGCAGAGCACAGTCCTGTGTGGGATGCACCTGTACAGACCAGCAGCACAGACAGGCCAGAGAAGACCTCAGGGGACTAAATCACTGGCAGCTGTGGTGGTTTTCAGATTTATCAACCCATAAACGCCAAAAAGAAAGTAAAAGGTCAGTGGGGAAATTCTGTTGGAACCGGGTAAAAGAAGAGCAGGGTCTAGTCCCTGCCCCAGGGGGGCAGAGGTGGCAGTTTGTGCAGCTGCTGCCATGACTCCTGCTTCCTGAGCCTCAGACCCATTGATAGTAGGGGTACCATGTGACTGATCAGAGGGCAATTGCAGGAATCTCATTGCTGGCACCTAGGCAGGATTTTCTTGCTTTGCCTTGCTTAGATCTGGATCACAGTCTTGGTTGACTGTCCTGGGTGAAAAGTTCTGGCATGACAGAGCTTGTTGAGGCTGTGGACAGACAGTCCTCCTAACAGTTTTGAAGAAGGTGCCTAGAAGAAGTTCGAATAATGGCTGCACAAAACCCCAGAAATTTGGGACACAGCACTCTCCACTCTGGAAGAAGAGTTCTACTGTGGCAAAGAGCTCAAAAATCAAGTAATTGACTGGCAAGGTGAGCAAACAAAGGAAGAGAAATTAGATTATACAATTTTATTTTTGTGAAAAAGAGGATCAAAACACAGAACCAGAAGAAGACAACAAAGTCAAAACTCCTGTATCAAAAGCCTCCAAGGAAAGTATGAATTGGTCTCAGGCCATGGAAGAGCTCAAGAAGGATTTTCAAAAACTAGTAAGAGAAGTATAGGAAAGAATGGGAAGAGAAATGACAATGTTGCAAGAAAATCATGAAAAAGAAGTCAACAACATGGTAAATGAGACCCTAAAAAACCTGAAGAAAATAACACCCTACAAAATAGACTAACTGAAATGGCAAAAGAGGTCCAAAAAGCCAATTAGGAGAAGAATGCCTTAAAAATCACAATTGACCAGATGGAAAAGGAACTTCAAAAGCTCACTGAAGAAAATAATTCTTTCAAAATTAGATTGGAACAAATAGAAGCTAATAAATTTATGACAAATCAAGATATTTTAAAACAGATTCAAAAGAATGAAAAAAATAGAAGGCAATGTGAAATATTCCATTGGAAAAACCACTGACCTAGAAAATAGATCTAGGAGAAAGAATTTAAAAATGATTGGACTACCTGAAATTAATGATCAAAAAAACAGCCTAGACATCATCTTTCAAAAAATTATCGAGGAAAACTGCCCTGATATTCTGGAGCCAGAGGGTAAAATAGAAATTAAAAGAATTCATTGATTGCTTTTTGGAAAAGATCCCAAAAAGAAAACTCCTAGGAATATTATAGCCAAATTCCAGAGTTCCCAGGTCAAGGAAAAAATATTAGAAGCAGTCAGGAAGAAACAATTTGAGTATCATGAAAACACAATGAGGATGATACAAGATCTAGTAGCTTCTACATTAAGGGATTGAAGGGTTGGGGCGGCCAGGTAGCACAACGAGTAAGAGCACCGGCCCCAGTGTTGGGATGACCTGGGGATCGAATCCGGGCTCAGACACTTAGCACTACACCCAGAAAAACCTGGCCGTGTAACCTTGAGCAAGTTACTTAACCCCAATTGCTTAGGGGAGTCCAGGTGGCTCAGCGAGTAAGAGCACCAGCCCCAGTGTTGGGATGACCTGGGGATCGAATCTGGGCTCAGACACTTAGCACCACAACCAGAAATAATTGGCCGTGTAACCTTGAGCAAGTTATTTAACCCCAATTGCTTATTAAAATAATAATAATAATAATTTTTAAAAATAAAAAATAAATTTTAAAAAAGGGATCGAAGGGCTTGGAATTTGATATTTTGGAGGTCAAAAAGGAACTAGGATTAAAACCAAGAATCACCTACCAAGAAAACTGAGTATAATACTTCAGGGAAAAATATGGACATTCAATGAAATAGAGGGTGTTGAAGCATTCTTGATGAAAAGACCAGAACTGAACAGAAAATTTGACTTTTAAATATAAGAATCAAGAGAAGCATGAAAAGGTAAACAGGAAAGATAAATCATAAGGAACATGAGGCGGCCAGGTGGCGCAGTGAGTAAGAGTGCCAGCCCTGGCGTCAGGAGACCCAGGATCAGTTCCGGCCTCAGACACTTGGCACCCACACAAAATAACTGGCTGTGTAACCTTGAGCAAGTTACTTAACCCCAACTGCTTTAAAAAAAATCATAAGGAACTTATTAAAGTTGAATTATTTACATTCCTACATGGAAAAACAATATTTGTAACTCATGAGATTTTCCTCAGTATGAGAATAGTTAAAGGAAATATATATATGTTTATGTATGTATATATGTATACATATATGTATGTATAGGTGGGTGTATGCATGTATGTGTGTGTGTGTGTGTACAAGAACACAGAGAGAGCACAGGGTGAGTTGAATATGAATGGATGATATCTAAAAAATCAAATTAAGAGGTGAGAGAGGAATAGTTTGAGAGGAGAAAGAGAGAGATTAAAGAGTTAAAATACTAAAGGGTTTAAAATGTCATTCTACCCCCTTCTTCTAGATTGGGGGAGGGGTTAAGCAGAGGCAGGACACTCAGGGCTGGCCAGAGGCTCACAGCATCTCTTGGCAGGCCAATACTGACCATGAGCAGGTACAGATGAGAGAAGGGAATGAGGTCAGGACAGGGCCTGGAGGAGGTGGCTAAATGCCAGGTGGTGGGAACACTTGAACCCAGCTCCAGCTGACTGCTCAGCCAGCTCTCTACCTCCCCAATCTTCCTCTCCAGATGGAGTTTTGTACACGTAAGAGAGGGAGGCTTCAACTCCTTGTAGCAGCAAGCACCCTAGCATATCCAGAATGGCTGACAAAACAGCTTCTTAGATTTGCTTTTCTAAAGGGAAGCAACTTAAAATGGGTTAACGATCTTATTTTAATCAATGTGTGTCATTTTCCTAGTTCAGGGGGGAAAGGTGAGCACCACAAACTTCAGAGAATATAAACAAGTTACAGGCAGACAGAGAAACAGATCAGCAGACAGGCTTCCAGCTGTCTGACCATTACATCCATACATAGTCAGTTACCAGAGAGGAAAGCACCAACATCTGGGTTTTCAAAGCTGGGGGGCTCAACGGCTGCCCAGAGTCCCATCTGGTCAAATCTCACAACTCTTCTCAAAGTGAGCCCCAAAATAAAATCTTACATCACAGTACATAGAGACTTCTCCTGGCTCAGAGAATGTCACAACCTTCTTGACCCACTGCCGATCACACAGCATCAAGGTGTGGGAGTTCCTGAAGAACAAGTATCCCGCCACAGGCTCCAGGTGACCACATTCAGCCTATTAGGGGGCAGAGAATATATTCATGTCTGGAAAGGTTCTCAGAGTCATTTAAGCCTACCAAAGGGCCTAGGGGCAGGGAAGATCTTAGATTCTTATACCCATAACACCCCACCCTCAGCTCAGTGCAGATAGTCATTGGATAGAACATTTACACTTCTTAAAGAAATAATCCCAAAGGGCATAATATGTCAACTACTTTTTTTAAAAAAAAACACATTTATTCCTAATCATCTATCCAAGTTGTCCATTGTAGAGAGCAGACACTCTATCCAGCAGCTGGAGAGTCAGTTCAAGAGAATTTCAGAGACATTTGAGGGGGCAGAGACACAGACTCTCCAGGGAGATATAGACAGAGGGAAGCCATTGATCTAGAGCAGAAACAGCTTCAAGGAGTGGGATCTCTGACAATAAAAACAAGGAGAAGCCACCAATTCAAGGTGAGTGTCCAGAGTGGGATGGTGAGGAAGGGGAGATTCTGTGAAGGCAGGTGAGTGATCAAGCCAGTAGAGATGCTGAACCCAAAGGGAGAACTTTTGTAGGCCTTTATAAAGAAAGACCTAGACAGCTGGGTGCTGCAGTAGCCAGGCCTGGAGTCAAGAAGACTCTTCTTCCAGAGTTCAAATCTGACCTCAGACACTTACTAGCTGAGTGACCCTGAGCAAGTCACTTTATCCTCCTAGCCTCAATTTCCTGATCTCTAAAATTTGTTGAAGAAGCAAATGACAAATCAATCTAGTACATTTGCCAAGAAACCCAAATGGGGTCATGAAAATTCAACACCACTTAAGAACAAGAACATACAGAGAGGAGAGGAAGGCCATTCCAGTAGCAGTTGCCCTGTTTAGACTTGTTCCAGTCTCACCTTCTGACACCACTCATTCAGTGATTCCTGGCTGACCATCCAACATTCCTGTCTCCCTAGAACCCACAATAGCCCACATTTTTGCCCCCGTATAGAAGTGTTTACTAAAGGACTGCCCTTTCTTCTCTGGAGCCTTGATGAAAACTCCCTCTTACCTGCATCCAGGGGTGCAGTATCACAACCATTTTAGCTGAGAGGCCCTTTATTTCAGATGAATTGACTTTACACATACTTGAATAAAAAGGGTTTCCTCTCTGGCATAGCACTAAAAAGCCAAACATTTCCTAACATGTCTACACCTTGGTCCTTCAAACCATTTCTAAGAAGCAGCTGTCTGAGTTTTCGCTGGGGAAAAGAATCGCAACTTTTAAGAGGAACCTGAACCACTTTCTTGGGTTGTATAGACCCTTCTGAGGGAGCAGAAACCTCAAGCTTGGCCCAGGAGACTGCCCACAGGGTGTGGAATAAGGGAGGGCTGCAGAAGATCAACTAGGTCTAATTCTAAAAATTATCTTTCTGTCCATGGCAGGGAGAGTTCATTAAGGTCAGATCTAAGAATCTACTAAAATGGAGAGCCTGCCTCCCACTTAGGGCAGTGCTGATTCATTAAAGATGCAGCTTCTCAAAGCTGGGACACATGATGCTTATTGTCATGGGGATGATGATGGAAGTGAGGCTTTAAAATTCTATTCCAGCATTCAACAGGGCCAGCTGCCCAAGGGTGGGCCAGGAGAGGGAGAGCCAGGGAATATGATGAGAGTAGTCCTAGTCTGCAACCTGCTCTGCAATCATATCAGTGGCCTGCTCAGAGGCAATGGTCCAGCAGAGGCTATAAGGAAGAAGACCCTGTTGTCAGGGCTTGGATGGTGGCTGCCCCAGGGGGCTCATCATTGACATCACAAGGCCACATCCTGAAGAAGAATCCCTTGGTGCTAGGCCAAATGTCCTGCTGAGGTAGGGGAAAAAGGCCAAGGTCATCAGTTTACTTGTCAGAGGCAGGTTGGCAGTCATTTGGACTCATGTCATACTGATCTTCCAAAGGCTGCAGCTCCAGTTCAGATGCCAAGCAGACCCTCATCTACTGATGCCTCCATTCCCCTCCATAAACCACCATGGCCTGGGTAGATGGACCTCAGAGCCACAGCTGGAACAGCCTGCACCTACAGGGAATCCTGATTCTTACCCTAGAGCAACTCCTCTCAGAATTCTGTGGCTCCAGAGTCTTGGGCGTCATTGGCATTTTACTTTTACAGATGATCAACTTTTCAAAAACCGTTAGTAAGAGCCAAAGAACACTTGCTCACACAATACTAGGACTATCTCTGGCAGCTCTCCATAGCCTGTGGTCTTGATGCCTCAGACACTAAGCTAAGGCCAGACTTCAAGGCAAATTCCACCAAAGAGAGCCTCCTTTTCCTCTTAAAGTGAACTCAACTCAGCCTTTGTATCTCCCCTCATACTAGAATCAACTAGTTGGTGCAGTTATTAGAGGGCTGAGCCTGGAGTCAGGAAGACTGGAGTTCAAATTCAACCTGGCAGTATGTAGCTTTGTGACCCTAGCCAAGTCATTTTACCCTTTGTTTGCCTCAGTTTCCTCCACTCTCAAATGGGGATAATAACTGCACCCACCTCCCAGGTTGTTGTGAGGATCAAAGGAGATAATATTTGTAAAGTGCTCTGCAAACCTTCTAGTGGCACAGAAATACTTGTTCCCCTAAACCAAACTGCTCCTTGTGGTTACTCTCTAACTCTGCCTCTGCCCTCTGACCTAGCTTGTTCCTAAGGTTCTCTCTAATCTGAGCAGCTCACTCCTGGTGTCTGGCTCCCTTGTGGCCTCCATACAACAATGATGTCTTTCCACCCCAGGACATTCACTACCTTCTGTAGGCTCCAGGCTAACAGACATTGGGGGAGCTTGGTCACTGAACAATGGAGCACTTATGGATGGAGCCTGCTAGAAAGTGATTTCCCTAGATCTCAAATTTCTTTCCTTGGGGAAATGGCAGAGAAAGAACTTCCAAGCAGCCTGACCTGGAAGACCACAATGGAGATCCCGGCTCTTGGGCGACCCTTACATCTGGGGACACTGTATGACTGTCGCTCAGATACCTCCATTCCTGGTAATGACTCTCTTGAATGTTGTTCCACATATCAGGAGAGGGCAGGGTTAGAAAAAAGTTCTTTCTAGGTGAAAAATGAACAGTTTAAGAAAGTCAGATTCAAACAAAGTCTCAGGGATTTGCTTCTCACCTTTTTTCTCCCATTTAGAACCCACCTGGGTCACTTTGCTCTGATGGGAGATGCTGTGTGATGGCAAATACCAGGCAGAAGTGATGAGAGATATGTGAAGAGAGCAGGGTAAGGAGGGACCCATTCATCCTGGAAGGGTGCACATCAAAAAGGGAAGTAATCTTCTAAGTAATCTAACAAAAAGAAGACTGAGTTTAAAAAAAAACACAACACCTTTAGCCAGAGGAGGGATCAGAGCCTTAATTACATCAGAAAAAGTGTTGGGAGGAAGGGAGGGCAGATTCACACACACACATACACACACACACACACACACACACACACACACCTGAGGTGTTTGTGTATGTTAAGCAATTTGATTAAAATTAAGTTGAAAGGAAGCCTTGAAGGAGAAAGGAAGACCTGATGGTTCAGAATGAGGGATTGTAAGGTAGGTGGAAGGCAGGGAGTCCCCTCACTTTCCCTTGAGAAGGGGGACGACTGCAGGTTGTGTGAATGTACATTGGCTTTTGTTCTTTACCAGCATCTAGAAGAGAGGCAGCTGGTGCCTCAGTGGACAGAGAAGTGGGCCTGGAGCCAGCAAGACCTAAGGTCAAATTCAGCCTTACTCAGGGCATATCACTTACCTCTGATTGCCTGACAAAAGCATCCACTGGATCCACTGGAAAAGGACGTGGCAATCACTCCAGAAACTTTGCCAAGAAAACCCCATGCACAGCCATGGTCCATGGGGTCAGGACAAGACAGACACTACTGCACCACAGCAAGGGTCTAGAAGAGCAGCTTAATTCTATCCCAGTCACTGCCTTCCTGAGTCACCTCCCAGAAGCCAGCTAGGAGTGTGCAGCTAGGAGGTGCAGTGGATGGACCCAACTTTAGGAAGACTTGAGTCCAAATCCAGGCTTAAGCACATCCTAGCTGTGAGACCCTAGGCAAGTCACTTAACCCTGTCTGCCTTAGTTTCCTCACACTAAAAATGGGAATAACAATAGCACCTGCCTCCCATGATTGTTCTGAGGATCAAATGAGATAATATTGCAAAGTATTTTTAAATATTTATTTACTACTCTAAATTTTATTTGCTTCAATCACATGTAAAATATTCATTTTTAAACAAAATTTTAACATTCATTTTTTTTAAAATTGAGTTCCAAATTCTCTTCCTCTTTCCCCTTGTCCCTATGGAAAAAAATAAGAAATTTTACCTAGATTATATATGTGCAGTCATGGAAAACATATGTCCCTGCTATTCACATTGTTAAAGAAAACAGACAAAAAAGAGGTAAAAATGAAAGAATTTTTTGCATTCATCCTTTGTCAGTTCTTTCTCTAAAGACTTTTTAGACTGCTTCAACAAAAGACCATCAGAATTGTCTTAGATCATTGTATTGCTTGAAAGAGCTAAGTCATTCACAGGTAATCATTGTACATTATTGCTGTTCCTAAGTACCCTGTCTCTTGGTTCTGCTCATTTCACTTTGCATCAGTTCATGTAAGTCTTTCCAGGTTTTTCTGAAAGTATCCTGCTCCTCATTTCTTATAGCACAATAGGATACCATCACATCATATTCTACAGCTTGCTCAGCCACTCCTCAATACTCTGCAAATATTAAAGTGCTATATTAATGCTAGCAAGTCACGTTATTATTAGTAGCAAGTTAATAGAATGTCTCACAAAAAGGGGCCTGGCCAAGAAAAGCCAGAAGGAGCTTCAGGGACATAACTACCCCTTTTCTGTCTCAGAGAATGTTCCAAATGTAGAATCCTCCGCTAACACTGCCAAATCTGCTATGTATATGAACCATTGCTCCTCCACCCACCAGACACTGACTTCACTCTGGGTCACCTCCTGTTCTCTATCTAGGGCAGGCCATTATGGCAGGCCACTCTCAGACTCAGAAGACCAGCGCTCTGCTTTGACATTGACTAGTTGTATGTTCTCCAAAATGTTAATCAAGAACTCTCTGAGTCTCGGTTTGTTTGTCTGGAAACTGGGGTTAATGACAATAGCACTACTTATTTCATAGAACTGTGGGGAAGAAAGTGCTTTGTAAACCCTGTGAAACCTATAAAAGCATGGGCATTATTTAGGATGCAGTCCCCAGGATGGGAGGAGGAGAGGCATCCCAACATCTGGAAAGAACAGAGGTAGAAGGTATGTACTAGGATTGTGGGGTGGAAAGAATGAGGCTCCAAATTCAGGGGTTCAGAGTAGGGAGAGGCTTTGTAAGGGTTCCCCCTATCCATCAGAGAAGACTCAATGGAGCAAGGGAGTTGCAGAAGCCTAGAGAAGCTCTTTTCAAGTCAGGAGTAGGATCCTCTCCACATCTGGCATCTGTGCTTCTTGCCCTGCATACCCTCCTTTCAGAAGCTGCCTCCCAGGCCCAGCTGTCCCTGATGGAAAGGACACCCTAAAGTGACAGGCTAGGGACCTTCTGAAATCTGCCATTTAATCTCTAATGTCTCTTCCCCTTTCTAGGTATCACTTTGTAGGACAACGAGACCCTCAAGAGAAATGTGACCACATAAGTGCAGTGCGAAACTGACTTTGACATCATCACCTCTGACTCCACTGATGAGAAGACCAATGCCATGAATATCCTTGCAGAGCTGAAAGCAAGAGTTCTGGGCAGGGCGGGGGGGAGATAGTGGCAATAGGAGGCTCTGCCAAGTATTTAAATGACACCAAGATATCCCAACAGCAAGCTCGGGTTGCTCTCAAGTGACTACACACTTTTCTCACCTCACGATGAACCACCTGGGATATCAGAATATCTCTTACCATGACGTGTTTGATAATGGAACAGCCACCCACGTGATCACTGCAGTGCTCTATGGGGCCCAAACTTTCTTTGTATTTGATCAGAAAGTTTCCACAAATGAAAATGTCAAAGATATAGAAGGATTATTGAA
The DNA here is from genome assembly GCF_028583685.1 of Petaurus breviceps papuanus. Classification (NCBI taxonomy): domain Eukaryota; kingdom Metazoa; phylum Chordata; class Mammalia; order Diprotodontia; family Petauridae; genus Petaurus; species Petaurus breviceps. Next base: position 733,828 of record NW_027185612.1, on the reverse strand, counting down.
GGCTGAAGTAAAGAAGACTCCCCAAGTATCAGGAAAAGTAGGGGGACAGATAAAAAAGGAAAAAAGGAAGAAAAAATCAACCAAGGAATTCAGGTATAAGTTTTATGGAGATTTTGTCCTTAAGACCAATCCAATGACTTATGAAGATGCAGTAAAAATCTATGCCTCCCTTCCTAAGCTGCTTAGGGGCTATGGGGTACCCCTCCAAGTCTGGCTGTACCTTCTGGAGAAGCTGAGCTCCAAGGCTGCCAGGCTGGTTCGAGGGATCAGCATTACCATGGTGTGGGATGCTCAGAACTCTCTGGAAAAGTTATCTGAGTGTGACAAGAGGTGTAATGACGTGTTGGAGGTACCAGGGCTCTCAGTCTTTTCTGCCATCGGGGAAAAGGTCAGGCTATTCCAAGAGCTAAATAAGCAGCACAGGCAGCTTTTCCAGAAGGAAATAGCCAAGGCCTTACCTCTGATCTGGGCAGGCAGAGCAGAGGAAGATGAGCTAACCAAGATTTTAAGCAGGGAAAGCCAGTCCCCATTCAGCACAAGGAGACTCTCAGAGTTCCTGGATCAGAAGCTCCAGGAGATGAAGGTGGTAAATTCCTACCTCACCCTTCTGAAGGAAGTGCCAGTCATGGCTGACCAGAATGAGGTAGACACTGTGGTTCTAGGCTCTGCCAACACATTTGTCCTGGTGTTTGCACTCACCTCCTTGCAGGAGGAACCCTATTTAGCAGACTGGAAACAGTGGCTACAGAATCCAGCATCATTCAGTCCTGACTGTGAGCAAAAGACATATTCCTCCTGGGTCAATGACAGAGAGACAAGGAGAAAGGCAATACAATTGGCAGAAGCCTTTTCAACGTTCAACCAATCATTCCATAGAGAAGACTCAATTCATTGTGGCATCTGTCCCAGATCAGGAAAAGAAGGGGGTCTCCATTTACCTCTATGAAAAGGGACTGCTGGTCAGCACCAACTTCGAATTACCAGTCAAACCTCCCCCTCCCCAGGTTGGCCGGGTCACACATGACTCTATAGAGCTCACACTGACCACAGCATCTGGGAAGGAGGAGTGGATCACTGGCTCAGGTAGAGTACAAGGTTGTAGGGAAAGAGGACTGGACCACCATCCCTGTGTCTGGAAAACTAGAGGGATTCAAAGTGAGTGGCCTTGAGCCTTGCACAGAGTATCTGTTCAGGTTTGCTGAGGTGTGGGAGCCAAGGCTCAGTGAGAGCAGTGATATGAGCCTTGCTGTGAGGACACTTCCCCCAACCTGCCCTCCTGGGAAGCCAGAAGCTGTTGTGATGGGACCACAGTCTGTGACCCTGAGCTGGCAGGGTCCAAGTGTTGTTGGAGCAGGAATCAAGATCTAGGAATATAGAATAGAGTACAGAGAGGAGACTGAGACTGAGGAAGGGGAAGGAGACTGGCATGAACACAGAACAGGAAATAATGAGACCCACTGTGACATTGATGGACTGACACCTCAGGCTGTATACAGGTTCCGAGTTTCTGCCGTGTATGATGGTGGCTGGACCAGTGAGAGCAGTAACATGAGTGACCCAGTGAGGACCCTCCCTACTACAGAGGAAGCTACAGTCTCTGGTAAGGGCCTCTTAGTAACTAAAATCTAGAAGGATGTTTCTGCTTGCTGGAAAATTTGAAGTGTTACAGGAGTTATCCAGGGGATTCTCCTTGACTTCACAATCCACTCCAATGGGTATTACTTCACTCAAAGTGAGAAGTCAGGAAAGACCTTAGCTTAAAAAGGCCAAGGTCCCCCACTACATCCTGGGCCATCACTAGCCTTCCTGATGTATATCTGGCCACTGGACCCTGATGGTTCTGGAGGAGAAAGTGAGGGCTTGCACAGCCCTCCCTCACTTAAATCCAGTTCAATGCAAATTATTTCATCATCCTCCTAATGCCATGATCCTCTTCCAGAACCAAAAACAAACCACACAATGAAATTACAGGGGGTCAGACTCTGATAGACTCATGTAGTTTGTAAGGGCCCATTTATTGTTGGAGGGGATAGATCAAGGCACCTCTGATCAATCAAATTCTATCCTCCCAGGAGAATGTGAGGTAGATAAAATATCTCCTAATTCAAATTGCTCAATTAAGTGCCTGAAATTATGGCCACTGAAAATCATACCTACTTGACAGTAATTCCGCATATTCTTTTTGAGCTATGGTTTTTATTATAGGCATATAAAAATTGACCTTTACATATATATTTTTTAAATGAAAGACAACTTAAATTGCTTTACTTGAGAACTTCAAGACACTGCTTAATATAACACCAATGTTCTAGAGTTGAAAATAGTCATAAAGCCTCACCTCTTCTGAGCTCTGGATGCATCAAAACTCATCTGTACATTTCCTTGTGGAGCCTGACATCTTCCTCTTCTCCACATACAGGGTTAACTCTCTGGAGGCACAGAGAACACTCCCATTAAGATATTCTTCTCTCCTGGGCACTGGGCTCTAGGCACCCACACAGATTTCTCCAAGAGGCAGCTGGGTGTTGCAGTGGATGGAGAGCTAGACCTGGAGGGGGAAATGCTCATTATGGAATCCAGATTCAGACCCTTACTGTCTGTGTGACCCTGGGCAAATCTCTTAATCTCAGTCTGCCTCAGTTTTCCATCTGTAAAATAGAACTAAGAACAGTGCCTACCTTCCAGAACTGCTGTGAGGATCCACGGAGATAATAGTTGTAAAGCACTTTGTCAATCTTAAAGCAGTACAACTTCCCAATCATCTTTTTCTCTCATTAAAATGTGCAGTCAGGCATCCTCCTCACAGGAAAGCAGCAATTTCTAATGACCAGTTGGTGTCAGTCATATTCTAAGCTGAGCCCTTCGTGGAATCATGAGAGTTGGAAGCCACTTTAGAGTCCAACATCCTGCCAGGAGAACAAATACCCTTATGAAGTGATTGACAACTGTGGTCACTTCCAGGGATGGTGAGCTCACTCTCTCCCTGTCCATTCCATGGTGGGGCAGCTCCCATTATTGGACATTCTTCCTTTTTTAATGGAGGTGAAATCTTTCTCCTTGCAACCTACACCTTTGGTACCAGCTTTGCTCTCTGGGGCTAAGAAAGATGACTTATCCTTTTCTTTATGATGACCCTCCAGATACCTGAGGGCAGTGCCCCTGCCCTACACAAGGCTTCTCTCCTCTACTCCAGGCATCCCCTGTTCCTTGAATTCTTCCTTCTGGGCCACCATGTCCACACCTTCCTCCTTCCTCACTGCCCTTCTTAGCATGAGCTCTAACTGGTCCTGTAGGAGGAGATAAGAATAGAAAACAGAGGACCTCAAGTCAGATCCTGAATCTCTGTCTTTTGGCCTCCATGACTTTGGGCAAGCCATTAACCAACATGAAAGTAAGTTTTCTCATTTGTCAAATGAAGGGGTTGAACTTATACAACTTTATAGCCTCCTCCTAGCTCCTAAACCCATGAGACAAACTTCTGCAAATGTACTGTCCAAAGTGGACCATGCTGTTGCACGTGGGATCTTACTTGTTTGAGGTACAGTGGGACTGTCCCTTCCCAGCATAAAATCCTTGTACTTCTACTGCTATTGTCTAAGATTTTTTTAATGCTTTATTAACTTCTGATTTACATCATTCATTTTCACCAGATTTTGAGTTACAAATTTTCTCCCCGTTTTTCCCCTACACACCACCCCAAAATAGCAGTCTCACAGGATATCCCCTCCTCCAATATGCTCTCTCCCATATTTTCTCCCATACCCCTTTCGACTTTTCCAGTGGATCTCTATGCCTCAGTGCCTGTATATCTTATTTCCCCAATTACATGTAAGATGGTATTAATAATAGTATATATATGTATACACACACACACACATATATATATATATATATATATATATTTGAGTATTTTATTTTAAAACTTTCAATTCCATATTCATTCCCTTCCTTCCCCATCACCCGCCCCCACTGGGAAGACAAGCAGTTCAGTATAGGTTGTACATGTGTGGCTAATGCAAAACAACAACATGGTAGATATATTGTAAAAGACTGACTACACTTCCCTCCCTCCCATCCCACCTCCCAACCACTCCACTCTCCACCCTGATCCCGTACCTTTTCAAAAATGGGTGCTTCCAACTTCCCTCCCCCTCAGCCTGCCCTCCCTTCCATCATCCCCTTCTCATCCCTTTCCCCCCCTATTCTCCTGGAGGGTGACATACCCTATTTAGTATGTATTTCACTCCCTCCTAAGCCAGATTCAATGGGAATAAGGTTGACCCATTCCCTTTTGCCTTCCTATTCTTCCCCTCCATTGTAACCATTTCCCCCTATCTTCTATATGAGATAGTTTACCCCAATCTGTCTCTCCCCATCTCCTCTCATTATATTCCTCTCGCCTCTTAATTTCACCTTTTAAGTATCATGCCTTCCTGTTAAATTGGTCCTGTGCCCTCTATCTATGTATACCTGTAAACATATATACATACATTCACATATGTATTCATATGCCCATATACCCTCATATATAGACATATATATGTCTTCAACTACTGAGAAAAGTTCCATAAGTTACAATTATTGTTTTTCCATGTAGGAATGTTGATAGTTCAACTTTGATAAGTTCCTTATGATTTCTTTTCCCTGTTTACCTTCTCATGTTTCTCTTGTATCTGAATGTCAAATTTTCTATTCAACTCCGGTTTTTTCAGCAAGAATGCTTGAAAGTCCTCTATTCCACTGAATGACCATATTTTACCCTGAAACATGATACTCAGTTTTGCTGGGTAGGTGACTCTTGGTTTTAATCCCAGCTCCTTTGCCCTCCAGAATATCACATTCCAAGCCCTTCGATCCCTCAGTGTAGAAGCTGCCAGATCCTGGGTTATCCTGATTGTGTTTCCACAATATTCAAATTATTTCTTCCTGGCTGCTTGTAGTATTTTCTCCTTAATCTGGAAATTCCAGAACCTGGCTATAATATTCCTAGGAGTTTTCTTTTTGGGATCTTTTTCAGGAGGTGATCGGTGGATTCTTTCAACCTCTATTTTGCCCTCTGGTACTAAAACATCAGGGCAATTTTCTTTGAGAACTAGAAGGCAAGGTGAAATATCTCATGGGAAAAACCACTGACCTGAAAAATAGATCCAGGAGAAATAATTTTAAAATTATCAGACTACCTGAAAGCCATTATCAAAGTAAGACCCTAGAAATCATAGACATTCTATAAGCAAGTTATATTCCAATAAAATGTAGTATTGACTTATATCATCTGTAAATGATTCACATTAAGGGGGCAGGCCCTTACCATATCTGTATATGTATGACCTTCATTTGGGAAGTATGCAACTTTTCATATTATTTTACTGCCAGTGTATACTCATTTTTAGTGATATATAAAAAAATTGGGGGGGGGGAATATATAAAGCAATAGCTAATTGCCTTTATGATGAATTGGACCAAGTCCCTTTTATTTATATTTATAAATAGGTTTAATATCTTTATTCCATTTGTCAAGATTATAAGGGTTATGCCTATAATTAATATCATTTGAAAGTAATCACAGAAAAAGTGCAATTATTTGCTAATGTAGGTGGGGGCACTATCAGTTTTCAATTGTTTTGGAATGCCCATTGAAGCAAAAGACTGTAACATATGGTTAATTACATTTTTTACTGCTTCCCCTATGTAAAGGGAAGCTGGAGGAATAATATATATAATGCAGTTTTTAATAATCTGTCTAGCTTGTTTCCTAATAATATGGAATTGCTTACATAGAGTACGTGCATTTTGATGAAAATAAAAGCAAATAACATAGCTCTATGAATATTTTGGAAAAAAAGAGTTGGAAAAACAAACTTTTTTATTAATAGTCGCATTATTTTGATAAAGAGGTCTACAACTTGAAGAATGAGCTATAATATGGGTTAAATAAGTTGTAACCTCTATGTTATGAGAGTTTGTAATCTTAGAAAAAAGTTAAAAAGATCTGTATACTGTGTGTGTTTAAGTTTAGCAGTATCAATATGTAGGCATATGTACACTGAATACTTGCTACCTGACATAATATTAAGGGAAAAAAAAATCATTTAAAATAATAACATGTCAGAAAGCTGTGCCTAGTGTGCAGAAGTAAAGTGAATATTATTGTCTTTATCATTATTAGAATTAATGTAGTAGATTGCATCTCGAAGACGCTGATAGACAAAAGAAGTTCCTTACTAGAACTTTACAACTGAATAGTAGACCTGCATCCTTGTTTCAAAAAGCTTGTTAATACTCTGATTATATTAATTTGGGAAGAAAGAGATGCTTCAGAAATTGAATCTTTTACACATAATAAATTCAGGCACTACTTAACTCTTGCTTAAGCCATGGAATGACTATACATTGAAATCAAAACAGCATAATCTGTTCTACTTTACTTTAACTTAGCTATAAATTGTCTGGGAAATGAAAGGTTTAGTAGCTTTTTAAAAAAATCATACTAGGGATTGAAAGAAATGCTAAAAGTATATCCCATTTATTCTAAATAATTTTAAAATTCATAAATGATCTCTAAAACTTTTATGAAGAAAATGAATTGAAAAGTTTTTAAATGATAACTCTGTTTTTTACCTAAAACCAAAAATAAAACTTTTAGGATTGAGAGTCATTTAAACCAAATTGGGGCGACATAATTAACATAAATTCTCAAGGTGTTTGTTGACAAACTATTGCAAAATTCTTAAATATCACAAAGTCTTTTAGTCAAAAAAGGTATAGTAATTGAATCTTTATATTAGCAACAATTAAGAAGCTGATCAAAGTACTTATAAAAGCTATTAGTATTAGGATCCCTCTAAAATGTGAGAATATTATAAAGTGAGCCAAAGTAGTTTATATAGATTTCTCTATCTGTTCTAATTCTAGATGAAAAATAATATTGGATTTTCCAGGGAGCTAACACAAAAGAGTACATATCTTTTGCTGACTAATTATTCTCATCATAGAAATTTTGATATAAAAAGAAAAAATAAAAATATGTGAACTAAATATAGTCTTAAATGCTTTTTTATTTTAAGTAGCAATTTTTAAGCAATCAAAACTCATATCCAATTACATGTTAATTTTGTTCCCATGAAGCTGTAATAAACAACAAAGATTTACTAGGTTTCTCCTACATAAGAAATTTCATTTAATGTTTTTATTTCTCAAATTTTAACTTGTCCTGATGTAAAAGGCAACTGTTAGAAATCCTCTTAGTATTTTGCAACTTTCTTAGCAAGTTATATTCATTATTTAGAAACTACATAACTAAAACAAGTTCCTTTCTCAGGCTGAATGACCTTGGGTCTGGAGATAGTTTCCTTGGCAGTTTTACAAAATAAGAATAACTGAGATGGACTTTAGAGAGGGGCTGGG
>NW_027185612.1:607462-706424 GCF_028583685.1 Petaurus breviceps papuanus | reverse complement strand
ATTCTGCAACTTTTCTAAAGTTGTTTATTATTTCAAGGAGTTTTTTTACTTGTTTCTCTAGGATTCTGTAAGCATGTAATGTACAAAGAATGATTGCTTTATTTCTTCATTGTCTATTCTAATTCTTTCAATTTCTTTTTCTTAATCCTAAAGCTAACATTTCTAGTACAATATTTAATAACAGTGGTGATAATGGACATCTTTGTTTCACTCCTGATCTTGTTGAGAAAGCTTCTAAGCTTATTCCCTTTACATATAATGCTTGCTGGTGGTTTTAGATAGATAGTACTTATCATTTTAAGGAAAACTCCATTTATTCTTATGCTCTCTGATGTTTTTAATAAGATTGGGTGCTGTGTTTTGTAGAAATCTTTTCCTGCGTCTATTGAGGTAATTATGTGATTTCTGTTAGTTTTGTTATTAATATGGTCAATTATGGTGATAGTTTTCCTAATATTGAATCTAGTCCTGAACGCTATATTCCTGGTATAAATTCCACCTGGTCATTTATCCTCATGATAAATTGTTCTAATCTCTTTGCTAATATTTTATTTATTTTTGCACCAATATTCATTATGGAAATTGGTCTATAATTTTCTTTCTCCTTTTTGGCTCTTCTTGTTTGAGGTATCAGCACCATATTTGTATTGTACAAAAAATTTGGTAGGAATTCTTTTTCATCTATTTTCCCAAATAGTTATATATTATTAGAATGAATTGTTCTTTAAATGTTTGTTAGAAATCACTTGTAAATCGATCTGTCCCTGGAAATTTTTACTTAGGGAGTTAATTGATATCTTATTGATATCAATTTCTTTTTGTGAAATGGGGTTAAGTATTTTATTTCCTTTTCTGTTAATCTGGGCAATTTACATTTCTGTAAATATTCATGCATTTCACATGGATTGTAAAATTTATTGATGTACAGTTGGGAAAAATAGCTCCTAATTATTGTTTTAACCTCCTCTTCATTGGTAGCAAATGCATCCTTTCCGTTTTTGATCTGGTAATTTGCTTTTCTTTCTTTTTTTAAAATTAAATCAACCAGAAGCTTATCTATTTTATTGTTTTTCCCCATAAAACCAACTCTTAGTTTTGTTTATTAGTTTAATAATTTTATTAATTTAAATTTTATTCATCTCTCCTTTAGTTTTCAAATTTTCTAATTTGGTATTTAGTTGGGGATTTTTATTTTGTGCTTTTTCCAGTTTTATTATTTGCATGCATAATTTATTGCTCTCCTCTTTCTCTATTTTATTTATGTAAACCTTTAGAAATAAAAAATTTCTGCTAAGAACTGCTTTGGCTGCATCTCATAAGTTTTGTTATAATGTCTCATTATTGTCACTCTCTTTGATTAATTTATTGATTGTTTCTATGACTTATTGCCCTTTTCTTACTATTTTTAATCTTTAAATTTATTTATTTGCAGTTTTCAACATTTATTTGTAATGGTAATGATAATTTGGAGATCTTCCCTGCCCCTTAATAGACTGAATGTAATCGCATGGAGCCTGCTGTGGGAGGAATTTGCTGAATGGGTGGAGCAGGAAGAGTAGAGTAGAGCCAAAAGGAAGCTGGGAGTCAGAGCAGTGTAATGGGAATGTAAATTTTTAAGATCTTCCCTGCCACTAGCCTTAAGTGCACTGGAGCCTGTGGTGGGAGGCTTGTTTTTCAGGAGATACTTTGTGATTGGGCAGTGGGTCAAGAAGGTTGTTACATTCTCTGAGCCAGGAGAAGGCTATATAAGCCCTGATGGGAAGATTTGCTTTGGGGCTCACTTTGAGAGGTGTTGTGTGATTTGACCAGATGAGACTCTGAGCAGCCGTTTTTAGAGCCCCCAGCTTTGAAAACCCAGATGTTGATGCTTCCCTCTCTGGTAACTGGGATTAGATATGGTTGTATGTAATGGCTGGACAGTTTGAAAGCCTGTCTGTTGAAATGTTCTTGTAACTTATGCTTGTAATCTCTGTATACTCTGAAATTTGGGTGCTGACCTTTTTCACTGAACTAGGTAAATGAGATATGTTTGATTGATTAAAGTAAACTTGTTAGCCCATTTTGACTTGCTTTCCTTTATCAAAGCAGAGCCAAGAACCTGTGTTGGCAGCCACCCTGGGGACGCTGGGGTGCTTGCTACTACAAGCAGTTAGGATGGATTGCATAGAGAGGACACAGGCAAGGTGATAGCTAGACTTGTGAGTGTTTGTGGGAAAGTTTTGGGACAGTGTTGCTCTCTGCGTTATTGTGTATAGATTTCTTTGTTGTTGTGATGAATTTGGTTTTCTGGTGTTGGGATTTGGCTTTCTGGTATCTGAATAAATGTTTTGCTTCTGTCTTCTATATGGAGAGTGTTATATTTTGCAATTCAAACTTTTGCAAGCATAGTGATATTTGCTAATGGTACTGTGAATTTTGCATTGGTGCTCTATCACTTCCACTAGATTTTGAGTTTCAAATTTTCTCTCCATCTCTCCCCTCCCCCACCCCAAGATACTGTGCATTCTCATTACCCCTTCCTCCCTTCTATTCCCCTTTCCCCCCTTCTTGTGACCCCTTCTGTTTCCTGTTGGGCAAGATAGATTCTATACCTCATTGCCTAAGTATCTAATTTCCCAGTTTCATATAAAAAATAATTTTTTAATATTCATTCTCAAAGCCTTGAGTTGTACATTCTCTCCCCTCCCCCCTCCTCACCCACCTTCCTTGAGAAGGCAAGCAATTCTATATAGGTTAGGAACATGTAGTCATGCAAAACACTTCCATAAGAGTCATATTGTGAAAGACTAACTATATTTCTCTCTATCCTCTCCCACCCTCCATTTATTCTATTTTCTCCTTTGACCTTTCCCTCCACAAAAGTGTTTGCTTCTGATTACCCCTTCCCTCAATCTACCATCCCTTCTATTATCTCCCCAGGAGATAATCCCAGGACACTCCATCTTGTCATAAAAAGTTTAGACTGGAATGGGCTTTTAGACTGGTGCAGCATCGACTCCTAAGGAGGAGAGTCTATGGGTAAAACACAATGAAGAAGGGAATGTTCTTTGGGGAGCCTGACACATCTTTCTGTTCTCCATCCCAAGGGATAGCTCTGTCAAGGCAAGAGCAATACTCCTGTAGAAAAATTCTCTCCAGGTCCCAGGACTCAAGACACCCAGACAAAATTTTCATAGAAGCAGCTCAGTTTCGCATTGGGTGGAGAGCTAGACCTGGAGATGAATAGACAAGTTCAAATGCAACTTCAGACCCTTCCTAGCTGTGAGACCTTGGGCAAGTCTCTCAACCTCTGCCTGCTTCAGTTCTTTATTCTGTAACATTGAGGTAATAATAATGCCTACCTTCCAGAACTGCTGTGACGATCTAAGAAGATAATTGTAAAGCACTTTGCAAATTTTAAAGCAGTACTGCTCCCCAGTGAAAATGTGTAGTCAGGCTTACTCTTAACAGGAAGGCAGCAATTTCTAATATTATAGTATATATCAGTCACATTTTAAGTTGAGGCCTTCAGAGAATCATAGGAGGTGGAAGCATCTTTTAAATCCAACATTCTACCTGAAGAATGGATCCCCTTTATAACAGCTCTATGAACTGTGGCCACTTCCATTGATGGTGAGCTCATTCTCTCCCGGTCCATATCATGGTGGAGGGCAGCTCCAATTATTAGGACATTCTTCCTTTTTACTTGATCTGAAATCTTTCTCCTTGTAACTGACACCTGTTGGTACCAGCTTTGCTCTCTGGGGACATGAAGGCATCGAATCCCTCTTCTGTATGATATCCCTCCACGTATCTGAGGACAGAGACCATGCCTTTCCTAAGCCTTCTCTCCTCCAGCCTAAACATCCCCTGTCCCTTGAATTCTTCCTTCTGGGCCATCATGTCCACACCTTCCACCTTCCTCTTTGTCCTCCTCAACATGAGCTCCAGCTGGGCCTGCAGCAGAAGGAGACTAGAATTGAAAGTGAAAGATCTAGATTCAAATCTTAGGTCTCTTCCTTTTGGCCATCCTGACTTTGGGCAAGTCATTTAACCACCATTGGACTTAGTTTCCTCATTTGTCTAATGGAGGGTGGGGAAAATCCCCCAGCAGCAGCCACTTAAAATAAAAGACAGCTAGCCCCAAGGATTCATGCAGAATATTTTAAGTATTCCTGTTGAGTACAAGGGATTGAACTGCTTTTTCTTCAAGTAAGATATTCCAAAATCCCCTACATGCATCCTTTGGAGGTTTAAAGATTTTGAAACACTGTCTTCCAAGTCAGAGATCTCACAAGGTGATCTTTGGGTTTCCACAAACTACACAAATACACTACTAGTCCATGTTGCAAGGTTGTGTCTTACAGACCAAGCTAGTTTTGTTCTTTGGACTTGCAAAATTTCAAGAGGAAGAAAACTAGAGCCTGCACACGGAGCATGAGAACAATTCCTCCAATGAAACTAGTTGCATCGAAAGTGGATTTTCTGTAGAAGGGGTGGGAATGACAGCAGTGTTTGGTGTATCTGATGTGACAATTCCGGTGGCAGCTGGGATGTTTGAGACTTCAGGCAAAGGCACGGCATTGAAGAAGACGGGCAGTAGGGCCCACTACACAGTTACTTGAGCTGGTAACAGCAGTACAGTTTGGAGTTGGGGCATTTTCTGAAGAGCAGCCATCACCTGCGTTACCAACTGTCCAAAAGCATGTGACACAGGAACCGTGTTTAATTCCCAGCTTTCTGGTGCCAGAGCCTGGGTCCTGGCAGGCTTCTTCATGGGCTTGGCAGCAGACTTCATGGTGGGAGGCACTGGCAAGGTCTCCTGGAAATTGCTGTAAGTTCTGGGGTCTTGGTCATGGTCAGCATGCATAGCCAGGCAGGTGCTGGAGGCCCAGAAGATAGTCCAGCAAGGGCCTCCATATCCCATTCACGGTGTTGGAAATGCTAACTTGGAAAAGAAAAACACAATTGATACCCAAAATCTCATATCAAATGTAATTTATTAAGGTGAAATCCAGAGTAATTGAATGCCTACTGGCCAGAAGTGGACCCTTTCCTTCTTGTGGAAGGAGGTGTCCTAGATGCAAAAGCCAAGCAAGTTTTATATATTAGTTTGGTGCAGACACTTCATTCAGAGAATTGATTGGTACGTTCTCTTCTGGGCACACCTCTCCATTATCACACATTATTACTAATGAGGCTCTAATTCTGTTAGATAATATACATAATACATGAGGTTCATTAGGCAAGCACAGTAACAAGCCCAGAATACTGATCCCCCCCCGCATCAGTCTGACCTAGATGTGTCCTTATCTGGGTCCGAGAGTCCCAAGGCCACTGTCTGCTTTCTAATTGGTTAAATCCACCTGCTGGTGCCAGCTCCTCTTTATTTTACTTTATTTCACCTTTAGTAATATCTAGGATCTCTATGGAACTGGGAATACAACTTCTTCCCAAGGCTACTCTCTAGTCTGCTAACCTAACTTTTATCAGTAGGCTCGCTTCAGTAATTTTGCCATCCTGTGGAAACTTAACCCTTTGCTACTTCTCACAATGGTGCCAGTGCTTGGGTGACAGCCAGCTGCAGAAGCATCTCTGAGCCCATGTGCTGCCACCTTGGACACCCTACTTCCCCAGTAACTCTATTTTTCAAAGTTTTATGCCCCAGCACAGTTGTATCCTCCAATGAGATGTAGGTTTGAGATGGCCTTTGAGGACCAAATGGGCCACAAGTCAGGATTTTCATCGATTGTTTTTGCAGGAACTCTGAGAAGGTCATTGCTGGTTTCAGTATCTACATTAACACACAGCCTGTTCTGATAGCCACAGGTTATGAAATCCTACATGATTTTAAAACTGGAAAGCAGATTTTTTCCCAGGTTATCTAGCCCCATGTCTCAAAATATTATTTTCTGTAACTTCCTTTATGTGAATATCTAATTTTCTTCAAAGCTCAAATCAAGCACTTCTTTTTATAAGTAATTCATTTCCTGACTGCCATTCTCCAAGCTTCTAGTACCTTCCCCCATAAAAATTGCTTTGTAGCCATTTTGTTTGTAATGGCGGTTATTTAATTATATAACTTAATTAATAATACTATATTATTCCCCCTCTTCACTTTGCTCTGTTTTGGCTGGGACACTTCCCAGAAACTAAGCAAAAATGCCCTCTTCCTTTACAGTTGCCTCGTTACTGGCCTAATTCCAGCGACAAAATTACCATGGCTCCTTGATGAGTGGTATAAGTAAGGAAAGGCTGACTCCTGGTTGGGCCTTTGGTCACCATTCTGATGGTGGCAGGAGACAACTGGTCACTTATCAAGAAGAATTGCCCCATTCATTAGACTTTAAGACAACTCTTATTTGCTAACTTCCTCTTCCTGTCTGTTGAACACATTAAGAATCTTCATGCTCTTTCTCAGACATTAAGGAAGATGGCCTTGAGGGACCCTTTATCATTTGACCATGATGCCTAGGTGAATCAGAGAATGCACATCAAGGTCATAGCTGCCTCTTCTACTTTGTTTTTCTTTCCCTCAGCACAGATGATCAGTGATCCAGAGACTGGTAGTGATCTAGAGACTGGTGTTTCTTGCCTTGGAGCAAGCAACCTTATGATTTTAAGACATTGTGAACTCTCTTGCCAGTTGCCACATAGCAGGCTGATTTTCTTAGCAACCTCTCAAAGTAAAGGTGACTTCTTAGTCCCATAAAGGTTTTTTTTTTCATGATTTAATGCTTTAAGTAGTAATTTCCTGGGAGAGTATAATAGCAGTGATTGGTTACTGTTTTGTGTTTTTAATATTTGTCAAAGTGTACTTATGAATACTTTGTGTTTTTAGCATTTTTTTGGTGTGGTCAAAGGAATAAATAGCTGTACTAAACTAAAAAAGATATGCTTTGTAAGTTTTTTTTCTTCTTCAGTAGTATAGTAAATCCTATTAGTCCCTTCTAGGCAGACCCTATTACAGGCCATTCCTTAGGTTCATTTTAGAAGCTTTCTAGGAGGAGATAATGAGCCAGAGAATTCAAGAAAAGTCTGATCTCTCTTTAGCGATCAGGAACTCATAGGGCATGAATCCAGGGCCATAAGAACCCAGACCTTGAGTGTCCTAGTAGAAGAGTATACTTTGCTTCTCATCCCAAGCACAGCATGTATATATTTTGTATATATCTCTATTTGCATATGGTGTCTCACCTACTAAAATATAAGCTCCCTAAAGTCAAACATTGTTTCACTTTTGTCTTGCTAGTCCCAGAGCCTGGCACATGGTAGACACTTCTTAATAAATGCATTATGATTATGATTTGCATGTTGAATTTTGATTGATTAATATTTTCCAACACATTTTCACTGTTTTCTCCTGTGTTAAACTTTGCATTAAAGTCAATCAGTCATAAACAATTATTAAGCATCTACTCTATACCTGACACTGTGCTAAGGGCTGAGGATTCAAAGGAAGGCAAAAGACAGTCCCCACTTTCAAGGAGTTTGTAGTCTAATGGAGAAGAAAAACAACTATGCAAACAACTCTATACAAATTATATGCTGGATACATTGGAAATCATCAACAATAAGAAAGTGCTAGAATTAAAGGCTTCCTGTAGAAGGTGGGATTTTCACTGGGACTTGAATGAAGCCAGAGAAGCCAGGAGGCAGAGATGAGGAGGGAGAGCACTCTAGGTATGGGGAACAGCTAGTGAAAATTCTCAGTCATGAGATGGAGTGTCTTGTGCTAGTAACAGCATGGAGGCCAATTTTACTGGACTGCAAAATATGACTGAGGTGGGAATTCTTTAAAGAAAATCAGTAAAAATTTACACGAAGTGAGAACTGTCTGTACTTCTAAAAGAAGCAGTATATACACATTCACAATCACAGAAGTTAGGCTCTCTTTTTTGCTCTGTATATTGAAATGTTCTTCTTGTGGGGGCTTGAGTTCAAGATTTAAATATATATATATATGTTCATATGTACACACATATATATACATATATACACACACATATATTTTATTTATTTTATAAAGAACTGCAATAGGAAAAAGGGAAGGAGAGGCACTGATTGGGGCCAACTTTTTCAAGAATTTCAGCCACCAAGTAGAAGGGAGCTAGCTGGGAGGACAGGATCTAGTGAGGATTTAGAGTGTTTCATAGTGAAGCCACAGTTAACTTTCTACCCAAACCTGCTCAAATCCCATGTGAAAGCATTTCCTTTACATCCATTCTATGTGAGTGGTTTTGTTTTTTATTAAATAAATCAAAGTTCTTTTCCTGTTCCTTTTGGGCATCTGAAGTTTTATCTGTTAACAGGGATAATATCTGACATCCCTTAGCAGTTGTCTTCTCTTTTACACAAACATTCCTTTACTTTCTTTTTTATCACAAAATAGCTCCCTTTGGAAAGGGACTTAACGGGACAGTGCAGCTTAAGGGTGAGAGAAAGACAAAGTCCAGGCTCCTCAGTTTAGGGACCCAGTCAGGTGACCAGTTAAGTGGCCTTGGACATCTCTTACATTTAATCTCCCCATTTTCAGGAAATGAGCAGTCCCTAGGTCAGATTACTTTCATTTTCCAGCAGTTCTTTCCTATTCAGTCTGCCTTGTGCTGCTCACACACAGCCAGACTCCAGGCACACCCCACACCAGCACTGACCCCAAAGCTCAGCTCTGTGAGGAGGGAGGGAGAAGGCTGTGCATTGTGGTAAGGCCACAGACCCTGGATCAGGCAGGTGAGAGTGTGGAGCCACCTCTGGGGGAGGGGTGGATCCCTGATCTTTCCAGGGCGAAGAACTGCCCCGCCCCTCTCAGGCAGTCTGCTTTGTTACTCTGCTTGCTTAAAACCTTATCTTTGATTCCTGTTGAGTCAGGGTGAAGTATATGTGTGATGTCTGGGATCCCCCTCCCTCCAAGAGCACCAAGGTTGGCTCCTAAAGGACAGTCCTTTCTCAGAGGAATCATTGACCTTTCACACTTTATCAGATTTGTGAGTGAGGGCTGTTCTTGAGGGGAGGTGGGTGAGAGAAGATAAAATCAGTCCAGGATCAGCAAATCTTGAAGGATGGAACAAACCAGTATCCTGCCCATACAGCCAGGTCAGCATCATTATAGATTGAGGTTTGGGTCACTAGTAAGGAAACAAGGACCCACAAAGTTATTATCCCAAAACGGGAAGCCAGTATCACCCTTAGACAGAAAAGGTGATGTCCTAAGTGTTGTAGTTGAAAAGCAGGCTTCAGTTTCCCAAAAAGTTCTTCCCTTGCCTTTTCTGCCCCCAAAACCTATTCTAAATTGATGAGTTATGGGCTCTGGGAGCCCCCTTGACTTCTCCTTGAGTCCTTGAGGTACAGACTCTGGGAACTTCCCTTGGACTCTTGATTAAATCATCCCATTTGATGAGGCATTTGTATGAGGCAATAAGCCTTACATTGTGGCTGAGCCCAAGCCTCTGTTACTAGACTTCCCACCCTCTGTTACTAAACTTCCCACCTATCAAAATATCAATCCACCCTTGAAGTGGCCTAGCCCACCATGCTCTGTGGTCTCCAGATACTTTCCACTCTTAATCACTCATTGACCTCATTAACTCCTCCTTGAAGACCCTCCCCAAACTCCTCCTCTAGGCCACCCCTAGATTCCTCCCACAATCTTCTGTATATAAGACCCCATCCTGACTTCATGTTTGTGAGAACCATAGAATACCATGCAGGTGAGAGTGACATAGAGTAGTGAGATTGCTGTGAGAGTGCCACAGAATGACCTAGCACAGACTTACTCTGTGTCTAATGCAAGTGAACTTAGCTGGTGTATGGTATGAGCCCATACCTTATCATAAATCTCTTCCTCACCAGGATACATTCATTTCTTTGGGGTAAACAATGCTTTCTCCAGCTGTCTATAGGCTACATTCTCATCCAAAAGGAAGATTCACTTAACCTTCCACAAAAGAAGAACAGAAAGTCAGTTCAGGCTGCCCTTCCTTCCCCTAACCTTCCTGGTGGCTGCTCTGGCCATTTCACTCCATCCTCCTCTCCCCCCATACACACAAACATTGGATTGTACTTTTTAAAGGCTCAAAAAACCTCCTCTAGGATGAGAATTACCCTCAAGGAAACTGTTTCCAGTCATTCACACTTTAGTGGGAACTAGTTTATCAGACACTGACTTAGATAAAACTTTTACTAAGGTTTACTTTGTGCCTGGCAGAGTCGCATGCTGGGGCCAGCTCTCATGAGCTCCCCAGAGCTAAGTGCTAAATTTTCAAGAAAGTCCTAAAAATCCAGGTTTGGTTTGTTGTTTTCATTCTTGTGAAGGCTTTTAAAAAAAGTGGAGAAAACGTTAATAATGTAGATTAAATTTTTAAAAGTATCAAAGGTACATTTTTTCCTAGGAAGCTTTTGTGAAACACTTACAAGAACAGTCCAGATGCCTAGGGACTTGAAAGTAGGACCACTTTACAATGTCATCTCCCCAGCATGGTCTATGTCCCAGTGAAAAATCTGAGCAATTTATCTTTGGTACCCCCCAACGTCCTCTTAACAGGGAGGCAGTATTTAACTCTAAAGGTCACCCTACCTAGGAGAGAATTTCAGGAAGAGGAAGGCTGAAATGTGAGTGATGAGGTATGGGCTCTGGGAGCCCCCTGGAGCTCTCCTTGAGTCCTTGAGGTACAGGCTCTGGGAACCCCCTTTGAATTCTGATTAAATCATCTTATCTGATAAGGTATTTGCATGAGGCTATAAGCCTTACATCGTGGCTGGGCCCAGAACTCTAGCCTAGTTACTAACTACTAACTCTACCCTAGTTACTAGCCTAGCCCTCCATTGTTCATCTACTTCCCACCCCTGAGTTTATCAAAATATTAATCCATCCTTGACCTGGCTTAGCCCATCATCCTCTTTGTTCTCCAGGTGACTTCCCACCCTTAATTACTCATTGACCTCATTAACTCCTCCTGAAGACCCTCCCAAACTCCAGGCCTAGACCACCCCTAGATTCCTCCCACAACCTTCTGAATATTACACCCCATCCTGTCCTCATGTTTGTGAGAGCCGCCATAGAATGCCATGTGGGTGAGAGCACTATGGAAGGTGGAGAGCTCTGTAAAATGACCTATCGGGGACTTAGTCTGTGTCCAATACAAGCAAACTTTTAATAAACTTTACTTTTCTTTGGCTGACAAGACTTGAGTTGAATTCATTCAGCAGGACCTGGCATGTTGGTATTTTGGGGTCTCCAGAGCAACCCTAACCCTCTTTAGGGGTAACCTCTTCAGTGAGGACAAGAGGTTGGCAAGGTTTCCTTTCCTCGACCCTGAAAAAAGGCCTCACTTTATTACTGATCACCTGACTGGTCTGATTTTTTGTACAAGTTAAATGAAATAATATTTGTAAGGTGCTCCGCCCACCTTCTAGTGGCACATATGTACCTGTTCCCCTCAACCAAACTGCTCCTTCTGGCTCCTCTCTGGCTCCTCTCTGGCTCCTCTCTGGCTCTGCCTCTGCCTCGGCCCTAGATTGTTCCTAAGGTTCTCTCCAAGCTGAGCAGCTCACTCCTGCCATCTGGCTCCCTTGTGGCCTACATACAACAATGATGTCTTTCCACCCCAGGAGAGTCACTACCCTCTGCAGGGCTCCAGGCTAACAGACATTGGGAGAGCTGGGTCACTGAGCAATGGGGCATTTATGGCTGGAGACTGCTCCAAAGTGAGCTCCCTGATAACTGCCCTAGACCTCAATTTTCTTTCCTCAGGGAAATGGCAGAGAAAGAACTTCCAAGCAGCCTGACCATGAAGACCCCAATGGAGATCCCAGCTCTTGGGCGACCCTTACATCTGGGGACACTGTATGACTGTCGCTCTGATACCTTCATCCCTGGTAATTACTCTTTTCAATGCAAAGCCATGTTCCAGATGTCAGGAGGGGGCAGTGTTAAGAAAGAGCTCAGTGAAATATGATCAGTGTAAGAAAGTCAGATTCAGACAAAGTCTCAGTGATTAGTGTTTCACCTATTTTCTCCCGGTTAGAACCCACCTGGATCACTTTGTTCTGATGGGACGTGCTATGTGATGGCAAATCCCAGGCAGGAGTGATGAGGGATATGTGAAGAGAGCAGGGTAAGGAAGGGCTCATTCACCCTGGAAGGATGGAGGTCAGAAAGATGTTAGGTCCCAAGACCTAACAAAAAGAACACTGAGCTCTAAAAAAGAAAAAAAAAACACCTTAAGGCAGAGAAGGGATCAGAGCCTTAATTATATCAGAAACAGTGTTGGGTGATGGGGAGGGCAGATTCACACACACACACACACACACACACAAACAAGGTGTCTGTGCTTGTTAACCAATCTGGTTAAAATTAAGTTCAAAGGCAGCCTTAAAGGAAAACTTGTTGGTTCAGAATGAGGGATTGTAGGGAAGGTGGAAGTCGGGTAGTCCCCTCACTTCCCCTTGAGAAGAGGGAGAGCTGCAGGTTGTGTGAACATACATTGCCTTTGGATCTTTACCAGCATCTAGAAGAAAGACAGCTGGTGCCACAGTTGACAGATCACTGGGCCTGGAGTCAGGAAGACCTGAGTTCAGATTCAGCCTCAGACACTTCCTAGCTCTGGGACCTTGGGCAAATCACTTAATCTCTGATTGCCTGAGAAAAGGATCCACTTGTTCTCCTGGGAAAGGAAATGGCAACACTCCAGGATGTTTGCCAAGAAAACCCCATGCAAGGCTTATGGTCCATAGGGTCAGGAAGAGTCAGGACCTACTGAACAACCAGTATCTAAAAGGGCCACTTAATTCTGTCCCAGGCACTGCCTTCCTGAGTCACCTCTCAGGAGCCAGCTAGAAGTGTGCAGCTAGGAGGTGCAGTGGATGGACCTGAATAGACCAGACCTGACATCAGGAGACTTGAGTCCAAACCCAGGCTTAAGCACATCTAGGTGTGAGACCCTGGACAAGTCATTTAACCCTGTCTGTCTTAGTTTCCTTACCCTAAAAATGGAAATGATAATAATAGCACCTACCTTTGAGGATTGTTCTGAGGCTCAAATAAGATAATATTACAAAGTATTTTGAAAATATTTATTTATTACTTTTAATTTTACTTATTTCAATCATGTGTGAAGTATTCATTTTTAAAGAAACATTTAACTTTCATTAAAAAAAATTTGAGTTCCAAATTCTCATCCTTTCTCTCATCTCTCCTTATAGAAAAAACTAAGAAATTTTACCTAGGTTATATGTATACAGTTGTGCAAAACATATGCCTATATTAGTCATGTTGTAAAATAAAACAAAACGTACAACAAAAATAGTTTAAAAATATGAAAGATGCCTTTTCATTCATACATTGTCAGTTATTTCTATAGAAGTAGATAGCATTTTTCTCCAAAGGGCCTTCAGAATTGTCTTAGACCATTGCACTGCAGAGAATAGCCAAGTCATTCACAGGGTAATCATCTTACAGTATTGCTGTTACTGTGTACAATGTTCTCCTGGTTCTGTTCACTTCACTTTGCATCAGCTCATGTAAGTCTTTCCAGTATTTTCTGAAAGCATCCAGCTCCTTATTTCTCATAGCACAAGTTTTCCCTCATAATCACATACTACAGCTTGCTCAGCCACTCCCCAATACTCTGAAAATATTAAAGTGCTATGTTGATGCTAGGGAGTAGTGTTATTATTAGCTAGAAGCATAAAATGTCTGAAAGCAAAGGGCCTGGCCAAGACAACCTAAAAATATTGTCAGACAATATGCTCTTTGTCAGAGAATAACTACTCCTTTTCTGTCTCAGAGAATGCTGCAGAGGTCATATCCTCCCTAACACTGCCAAACTTGCTATGTACATGCACCATTCCTGGTACACTCACCAGGCACTGAGCTCACGCTGGGTCATCTCCCGTTCTCCATCTAGGGTAGGCAGTGGGTAGGCAATTCTTTGAGTCAGAAGACCAGAACTTTGCTTAGACACTGACTAGTCACATCTTCTCCAAAACTTAACCAACCCCTCTCTGAATCTGTTTATTTGTATGCAAAGTGCCGCTGATGATTATAGCTGTATAGAACTGTTGGGAGGAAAGTGCTTTGTAAACCTTGTGAAACCAATATTACCAGGGTCATTTTTAGAAGACAATACTGTAATGGGAATGGGAATTTGAAGATCTTCCCTGCCCCTTAATAAACCTATGGAGAATTTGAAGACCTTCCTTGCTTTGAAAGTAAACTCTACCCCCTAATAGGCACATGGAGCCTGGGGTGGGAGGAGTTTGCTGAAGGGTGGAGCAGAGCCACAGGAAACTGAGTCAGAACTAGAAAGAGGGTGGGAGAGAGAGGAGCTCAGCCAATGGGATAGAAAGGTTTGTGAGAAAATATTGATCTTGTATTGGTTTGTGGGAAGGCTTAAGAATGACATGGGTCTCTGCTACACTGTGGTGCATTAAGCTTTATGTTACTTTGATGGGTTCAGTTTTCTGGTGTCCAAATAAATGCTTTGGTTCTGTCCTCTATATGGAGAGTTTGTTATACTTTGCAATCATGCGGGATATGGGACTATTTATAGTCATGGTCAGTGCTGTAAATATTGCACTGGCACTACAATAACCAGGCTGAGAAAAGATGTTTACCTACCTGTGGAAGGAACAGAGGAACTTAGAAGAGGGTGGCATGTCCTAGGGCTGTGATATGAAAAGAATGAGGATCCAGATTCAGGGGTTCAGAGTAGGGAGAAGCTCTGTAGGGGCTCCCCCTATCCATCATAGAAGACTCAGTGGAGCAAAGTTGTTGCAGAGGCATAGAGAAGTTCTTTCCAGGTCAGGAGTGGGATTTTCTCCACCTCCAGCATCTGTGTGTCTTGCCCTGCCTACCCTCCTTCCAGAAGCTGCCTCCTAGGGCCAGCTGTCCTTGCTGGAAAGGACACCCTAAAGTGACAGGCTATGCACCCTCTGCATTCTGCCTTTTAATTCCTAATGTCTCTGTCCCATTCTAGGCATTACTTTGTGGGACTGGGAGACCCTTGAGAAAAATGTGATCACGGAAGAGCAGTCCAAGACTGACTTTGACATCATCACCTCTGACTCTATTGATGAGAAGATGAATGCCATGAATATCCCTGCAGAGCTGAAAGCAAGTGTCCTGGGGGGGATGGTGGCAATAGAAGGCTCTGCCAAGTATTTAAATGACACCAAGACATCCCAGAAGCAAGCTCGGGTCACTCTCAAGTACAATGTGACTACACAGTTTTCCCACCTCATGATGAACCACCTGGGATATCAGAATACCTCTTACAATGATGTGTTTGATAATGGAACAGCCACCCATGTGGTCACTGCAGTGCTCTATGGGGCCCAGGCTTTTTTTGTGTTTGATCAGAAAGTTTCCACCTATGAAAATGTCAAGGATATAGAAGGATCATTGAAGGCTGAAGTAAAGAAGATTCCCCAAGTATCAGGAAAAGTAGGGGGACAGATACAAATGGAGGACAGTAAGAAAAAATCAGCCAAGGAATTCAGGTGTAAGTTTTATGGGGATTTTGTCCTTGGGACCAATCCAGTGACTTATGAAGATGCAGTAACAGTCTATGCCTCCCTTCCTAAGCTGCTTAGGGGCCATGGGGTGCCCCTCCAAGTCTGGCTGCACCCTCTGGAGAATCTGAGCTCCAAGGCTGCTAGGCTGGTTCACGGGATCAGCATTACCATGGTGTGGGATGCCCAGGACACTCTGGAGAAGTTATCTGAGTGTGACAAGAGGTGTAATGACATGTTGGAGGCACCAGGGCTCCCAGTCTTTTCTGCCATCAGGGAAAAAGTCAAGTTGTTCCAAGAGCTAAATAAGCAGCACAGGCAGCTTTTACAAAAGGAAATAGCCAAGGCCTTACCCCTGATCCGGGCAGGCAGAGCAGAGGAAGATGAGCTAACCAGGATTTTAACCAGGGAAAGCCAGTCCCCATTCAACACTAGGAGGCTCTCAGAGTTCCTGGATCAGAAGCTCCAGGAGATGAAGGTGGTAAATTCCTACCTTACCCTTCTGAAGGGGGTGCCAGTCATGGCTGACCAGAATGAGGTGGACACTGTGGTTCTAGGCTCTTCCCACCCATTTGTCCTGGTGTTTGCACTCACCTCCTTGCTGGAGGAACCCTATTTAGCAGACTGGAAACAGTGGCTACGGAATCCAGCATCATTCAGTCCTGACTGTGAGCAAAAGACATATTCCTCCTGGGTCAAGGACAGAGAGACAAGGAGAAAAGCAATACAATTGGCACGAGCCTTTTCAATGTTTGCCAAGACCAATCATTCCACAGAGAAGACTCAATTCATTGTGGCATCTGTCCCAGATCAGGAGAACAAGGGGGTCTCCATTTACCTCTATGAAGACGGGCTGCAGGTCAGCACCAACTTTGAGCTACCAGTTAAACCTCCCCCTCCCCAAATTGGTGGGGTCACACATGACTCTGTAGAGCTCACACTGACCCCAGCATCTGGGGAGGAGGAGAGGATCACTGGCTATCAGGTAGAGTACAAGGTTGTAGGGGAAGAGGACTGGACCACCATCCCTGTGTCTGGAAAGCCAGAGGGATTCAAAGTGAGTGGTCTTGAGCCTAGCACAGAGTATCTGTTCAGGATAGCTGAGGTGTGGGAGCCAAGGCTCAGTGAGAGCAGTGATATGAGCCTTGCTGTGAGGACACTTCCCCCAACCTGCCCTCCTGGGAAGCCAGAAGTTCTTGTGACAGGACCACAGTCTGTGACCCTGAGCTGGCAGGGTCCAAGTGCTGTTGGAGCAGGAATCAAGATCAAGGAATATAGAATAGAGTACAGAGAGGAGACTGAGGCAGTGCGTGAGGAGGGGGAAGGAGAATGGCATGAACACAGAACAGGAAATAATGAGACATACTGTGCCATTGACAAACTGACTTATCATGCTGTGTACAGCTTCCGAGTTTCTGCTGTGTATGATGGTGGCTGTACCAGTGAGAGCAGTGACAAGAGTGACCCAATGAACCTCTCTTACAGAAGGGCTTTATTTTCCTTTCCTAATATATTATTACCTAACACATTTTAACATCTTCTGGAAACCAGAATTCTTTCATATCTACTTACTAATTCTGGCTGCATTTATAAAGATATACAGTTCTTGAATGATGCAGAGCCCAGTGGCAGCAACCCTTCACAAACCACATCTTCCTAACCATGGCTTTTCTAAGCACAAGCCAAGTCTCTTCTAGGAATACTCCATCATTAACACAACCCCAACCAAGTAGTTTGAGGGAGAAAAAGAAATAAAATAAAAGACTTAAGTAATTAAGGTTATTTAGAAGGAACAGAGAGAGTTGTAATGGGAATGTAAATTTTTAAGATCTTCCCTGCCCCTAGGCGTAAGTGTACTTGGAGCCTGTGGTGAGAGGCTTGTTTCTCAGGAGATACTTTGTGATTGGGCAGTGGGTCAAGAAGGTTGTTACATTCTCTGAGCCAGGAGAAGGCTACATAAGCCCTGATAGGCTTTGCTTTGGGGCTCACTTTGAGAAGTGTTGTGTGATTTGACCAGATGAGACTCTCGGCAGCCGTGGAGAGCCCCCCAGCTTTGAAAACCCAGATGTTGATGGTTCCCTCTCTGGTAACTGTAATTTGGTATGGATGTAATGGTTATACAGTTTGGAAGCCTGCCTACCTGATATGTTTTTCTGTTTTCTTGTAATTTCTGCTTTGTAACTTCTGTCTGTATACTCTGACGTTTGGGATGCTGACCTTTTCCCTCTGAACTACGTAAACGATATATGTTTGATTGATTAAAGTAAGCTTGTTAACCCATTTTGAGTTGCTTTCTTTTAGAAAAGCAGATCTAAGAACCTGTGTTGGCAGCCACCCTGGGGATGCTGAGGTGCTTGCTGCTACAAGAGTAAAAATAAGATATGCATATGCTGGGGTTCTTTAATTGAAATTTGGAAAAGTTTCAAATATAAGCCACTCATTTTTAAAATATCCTTAATGCATCTGGAGTCTCTATTAATTGGGGATCACAAAAATGTGTTGTCTTTAAATCAGTTTGTTTCCCCAACAATTTTTTGTGATATACTTAGAAAAGTAAAGAACTGAAAAAAAAAAAAAGCAGAATAATTTAGATCAAATACCTTGCCTTGTCCCCATTAGAAAAAAAAAAAGGACCCTCTTCTTTTCCCCTCCCTTTTTTCTTTTCTACCCCCCCATGAAATTTTTAATGTTTTTCTCCCAACTTCATTTATAAAATATATAATTATAATATAAAATATAATTATGAAATTATATATTTTATAAAATTAAATATAAAATTACACATAAAACATAAGATTCATGGATGAAATTCAAGGAAGGTGTATATATTTTTATTTTGTTAGGAAACACTCTCCACTTGTGCCTTTCAATAATGGTCAATGATTCCTTTCTCCAGGATCCGATGTAAAATGCTCTGTTTGATTGCTAAAGCCTTTTATAACACAGCCCCTTCCTATCTTTCCGGGATTCCTCCACCATAATCCTCTCCATGTATTCAGCAATCCAGTGATGCTGACCTTCTTGTACCTAGCTTTTTCACTGGCTATCATCCCCATCTTCAAGGTCCTTGCCCATTTGAGCCTCCACGCTTTCCTGGCTTCCTCCAAATATGCTAAAGTTCCACCTTCTGTAAGAAGCCCTTCCCCTTTGCCCTTACTGCAAGTGCCTGTCCTCTGTGATTATCTCCACTTTATCCTGGTCATGTCTTTTTTGCATAAGGTTGTTTGCATGTTGCCTCCCACAGTAGATTTGAGAGCTCCTTGAGAGCAGAAAATGTCTTTTGCCTTCTTTCGTATCCCCAGTGCCTGGCACAAAGCAGAATCTTTATAAATATTTCTTGATTTGACTATTTTGTCCTGTGGTTTCATTTTCATGTGGGTGCTAAAGTCTAGTTGTACTTGATTAGGCAACAGTGCCATTCAGGTTATCTACTTCTCTTGTCTAATACTTGCTGATAGTAGACAAATTGTGTTCGTTTGGAGGGTGATAAAAAGAACTACAACCATTTTTTTTACCTCAACCTCCAACAGCATGGTAGAAAGGCCCCAACTGCTTTGAAAGGGAAATCAAATACAACAAACTCTGGATAAAAGACCTTGCAGTTTTGTCTAAAAGTACTTTCAGTATCACAATGGTAAAGCTATGTAGTCACATCCCCTTGTTTCCTGTCTTTGAACTGGAAATGTCCTCTCATTCTGAAGCCATAATAGCTGAAATATTCCCCCACCCTGAGTCTTTTCCTTTTTTCTTTGGAACAATTGTCCTTTTCTGGACCACTGGGTGGGGTTTTCCCTACTGTGGGAGTTTTAAGGAGCTATCAAGAGAAAGGAAAAAAAAATTTGGAGGGAGGCAGTGGGGCCTCCCCTACAACATTCCCTCACCTCCGGTGTCAGAAATTCCCCTCCTGTCTGTCCCTCTTCCCTGGGACTCTGGCGAGGTGAAATCCCAAGTGGAAAGACGCAAGTCATAAAACTGTGGCTTCTTTGTTTTCGTTGATTATGGTTAGTTTTTGCTCCAGTGTCTTCACTGTACTATACTTCCAAGGGCAGAATTATTGCAAACTGGGACTTATTAATCTGCTTCCTCAGGTTGTTCTGATTTGCATTTCTCTTATTATTAGTGATATGGAACATTTTTTTCACGTGGTTGTGATTTCTTTACAATTCTTCTTTAGAGTACTGTTTGTTCATCTTTGGACCATAGTTGTATTGGGAAATGACTATTAGTTATATATGTTACATATGTTACATATACATAAACACATACCTATAAACATGTATAAGTGTTGGTTGTTTATATATCATTATTAGAAAAATCTTATTGGAGAAAGTTGACCCAAAGATTTTTTCTCCCATTTAACCATTTCCCTTCTTATCCTAGATAATCTTGTCTCTGCAGAAGCTTTTCAGTTAAAGTTAAATCTTTAAAGTTATTTAGTTTAATTTTTGCAATTCATGAAATCATAGAACCAAATTAGCCCAGACAGTCTAGTTTGAGTAGAGAGTAATCAAAAAAACTAGTCTGGATGTTTTAGTATCATGCATATTATACAAGGTAGAGTCTTTGATATGCATATTTATCACACTTTTATAAGCTATTTCTGAATTTACATTTTCTTTTCCCTGGGTGGATAAATATTCTTGTTTAAACCAGAGGTGGCTGGAGAAGAATAAGGGAGACAAGATAGAGTGATAGATTCAAATTCCAAGATAAGGTCAAATTTGCAAAACAAAAAAAAAAAGAAAGAAAAGGCAATTAACGATAGAGGCTGATCTTTCTCTAACCCAGGGAACCAAGAAGATCAGGAAGCCTGGTGTTTCCTTGGGATCTGGAGTCAGCAAAGCTTTAATACTGGAGAATGCAAAAAAGTTCTGGGGCCAAAGGCAAGTTCTCCTGGTTGGGTTCAAATATAAAATTCTTTGTTTGGCTTTTAAGCCCTTTATGACCTGGCAACACTTCAGCCTCTTACACCTGGCTTCCTCCCACCTACACTACAAAATCCAGTGGAAAAATAGCAGCTAGCAATTCCACACTGCAATGAGGTTCACAAAGCTTTTTTACTAATATCATCTCATTTTACCCTCAAGACCACCCTGGAAAATTAGTGCTACTATTATCCCCATTTTACAAATGTAGAAACTGAGACAGATAGGAGAGATATGCCCAGATCACAGTATGTAAGTGCCTAAAGCTGGTTTTAAACTCAGGTCTTCTATGCCACTAACTTCGGTCATTGAATACCCTGCTGTTTCTTGATCAAGACATTGAATTTTCCCCGGCTGTCCTCCATGCCTGGAATGTTCTTTTTCACCTTTGCCTCCTGGTTTCCCTGGCACCCCTAGCTAAAAATCTCACCTTCTGCTCTCCCTCTCCCCCTTAATTCTAGTGCCTCCCCTCTGAGATTACACTCAAATTTTTCTTGTATTGTAAATCGTAACTGTTTCTCTTTTGGCCAGCAACCCTGAGGGTCTTTCCCTCCCAGTTCAATTTTTTTTTTTTAAATTAAAGGAGCTATCCCTTGCCTCACTTTTTAAAAAGGCCTATTCACTGAATGGCTGTTAACTCACTCAAAGTGAGAACCTGAAAAGACCTTAGCCTACAAGGGCCAAGGTCTCCCATTGCATCCTGGGCCATCTCCAGTAGTCCTGATGAATATCTGGTCACTAGACCCAGATGGCTCTGGAGGAGAAAGTGAGGCTGGTGACCTTGCACAGTGCCCCCTCACTCAAATCAAAGTCAACTGCAAGTCATGTCATCATTTCCCTGATGGTCCTCTTTAAGAAGGAACAACAAACACAACACCCAAATTACCCCACACATACCTTTTTTATATGGTTGTTTTCATGTGGTTTCACCATACTAATCACACAGAAAAAGGATAGTAGTGTTCCAAATAAATAGATGAATAGATTAAAAAAACTGAAATAAAATAAACAACCCTTCATATGCTTTCTATCCCAGGCTATCAGAGTAGAGGTCTCTTAAGAAAATACATACGACATGTAACTAACAAGTGTCTGATCTTCTATAAGCTACCTTTTACTAGGAAAAATCTTTGCATTGTCAGAAAGTTCTCCTCAAGAAGAAAGGTGTTGGGGTGGCCAGGTAGCACAGCGAGGAAGAGCACCGGCTCCAGTGTCAGTACGACCTGGAGATCTAATCCCGGGCTCAGACACTTAGCACCCACCCAGAAACACCTGGCCATGTAACCTTGAGCAAGTTACTTAACCCCAATTGCTTAGGGGAGGCCAGGTGGCTCAGTGAGTAAGAGCACTGGCTCCAGTGTCAGGATGACCTGGATCAAATCCGGGCTCAGATACTCAGCACCACACCCAGAAATAATAACTGGCTGTGTAACCTTGAGCAAGTTACTTAACCCCAAAATTGCTTTAAAAAAAAAAAAGGTGTTATCAAAAATGGTTAGTTTTACTTTTCAATTTTTTTTCCTGCCCTATGCAAAGCCAGACATATTTTCAGTATTCCCTAAGATATAAAACAGATTTGTAATTTAATTAACCTTGTAAATGTTCTATTCTCCCTGTAATCCCTAGACTAGTGTTTTAGGCATTGCCAGACTGGGAGAAATTGTCCTCTTGTCCCCAATGGGGTATGATCTATAAGATTTAACAACTGATGGGACGCTGAGATTATTTCTATATTTCAATTTAACCATGAACACTTTTTTTAGATTTGGTATTTGATCTTTCCTAGGCTAGAAGTACAGCAACCAATCCCTGATCAGCACCAAAGCTTTAATTGTCTACTTTCTGACCTTGGCAGGTTTGCTCCTCCTAATCAGTCTGGTATCCCTTCACTTCAGGGAACTCATTCAATTGGTGCTGAACTTGAACGTGTGACATCCGATCAACCTTAACGCTGCTGCAGTTCAGAACTCCTGAACTCAAGCAATTTATCAGCCTTAGCTTCTGGGCCCAACAGCTGACCTGCTGTGCCAGGAGATGGAGGTGTCACAGCTGGCCTGCTGTGCTGCTGGCCTGCTTAGATAGACTATGGGGCTATGGTTGCTGATCTGTGCAGGAGATAGGGGCCATCCACTTGCTTGCCTGGACACCTCCTGCTGAAGTCGACTCTTATCAGTGTGAGACAGACCTTTCCTGTAGTTTACCCAAGGGGATGTCCCTGAAATGGGGAATGGCTGTACAAGTTGGGGTATATGATTATGATGGAATACTATTTTGCTGTTAGAAATGAGGAAGGGTTGGGGTGGCTAGGTGGCATAGTGAGTAGAGTGCCAGCCCTGGAGTCAGGAGGACCGGCCTCAGACAGTTAACACACACACACAAAAACTAGCCATGTGACCTTGGGCAAGTTACTTAACCCCAATGGCCCTCCAAAAAGCAAAAAAAAAAAAAAATGAGGAAGAGTGCTACAAATGAAATTCAACAAAAGCTAGACTGAAGCACTATCTTTCTGATAAATATAATAGTTTATTAGCAGGGGTACGGCCTGTTAATAAGCAAGTCTAATGGCTTTCCTCAATTTCTAGCCAAAGACAAAATTAAAAATTCAACTACTTTTTATGGGCATAGAAAAAACAGAACAGGTGAGAAAATCATACAGTTGGTTTATAGGGTTAACAGCACCATGGGGGTGAGGAATCATGATTGGTTACACTGAGGGAAGGGGTTTACACCCACATATGAGGGACTAGGACCACCTTTCCCTGTCTTAAAGGAATGCTTTATGGATTTATGAGACCCAGCTGCATCCCAAGGCCATTGATAGTAGACCAGGGTTAACAGACTCACTGGCACCTAGGAATGGGACAAAACCACTTTTAATTGGGCAATGATAAGGCTAAGATGGGACGAGGTCAGCTCCTTCACTCTCAAGGATAGCACACAGATGCTACAGAGTTTCTAAGGAGCTGAAGATATGAGGGATAACAAGCTTCCTTGGTACAAAGTGATTTACAGGTGGCGCTAGGAAAGCAGTTCCCTTAGAAAGTATTTTATGAGAGTACTGAACTTCTAAACTTAGCTCAGAGTTTTTCTTTACCTAAAAGTAATAAATAGTGATAAATAAATAGTAATAAACTTTGACATCTTAAGTGTGAGGGAGGAAGACTGAACTTTTGAACTCATGCTTCTTCACTTCAAAACAAAGAAGAGGCAGTGGTTTATTATACAGAATGCAGAATATGGTTGCAAAACAGAATCAATCATAAAGTGAAATAACAGGATCAATAAATAATTCTCACAGGGGGATGGTTTCAGAAAAACCTGGGAAGACTTATATGAACTGATGCAAAGTGAAGTGAGCAGAACCAGAACACTGTATATACCGTGTTTCCTCGATAATAAGACCTATCCCGAAAATAAGCCCTCCCCTTACTGTGTAAGATTCCTCTAAAATAAGCCCTCCCCCGAAAATAAGCCCTATTGAGATTGCTACTGTAGTGAAGGTGATCCCCTGCGCTACACACTACATTACAGTACCCTCTGTATGCACCGTCCCCCCCCCCATGAAACGCACGCCACGCTCCGAGCTGCATCCAATCAGAGCTGCAGCAGTGAGCGCATCATCCTGTTCTTTATTGAATTCATTATTGAATAAAGGTACATTTTTTTGTTCACATTTACCTGTTTATTAAAATTGCTGTCAATGTTCATTAAAATAAGCCCTCCCCTGAAAATAAGCCCTCTGGTGTTTTTCTGTCCAAAAAAAATAATAAGACAGTGTCTTATTATCGGGGAAACACGGTAGTCACAGCAATATCATAACACAATCAAAGACTTAGCTATTCTGATCCATAAAATAATTCATGACAATTCCAAAAGACTCATGATAAAAAATGTTATCCAACCCGAGAGAGAGAACTGATAAACTCTGAGTAAAGATTGAAACATATTTTTCCACTTTTGTTTGTTATATGACTCTGCATGTGTAATGGATATCCTATTGCACGCCCTCTCAGTGGCTGGGGTAGGGAAGGAAGAAAAGGCAAGAATTTAGAACTCAAAATTTTAAAAATTAATGTTAAAAAATTTTAACATCTAAAAAAGAATGGAAAAAAAGAGCATCCTAGAGGACTCACCAAGATGGTAACCTGCCCAAGTTTAGCTAGTATCAGAAGTAGGACTTAATCCAAGTCTAGCTTGAGAGTCCTGGCTTATGCCACACTCCCTCTCCTCCTCCAATCACCTCCTATTTAATCATTTATGCACATACTGCAGCCTCCAGTACAAGCTGAGCTCTTCTAGGACAGGGCAGGGTTTGCTTCTCTTTGTGTACTCAGGGCTTAGCCCAGCGCCTGGCACACAGTAGGCACTTACCAAAGGCTTGTTGACTTGTTGACTTGGCCAGAAGGAAACAGTTCTGAGCAATAACAAAATACAGTCATGTTTCCCAGTGAACAGAGAGACAACAGGGACAAAGGATGCACTGGTTAGACAAAGTCACTGTTTCACCTGATTTCCTTTCACTCTCTTCTTTGTTACAAGAGAATACTCCTGTTGGGGGAGGGGATAAGATCCAGAAACGACTCTGATGTAAAAAAAAAAACCAAAAGGTATCAGCAAAGTGATTTGTGTCCAGATTTATTGAACGTTCATATAGCATCCATTGCAATGAGAGTCACTGATCTCTACTGAGTGCAAGAACCAGGGAGGGGCACAGGTGGTCAAAGTTCTGTCTAAACAGGCCCTTCCAGCTCTCTCTGCTCCTGACCTCTGCCTGGAGCTGCTGGGGAGGAGAAGGGAGCACAGCCTCTACCTTCCCCAGGGCCAGGAAAGAGTCAGGTTCATCCCCTTCGGACCAGAAGTATAGCCACTGGCAAGCTGTTGCCATACCAGCTGCTCCTGCTGCTGGTCCCCCCTCCCCCCCACATCCTTCCCACCCCAGGCTGCAGGGTTAAGCCTCAGTGCCATCTCCCAGGATGTTTCCCTTCTCAGCCCACACCAGAAAGCTGGGGAGGAAGGAGGGGCCAGAAGAGCAAAGTCAAACAGAGGTTAGGAAACTGCCAGCAAACACCTTGACTTGTTCCTCAATCTCAGACCACTAAACAAAAGGGGAGCTGAATGCAGGTAATTCACCCTCAGAACAAACACAGACCCAGGAACCGAGGGCAAGGAGTCTGAGAGGGAGGGATACTCCTGGAGTTTGGGGAGGGGAGGGGAGGGGTGGTCAACACCAAAACCAGAAAATGTGGACAAGAACAGTTCTCTTACATATTCTATAAGTGCCCCCTAAGTGGTAAATAATTAATTTTAAATAAATAAACAAACAAATAAGAGAACCAGGCTCCTTTAGGAATGAATTTGACTTAGGGGAAAGGGCACTGGTCTAGAGAGCTGGGATACTCTGGGTCCTTGCCTTAGAACCACCATAAACCAAGTGTTCATCCTTGGGACAATCCTGACCTCTACAGGTTTACTTCCTCATTTTCAAATAAGGAGGTGGGACTAGATCGTGGCTAATGGTCCTCTCTGCTCTCTTCGGTCTAACATCAATTATCCCTCAGGGAAGCCTGATGCTGCCCTAGACAGCTACTGCTCAGAACTTAAGAAGATAGAGTGCCCACCCACAGGAAGCAGAAGTTACCTAGGGCAGAGAAAAAGAAGCTTCCCCTTGCTTGGAGGGGTGTGTATGCTTTCTCAGGGACACAGCCCAAGAACTCCTCCAAGATTCTCAGGTGAGAGGGAGGGAAAGGGGCACATGGTTACTCACTGTCCGCTCAGACATTCCATCACATCTATACATCCCATCAGCACTCAGTTTGAAGAATCAAAGATCATGAGATGGAAAGGATTCTTAGAGCTCTTTTGCTCTCACTTTAGAAAGGAAGACACTGCAGCCCAGAAAGCTGAGGTGACTCACCCATGGTACCACATGGAGTCAGCAGCAGAGCCAAACGTTGTCCAGGTCTTTGATTCTAAACTCAGTGTTCTTTCTCTTGTTGTTGTTAAGTCCTTTCTGACTCTTCATGAATGAATTTGGGATTTTCTAGGCAAAGATACTAGATCCCTTGGCCGTTTCCTTTTCCAGTTCATTTTACAGAAAGAAAAAGAAAGGTCCTCCCCCCACTCCCATGGCTCACAACGTCCACAAATTTTATATCAAAGCATCACACAATCATAAAAGGGTAATCAAATATTAGAGTTGGAAGGAACCTCAGTACAACCCCTTACAAGGCCTGGAGAGGTTATGACTTGTCCTGGGAGATTCCAGGTCTCCAGACTCATGATCCAAAGCACCCTCTAAACCACACTGTCTCCTATCCAATAAACTCAAGCCCAGGCCCTAGGAATAGTGGACTCTCTCAACAGGCTCCCATCCTTGGGCTAGGAAGAGTCTCTGCACTCAGTCACATTTACAGAAAGAAACATCACACATCTGACAGCAGGCTAAGTGTGACGAGAGAAAAGGAAGGGGGAGTGCTAAAAATTGAGAATCCTTTCCCTCTGGCCTGATATGAGTCCCTCTTCCTTGGGACCCAGGTCTCCCAGGGAAGAGGTTATTTCCTAGAATTGGGCTGGGCTCCTGATCAAATCCAGTGGGTCTAAGAGTGACCAAGCTGAAGAGAGGAAAGAACAATACCAAGAACACAGGGATGCAGAAGTGGGAGGGCCATCGGGGTCGACTGCACCTGAAAATCAACAGAAGACCAAGAGGGCCTGAAAAGACAAAGACAAAGTGGGTATAGAGACATGTGTTAGTTGGGTGTGCCACAGTAGCAAACACAGCTGAACCCCTCTCCCCCAAGATCCCTTCCCCCTTTCCCCGGGGCCTCACTTTCCCATGTTTTAAATAGTGTCTCTTTTTCCACCCTCTAGGACACCCACCCCAGAGAGAAGAAACAAAAAGGGGGAACCCTCCACCCCTAGAGTACAGAGACCTAGATCAGAGCCATCCCTGCTTTCCTGTATGCCTCCTTGCTTTCCCAACCCAGCAGGGGATTAAAACCATTCTGTTCCTTTCACTCAAAACAGCAAACATTATTAAGCAATTAACACGTGCTAGGGGTAGGAAGGCAAAGACCAAAGAGTTCACGCTTCCTTTCTACCCTGAGAATATAACATGTTAATAAATAAGAACAAAGTTTACACAAATTAATGCAGAGTAATTTTTCTAATAACAGGGGAAAGGAAGGAGTTGGGGAAGTGGAGGAAAGATTTCATGTAAAAGATAGTGCCTGAGCTGTGCTGGGGAAAGCTGAGGATTCTGAGGAGGTAAGGAAGAAGTGCTTCCCAGATATGGAACATTTGTAGAAAGGCATGAAGGTGAAATATGGGAAGTCAAGTATAGGAAACAGATAGCAGGCCAGTTTGACTGGAAAAGACAGTGTGTTATGGGGAAGTAATATGAAATAATCCTGGTAAGGTAGGTGAGAGTTAGGATGTAAGAGGTTTAAATGCCAGGCCAAGGATTTTGTATATTTATCCTTGAGGCAATAGGTATTTATGTTGGCAGTGGTGTGATCATATCTGTGTTTTAAGAATTTCTACTTTAGGGGCAGCCAGGTAGCACAGCGAGTAAGAGCACTGGCTCCAGTGTCAGTATGACCTGGAGATCGAATCCTGGGCTCAGATACTCAGTACCACACCCTGGAATAACTGGTTGTGTAACCTTGAGCAAGTTACTTAACCCCAATTGCTTTAAAAAAAAAAAAAGAATTTCTACTTGACCAACATATGTAGGACGAATTGGAAAGGAAAGAAAAGTAGCAGGAAGCCCAATTAGGAGGCTACACATTAGTTCAGGAGATCATGATGGCTTGAAATAAGACGGCAACATGAGGTGAGAGAAGGGGATGCAAAAGATTTTCCAGCTTGGGAGCCACCAACTCTGTCAAACTTTCCCTAATAACCGTCCTCTCCTCAAATGTTGTCA
This sequence comes from Petaurus breviceps papuanus, assembly GCF_028583685.1. Lineage (NCBI taxonomy): Eukaryota > Metazoa > Chordata > Mammalia > Diprotodontia > Petauridae > Petaurus > Petaurus breviceps. Next base: position 678,083 of record NW_027185612.1, on the reverse strand, counting down.
GAGTGCTTTGTCTAGACCATAGAAAAAAATCTATGCACATGTTGTATCCCCATTAGACTGTAAGCTACTTAAGGAGAGTGACAGTGCTATTCTTTTTCTTCCTGCCCTCATCAAACAGTTCCTTGTGCACATGGTTGTTGAACTGAGTTACCTAGAAGAGAGTCTCTGAAAGTCTCAGAAAGCAGGAACTCATTCAGGGGTGTGCTGGAGCCAGTTCAAGCCAGCTTCCAAGAGCAAGGATAAATGAGAGCATTTGTACTTCAGAAATCAGCAAATGATACAAACCAGTACTTGATTTGTTTTGTTGGTTGTTTAAGCTTAAGAAAGTGATAGAGAAAATGTTAATAATGCAGAAGATTAAACCTAAAAGTGTGTCCTGCTTATCAGAGGGTCAATTTACCAATATATCCTTGGGTACCTACAGTGCAGATTTGTAAGCTCTGCCAGGTCTTGGTACTGGGAGGCCCCTTTGGAGTAGACCATTAGTGACTACCTGAGGCCAACTATGATGATGTGGGAAAGAATCTCTGTACTACTCCCCACTACTTATACCACTCTCTATCTCCCATATCTCCCAAACACTTCTAGCCCACCAGAGGCATCTATTACTAAGCTCAAAATTCAGGGCTCAAGTTTTTGCTGACCTTGTGACCCAAACCAAAATGTTTCTACAACATCTCCCTTTGAGAGCTATAGAGTTATTGTAAGGGGCCAATGATTCCCAATGCACACCAAGCAGCGCCATTTTGAGTTTTCTTTAGCTCCGACAAAATATGCAGTGTGAATGTAATTACCATCACATGGAGGAGATCTGAGAAATTTTTCGATGTTTAAAAATAAAAAGGTTCTCATACTCAAAAAACAATAGGAATCAATGGCCTGGAATATCTCCTACAAAAGGGATTTCCTCACCCATAAAAGACCAGTGTTTTAGGGGTGTGGAAAAAGGTCCCTCTTCGCCTGAGAGTTGGATCTTTTTTTTTTTTGCTTTTTTTTTTTGGAGGGCAATTGGGGTTAAGTGACTTACCCAAAGTCACATGGCTAGTTTTGTGTGTATGTTGTGTCTGAGGCTGGATTTGAACTCAGGTCCTCCTGACTCCAGGGCCAGTGCTCTATTCATTGCACCACCTAGCTGCCCCGCTGAGAATTGGATCTTGTAGGGTCTCCATTGCCTACCCTGTTACCTGGGACAGGTGGTGGCGGCTGGTCACTCCCATAGGAATCGAACATACCAGATGGTCTCATTCTTCAGCTGGGGCCCAAACAGAGGATTCAGCTGGGCCAGAATGGCAATCAGCCAGCTACCAGAAGCAAAGACAAGAGTTTGAAAGGAGTAGGAATGCTACCCTGAACCTCAGACAAACGATTATTTTTCCATGCAAAGCATATGCTGCTGCTCTCCTGTCAATCATTAGGGCTTGTACTTTGAGTCGCTTTTTTCCAATAATGAGACTGGATTAGATGAAACCAAGTACTGTGTATGCCTGTCTGCCCCATGACTAAGCATGGGAGTTTATGTGATAGCTCCCCAGGGTTATAGGAACAGCCTATAACTATAAATCATTGTTCCCCTTGTGTGTATGGCTAACTGGCCCACAGAGAACAAACCCATGACTTCACATTAACCAAATGATCCTAACAGCCCCAAATGACTTAATATTTCTTGAGGATCTTCTCGGATCTAAACACAAAACTGAACTTACTGACTAGAGCCTTGGAAACTGAACTCACTGAATTGGGTCCTAGGCCCAGCTCTGCCACTACCTGATCACATGTTACTGGACAATCAGTCATTCATCAAACACTTAGTAAGTGCCTTCTATACGCCATGCACTGTGTTAGTCTCTGGGAGCTACAAAGACAAAAATGAACGACGCTTATGTTAAACCCCTTTCTTTCCTAGGGTCTCAGTTTCCTCAGTTGTAGAATGAGGGTACTAGACTAGACTAGATGCTCTTTAAAACTCTACAATTATTAGTCTTCAGCTGGGGTACAAATAGAGGGCCCAACTGAGCCAGAGTGGTAATAAGTCAGCTGCTAGTGATAGAGAAAAGATAGTTCTCCTTTTTGTGTGGATCTGGAAAAAGAAGGTTGATACTAGAGATTTCCATGATCAGGACTGAGACACCACCTGTGCTTGAGTTCATTATTCCATCCTACCTTTATTTAATCAGGTTAGGTTTTCTAGAGGAAGGAAATAATAATAACTCTTTGCAGTTTACTACTTCCCAACCCTAGCAAATGGGTAGTATGTGAACTACTAGCCCCATTTTACAGATGAGGAAAATTCAGGCTCAGAGAGATGATGATGATGATATAATAGTAATAGGTAGCATTTATATAGGGTTTACAAAATGCTTTACAAATACTGCCTGATTTTTATTGTCACACCAACCCTGGGAGTTAGGAGCTATTATTATTATTTTCATTTTACAGATGGAGAAATTGAGGCTATAAGAGGTTAAGTGATTTGCCCAGGGTGATATGACTGCTAAGTGTTTGAGGCTGGATACGAATTCAAATATTCCTTGACTCCAGGCCCCTTCCTCTAAACACTTCAAGACCTAGCTGCCTCAGACTTGGTTGGGGTCACATGGCTAATAGTGGGGACAGAACAAATGCACACACAGGTCTTCTGACTTGGAGGCCAGGGTTTTTTCCACTATACCAAAACTCCTGCCTAATAGGAGGTAGGCCAGAATTATCCTTGCCTGAGAGGTGACAAAACCAAGTAAGACAGATAGACTTGGATTGGTCATCTGAAACCATGGACAAGAACGCCTCTACCCTCAGCGAAATCAAATCTCAGCCCCCAAAGTTTTCATTAACAATCAGACAAAGGAATGGGTTTCTTCCCATCTCTTTTTTTTGGACTCAAACACTAGAACACAAATACAAAACAGAGAAAAGAAAAAAAACAATCATAAACTTAAATACTGAAACTTAAATACAAAAGAAAAAAAAAGCAGGTTATGTGCATAGCAGAACATAAGAGAACATAAGTGCATAACAGAACATAAGAGAGGATTCAAAATATATAGCAACAAATTTTCATTTCAAGAAAGCCTGTATGAGAAATAATACACATTGTGTTGAGAGTGTTCTTTGCTTCCTGCTAAGCTTTCTTTTATTCTCTACAATGTGCTTTTTACTTTCTTCTTTTTCCTCCTTTCTCTCCCCACCCCCAAAGCTATAATTAAGTGCGGATATATTTACACGTAGATATCTTCCCATCTCTTTCATGAGGCAGGATATCAATTATCAATCATCTTGGTCTCCATTAACCGCACCTCTCCCTCCTTTCTTCTCATAGTTGTATCTGCTTTATGTAACTCATGTCCTGGATAAACTTGTACATAAAGTGAATATCTGTAAGTCAGATCACTCGCTTATATTTTCATGTCATGGGCTCTTTACTTTTCATTTTGACCTGCTCCTTAACTGTGAGCAAGAAAAACATCTAGTCAGCACTCCCTCGCCTTGAATCAACATTAAAGGGTGCTTTCCTCAAAGTAATAAACTAACAACAACTACAATGACATCTGGTATGTAGATCACACTAAGATTTATTATCTCTTCTGATCAACCCTGGGAGGTAGGGAAGATGATATTACTTTTATTCCCGTTTTGCAGATGGGGAAACTGAAGCCAAATGGCAAAGTGGGATAAAGTGCTGGGCCTACAGTCAGAAAGACCTGAGTTCAAATTCCACCTCAGACACTTACTAGCTGTGTAAACAAGTCACTTAACCTTTGTCTACCTCAGTTTCCTCAATTGTAAGAGGGGTGTAATAATAATACTGTACAGTTTGCAGGTTTGTTGTGAGAATCAGATGATATTTGTAAAGAGCTTGGCATTTGATAGGTGCAATATAAATGCTAGCTATTATTATTAGAAGGTTAAATGCCTTATCCACAACAACTCCTGGGATGTGCCAAAGTCTGGACAAGAACTCTGATTTCCTAATCCACTGCTGTCCATTGTTGTTTTCACTGTATCATAACATACCCCTCAAGGCTCTTCAAAGAAAAGGAGGTTTCCTGATTGGCCACAGCCTGTTGAGTCTTGTCTCAGACATTTAACAGCTATTCTACTCTAGGTAAATCACTTAACCTCTGTCAGCTTCAGTCTCTTCATCTGTAAAACAGAGATAAGAACAGCACCTACACCACAGGTTTGTTGTGAGGATTAAATGAGATATATACATAAAGCACTCTGCAAACCTTAAAGTACCATTTATAAATGGTGGCTATCACATCAAGGGCATGTAGGTGGCATAGGGGGTAGTGTGCTGGGCTTGAAGTCAAAAAGACCAGACTTCAAATCATGCCTCAAGTACTTCGGAGCTAAGTGACTCTGGCAAAATCACTTAGCTTCTCTTTGCCTCTGTTCCTTCATCTGGAAAATGGGGATAATAACAGCACAAGGTTGTTAAGAGGAACAAATCATATGATATATGTAATCACTTTGCAAATTTTAAAGAACTTTTATCATTAAGCCTTATCATTATTAGTTATTTATTGTTGTTCCTGTGTCCTGTGAATGTGGGGACCATTGACAAAGAGAGATTACAGCTAACGGAGTGGAGGTTCTTGCTTTATACATTTCCTATTTTAAGTCATATGGAGCAATAATTCATATTGTCCCCTAGTTTAAATTTCAAATCTGAGTGGCAGAAGGAGTTGCAGGAGAACAGGGAAAGGAGGAACAGTCTAGGGATTTGCAGGCTGAGCAAACAATGGTAGCCTTTTGGGAAGTTGTACTTCGCATATATGTCAGAGAGGAACTAAGGTAACCATTTTTCCGGGTTGGTGGCTCAAATAGAGAAGCAACAGAAAGACAACTCATATTGAACTCCCTTGTTGGATAATTAATATGGTAACGCACTGCCTTTCTGCAGACTTAAAGGAAGGCAGCCTACTTGGGTCAATGCTACTACTACAATCTCTCTTGTGTTTCATGTTATACCTACAAAGTATCACCTGCAAACAATAAAGGCATCACAAAACAAATGGAAAGAATGCTTTCATAATGTAAATTTATCTGTTCTTAAGTTAAACTGTCGTGTTGGATTTTCTCAAAGCAGGGAATCCCTATAAAATCCCCCTCACCTCAGAGAACCATGTAACTTCAGTGTCAGGGAAGCCTTAGTGGCCATCTAGTCCAACCCTTTCCTGAACAAGAATTCTCCCCCTACACCATACCTAGCAAATTGTCACCCAAACCTCACCTCCTTAGGTGTGCCAGTGCAACATATATAATGTTTTAAATGCTCAACAGAAGCAAAAGGGAAGTTTGGCAGAGTTGGGGATGTGGGGAAGGACTAATCAGAAAAATAATTAGTTTGGGAGTGTGGACTTCCAGGAGAGTTACTTACAAAAGGTAACAGCAGACAGCAGTGGTGACCAACATGGTGATGATTACCCTGCAATAAGAGAGAGGAGAGGTTAGACTGGCCAAAGACAGGCAGGTTTAGGATCCACTTGAAGAGGGCATTTAGAGTCCCTTGGCTCCAGCCTCTTCCCCTACTGCAGCTTAGCAATCAGAGGGATTCTTGGAAACAGCAGAAGTAGAGCAGAGGTGTCCAAAGGAAGACTTAAAGCTGATAGGATTTGTAAACCTGTAGAAAGTCAGAGTCAGCTCTGGAGTGCAAAATATAAAGAAAAAAGGGCCATGGAAGGGGCAGCCAGGTGGCTCAGCAAGTAAGAGCACCAGCTCCAGTGTCCGGATGACCTGGGAATCAGATCTGGGCTCAGATACTTAGCACCACACCCAGAAATAACTGGCCTTGTAACCTTGAGCAAGTTACTTACCCCGATTGCTTTAAAAAAAAAGGGGGGCCATGGAAATATTAGGCTCGGTAGGACACCAGTAGATATGTAAGGAAATAGGCAGCACAGAAGAGACATGGGAAATACAAGAATTGTTTTATCAAAATCCCAACCATCTACTTTCCATGTCCACATGGAACAGGAGAGGCCCTTAAAACACACCAAAAGGGATTTTAGTCACATCAGAGAAAAAACTTCAGGTCTGTCAGTCAATAAACATTTATTAAGTGCCTACTGTGTGCCAGGCACCATACTGAGAGATTCCAGAGGGCAGAAGTAGTTTGACCCTCAATTAGGTTAAAATGAACTGGGGAGGGGCGGCCAGGTAGCACAGAGAGTAAGAGCACCGGCCCCAGTGTCGGGATGACCTGGGGGATCCAATCCGTCTCAGACACTTAGCATCCACCCAGAAACACCTGGCTGTGTAACCTTGAGCAAGTTACTTAACCCCAATTGCTTTAAAAAAAAAAATGGACTGGGGAATCATCTACTTCATAGGACATTAGTTCACAAAGAGTTTTTACAATAACCCTGTGAAAAAGGGAGGGTAGATGTTAAAGATGAGGAAATTAAGCCGTTAGTTCTTCAAGGTAGCACAGTATAATTTTTCATTTTTTTATCCCAAATGATTAGCATGGTGCCTTGCACAGTCACTTGACTGGTGTTTGTCAAATTGAAATGATTCACCCAAGGTCACACTGCTAGTAAATAAATAGCAACGCCTGGTCTTCTCCATTATACTATGCTGCCTAAAAGGAGAGTCTCAATAGAGTCTTGTATGTCTGGCCAGAGGTGAGATCTGCCTGGTAGCCTGGAGTCATTGTCTTTATCCAGCTCCCCACCTATCCAGTAAACAGTAATTTTACAAAAGCATGGCTCATCCTGACTGCTTGCTCTCTTAAATCTTACTGCAATGACAATCCCCACCAAAGAGTTAGTAACTGATATATTGGTCAAGTGACCCTGGGTCACTTCACCCTGTTGGCCTCAGTTTCCTTATCTGTAAATTAGCAGGAGAAGGAAACGGAAACCACTCCAATATTTTTGCCAAGAAAACTCCAAATGGGGTCACAAAGAGTGGAGACAGGACTGAAAGGACACAACAATAAAAATTTTCTCTCTTGAGTCTGGCATCTTCTAATTAAACTGTAAGCTCCTATGGGGCAGGTTATCCTGTCTTTCAGCTCAACACACAGTTATTAATCGTTTACTGGGTGCAGAGCACAATATTAGGTGCTGAGAAGTGGACCACAAACGCAGGATAAGGCATGGTACGGTGCCTGCCTTCAGTAAGCTTACAGAAAAAAAAACAAACAGGTTTTTCCTTTGGTATCCATCCCCACAGTTCGTGGGTCAGGGATGGAGAAACAGCACGAATTCAGTAAATATTTACTGACTGAATTAATCGGTGGCTGGAGAGAAGATATAATGCAGTGCTGGGGAAGGCGAAGGGAAAAGAGTCGGGGGTGGGCTTTAAGGTAGGGAAGAGGGCCAAGGGCAAATGAAAAGATGACCCAGTGATTGGCAGGTAAGGGCTGGGATGACGCTTAACAGCACCAGGGACAAGGAAGGGGAACCAGGGAACCAATCTGGGATTCACGAGGGTTCGGAGGGCTACTCTTACCCGCGATTGGGCCCCTTGGGCACGAACCAGGGCCCGGCAATACCGATAAGGCCCCAGAAGGTGGTGAAGACAATCACGGGGACAGCGAAGGAATGAGCTGTCATGGCTGGAGCGGGCTGGAGGTTCCGCGCACCAGATGGAAGGCTCGGAGACCGGCTAGAAGGTTGGGGGCCCGCGCCTGAGAGATGGCACGCGCACAGCCGGGGCGAAAGGGAGCAGAACTTCAACCGCAGCGTCCGATTTCTCAGCCTTTGATGAAGCACACAGATTTAAGAAAGCAGCTAGCGCAGCCTGCGGAAGCATGCGCAGTAGCCTTTCTCCGCCTCGGGCTGGGAGGAGGCCAGAGGATTTTAGGACCCAGGTGGGATTCGCAAGGTTGGTCTCTTCTCCAGCAAAAGCACCAATTTCCCTAGACAAACCTGGAGAGGGCGGAGCAAAAAACCCTGTTGGGCTGCTTGAAAAGTGGAATGGGGTTGGGGGGAACCAGGTGGGAAGGAAGAAAGAAGAATAAAAACTATCTGCCTGGATTCTGATTCTTCTTCTCCAGATAGGATTCAATTATTCCACTTTTTCTTCCTTCTTTTCACCGAAATCATGGAATGTTATACCTGGAAGCCACCTCGGACATCCTCATTTTACAGATGAGGAAACTGAGACTAGAGAGATACTTAGCGTTGCACCACCTGTAAGCAGAAAGAGCGCCGTTAGATGGGAGTCAGAAGATCTAGGTTCGACTCCCAGTTCTGCTACTTTGTGTGACCTCGGGCAAGCTATTTCACCTCTCTGGGTCTCTTTCTTCATCTGTAGAATGAATGGGTTGGACTAGATCCCATGATCCTATGATAAGTGATAGACTTAGTAACTGAAGCCAAGTCTTCTGTCATCCAGTCTTTTGCTCTTTCCAATGCACCAATGCGGGTTCCATTTTAAAATTAATCAACAAATGAAAATTTTACTAAGCTTCTACTTTGTGCATATCACCATGCTAGGCTCTGGCGGAGATAAGAAATTTAGATAAAACATGACCCTAGAACTCACTTTCAGTTCTGGGAAGGAAATAAGACCTAAACACTCGTTAAGTATAATGCACAATATTACTAGACAAGAGCATTAGTTACAAAACAAAGTTTCTCGGGGACTTGGAGGGAGAAGGTTTTGTTTTCGTTTTTGTGTTTTACCAATGTGGGGGGAGGAGGAGTTGGCTGGAGGCTTTCTGGAAGAGGGGAGATTTTAACTGAGCTTTAACAGGATGGTAAGTGTTGCAAAGGGGAAAATGAGAGGGATAGTATGAGGATCAGCCTCTAGCACTCCTACCCTCTTGTCTGTATCTAGCATGACATGCCTAGACAGCCCTGGCTGCAGGAGCACACCGAAGTCATTCGGATCCTCCCCTAGTCCTTGGGTCGCCCTAGCCCCTCCAGCCAATGGCTCCTTTTTTTCCCCACAGCTTTTGCAGACACCAGTTTCAGTGCCTCACATCCCTTTCTCTTATCTAGGCCAAAGTTAGAGGAGGCAGAGAAAAGGCTTTTCTCCTTCTCCCTCTTTTAGCCGTTCCACGCCTGTCCAGCTTCCCTGCCCCAGCCTCCAAAGTACATAGAGGCCAAAGGGTGGCCAGAGGGTGCGGGCGCCTCCGGGAGTGGCGACCAAGTACTACAAGTCCCACAAGCCACTGGGGTTGAAAGGGGGGGCGGGAAATAGCTGGGAGCCGCCTATTGGTCCACTCCAGAGAAGAGGAATAACGAAGATGAATCTCAACTCTTGCAAGAAGGATGCTCAATTCAGTCTCCTCCAGCATCTCCTAGTCTGGTCTCAGATCCGCTCTCCACCCCTACCCCCATCCCTACCCTGGGCCCAATCCTGCTATCCTCCGGCTAAACCCTTCCCTTCTGCTGTCTGCTTTCCCTACGTCCTCTCCCTCCTCGTATTTTCTTTGTCCTTCAACCTGCACATCACCATCCCATCCCGCCCCAAGTGCGTGAGGTGCGTGGAGGTTTCGCAGCCAGCTCGGCTTGGTCCATGCCAGCCGGGATAGGCCAGTACCAGCCGCCTGCCTCCGGTGATACGCGGAGCTTCCAATGCCTCAGCTGCAGTGCTTACAGGAGAGCCGGGGCCCAGGGCCAGTCTGGGGCCAGAGTGCAACCCGGCTGTCCGAAGGGCTCTCTCTGCAGGTAGGACTTGCTGCCCAGCCCTCGGGGCAGTCCTGGGCCCAAAAGAAGGTCCAGCTCTGAAAGAGAGGCAACCGAGACCCGCTGGGGACTGGGCCCTTTATCCATCTGCCTGGCCCTGTTCTCTTCGGGGGAGGGGGCCTCCTGGGACTGAGGTTAAGGATTCCTCACTATTCGGGTGGCAGGGAGCCTGCAGGGTGAGAGGAGTGAGTACAGTACAAGCTCTGTTCTATGGATCTGGGGAACTGGAATCCGTCCTCCTCTTCGAAAGTTGGCACCAGGAGGGTGAGGACTGGACTATGATGGAAAGGAAGGATAGAAGGAGTAAGGGTTTGTGGGATGAGAAAGAAACACAACACTGAACTGTCTTCATAGGATCCTGGGGTCTGGCTGTTTCCTTGCCAATTTTGGCAGGTACCAGTAACCCACATCAGGTTAAAGGACATTCCTGGCCACCCTGCTCCCAAGGTGACTCCAAGAAATCATAGAAGCTGATGGGGTAGATGGTCATCCATGCAGTGATGCTCTCCTTATATCCCGAGCTCACATTCTAGGCCAGAAAACTTGGTCTGGAGCCTAAAAAGAATTGCATTCCCTCTTTTCTATGGCTAGACCAGATCTTTTTCTTTACTTCCCAAGTAGTTAGGATTTGTGAACCATAAGAAGATAGGATAGTCTGGGTAGCCCTGAATATAGTAGTATCTACTGATTTATTTCTCTGTTCTACCCCTTGAAATTATGTGTTAAAGTTGACAGATCTGGAAGGGATCTACACTAAGAGTCAGGAGACCTGGGTTCTAGTTCTGACTCTGCCATTTACCTACTGCATGACTTTGCCCTTTCTGGGCCTGTTCCCAAATCTGTACACCTGAAGGAGTCAGATTAAATGACTCCCAGGTCCTTTCCAACTCTAAATTCTAAGAATCATAGAACAGATTGTTAAAATTAGTAGGTGCAGTTTTCCCTTCTACAAAAAAAAAAAATAGCAGGAGCCCCATGAGATTGTCTTAAAAAACAGCATGCTGACCTGCCTGCTATAATCCCAGGGCTTGAGATCAACATAACTTGGTAACAAAAAGCTCATTCCTGATGTTATATCTGCCTCCAAATCTCAATGGGAAAATGTGAGTGTTTATATAGTAAAGAAACACCATTGTACAGTATAGGCACAAGAGCGTTTTTCCACCCACACGGTTGGATTGAAATGAACCATCCACATTCTGTCTTGCTTTATGAGTTTTACTGATGCCTTTCACTTCTACATTACATTCATTTTCCATTATGCTCATCCCCTTTCCCTAACCATCATGCCTTCCCTTGTAACAAAGACTAAAAAGAAAAATAAACAGTTCAGCACAACCTACCGATGTATCAGTCTTGCTCTCTTCCTTTACGTCTGCCCAGTGGAAGCTTTAATGCCTGTCAAAGCTTAGCATAACTACTAGTACCTCATTCCTTCAGTTATCAGCGATCCACCCTCCCCCAATTACTTTGTATTTATTTTGTTTTTCCTTATTTGTACACAGAGAGATATTTATAGACCTATAGCCTGTATATATTTCTCTATCTGAGAAAGATCTTTTTTATTCATGACCACCCCACCCCCACCCCAGTAGAATATAAGCTTCTTAAGAACGGGATCTGTTATATTTTTTGTCTTTGTTACCCCAGAGTTTGACCCTTAATAAATGCTATTTAACTTAATTGAAAGCACATGAAACATTCCATGCTCATAGTCCCCCAAATCTTCCACAAAAGGAAGGAGGTATATTTTTCTCATCTCTTTTCCTAGGCAAAGCTTAGTTTTTCTAATTATGAAATGTTCAGTTTCATTTTATTGTTCTTTCCTTTTATATTATTGTAGTCACTACATATTTTTCCGGTTCTGCTTACTTTACATTGTCAGTTCATATAAGTCTTCCTGGGTTTCACTGAATTCCTCATTCTTGGTTTCCTAACTCACAAGAACATTCCATGTTTTGTACCACAATTTGCAATCTACATTCTCTTGTAAGATCTCCATCATTCACTTTATTTTAAAAAAAAAAATATATATATATATATATATAGAATGTTTTTTTTAGGACACCACTGAACTGTCTTTATAGGATCCTGGGGTCTGGCCGTTTCCTTGAAAATTCTGGCATGTACCAGGAACCCACACCAGTTAAAGGCCCATGAAAGATGCAAAGACATAGTACCTAGTCTTATGTAATGTACTATCCCGTAAGGGAAATCAGGGACATGATGATAATGATGCATAGTCCTCTAGGTTTTACAATGTGCTTTCCTTGAAACAGCTCTGTGAGGCAGGTGATGTAAATATTATGATCCTGTTTTCAAATGAGGAAACTCAGGCTTAGGGGAGGTAAGAAAATGTATACAGCTAATTAGTCTCAACCCCAGAACTCTAGTTCAAGGCTCTTTCAGCCAATTCTGCCTCTATAGAGTATGAGGTAAGCATCATATAATCAGTAGAAAATTAAGTAGTAAAGAGAGGCAGTGTGGCATAGTAGAAGGAACCCAGGGTGTCTGAGCCTTGACCCTGCCACCTGCTGGCTGTAACCACTGACAAGCCATTTAAACTTTTTGACCTTTGGTTTCCTCATTCATAAAAAGAGGGCATAATTACCTATTCTGCCTCACAAGGTTATTGAGGTTCTCTGAGTCAGTTTCTCTACCTGCAAAATGGGGTTGATAATGCTTACACTATTGACTTCATAGCATTATTAAGACTCTCTTCATCTGTAAAATGGAATTCATAATACTTTCACTGCTAACTTCACAAGGTTGCTCTAGATTGCTGTGAATGAGGATAGTACTTTGTGAACTTTAATGTGTGCTGTGGAAATATGTGATATTATTTTTGTCAGAAATTCAGAGAAGAGAAATTTTGCCATATACTGAAGTGATCTGGGAAGGTTTTACATTCAAGGGTGAAATTCTGGCCCTGGAGCATTATAACCAACACATACCTCCCTGGGACAATTGATTTGATTTAGGAGATAATCCAAAACCAGTCTGCTTACTCCCTTGAGCCCTTAAGTATGTCTCTAGACCTCAGTTTCCTCACCTATAAATTGATGGGATTGGGCAAGATGGCCCCTAAAGTTCTTTTGTAGCTAAATCTAGGATCTTATTATTCTGAGTCAAGAATCAATGGGATAAATTTCTGAGTCTAATTCCAATAGCAACTTTGTTCCTACAGGTAAATTTGGGGAGCTTTCTGCTTTCAGAAGACAAAAGCTGTAAGTTAGTGCACTTTGCATTTTGCCTTAGCCTCAAACTCAGAGGCATTAAATATACAGCTAAATTGTAACAATCAGCTCATCACAGATGCCATGGTACCTCTGTTGCCTTTAGATAGTTTCTATTCTGTTTTTACCTGCAGTTTTCCTAATTTGGCATTATGTTTAATAGTTCTCATTCTTTTGGAAGAAGATAGTTATAAATTTTAACTAAAGATAATCCATGGAGGAATAAAATCATTTCTAGCCAAGTACCTAATCTCCTAGGACCCATGAGCACAACCTTTTTCTTAAGTGAGTTTGTGATATGGGCATCTTCTCAGAATATTTCACCTCACATTGTTTTGAACTCATCCTACTAATGGTACATCGAAGTGAATAAGAATCTTAGAAAAGGAAATGGATTGACCAGATGATAAAATTGCTTATCTTTTAAGAAATATGATCATTATCATTCCATCACAATCCCTGAGCAGAAGCTGGTATTTGGGGAATGGACTCTGGGAGGAGCCTGGGAAAAAATAGCTGATGAATGAATAGAAAAAAAAAAACCCTGGCTTGCAGAAGCTGTTGGCTACAGTTTCAGTGTGAGGGACTGTAATGGGAATGCAAATTTTAAAGATCTTCCCTGCCCCTAGGCTAAAGTGCACCTGGAGCCCGGGGTGGGAGGCTTGTTTTTCAGTTGATACTTTTTGATTGGCCAGTGGGTCCAAAAGGTTGTTACATTCTCTGAGCCAGGAGAAGACTATATAAGCCCTGATGTGTAGCTTTGTTTTGGGGGCTCACTTTGAGAAGTGTTCTGTGATTTGATCTGTATTCTGGGAAGCCGTTGTCCAGGCCACCCCCCCCTCCCCCCCTCCCCCCCTTTGAAAAACCCAGATGTGGAAACCCAGATGTTGACTGGGTATGGATGTAATGGTTGGACAGTTTGGAAATCTGTCCACTTGATCTGTTTCTGTCTTGATAATTCTGCCTGTATACTTTGAAGTTCGGGGTGCTGACCTTTTTCCCCTGAACAAGGTAAACGATATATGTCTGACTGATTAAAGTAAGCTTGTTAACCCATTTTGAGTTGCTTTCCTTTATCAAAGCAGATCCAAGAACCTGTATTGGCAGCAAACCCTGAGGACACTGGGGTGCTTGCTGCTACAGGGACCTACTGTTACTTGACACCTTCAGATGGGCAGTGATTACTAATAGGATTGCTCCTAAATCCATTGGATGATGTTGTTCCCTACTACCCTTCATGGTAAAAGTTTATGATTGTTCATTGGTAGAGGTGCCATGATAGTCCTCAGTGAGTGTGACCTGATATAACCATTATTTGTATCTGTACTCATTAATTTCCTAGAAATTACGGAAGCAGAAAATCTTTAAAATAAGAGAGCTAAAGGTTTACTGAGCTGAGTTCTGTAGAGAGACACCTTCAAAATTCAAGTGAACCTTCCTGATCCTTCCCAAGGTGTTGGAGCCCCAGAGCCCTTGAAGAGGGTTGGAAAGTATGCTTCAGAACTATAAAGGTCCCTGGATATCCTCTCTGTAGCCCCAGGGACTTTGTCCAGGTTGACAGCAGTGCAGTGATTGCTGTCATTGCAGATGCCAGTGACATTCGAGGATGTGGCCGTCTACTTCTCCCAGGAGGAGTGGGCAGTACTGGACCAACAGCAGAAGGAGCTTTACCAGGACGTGATGAGGGGGACCTATGAGTTGGTGACCTCGCTGGGTGAGGGTGTTGATTACTTGCTTGGTAGCTGTCCAATCAGGAATCCCCAGGTGCGTGGGGTCAGGGAGCCTAGAGCCACAAATTTCCTCAGAATCCCTGAAGGCTCAAACAGCTCAAAAAGTGTTCAGAGCCCGGCCTTGCCCTCTGCTTGGTTGGTCTCCTGGGGGCAGGGAGTGGGGTGGGATTTGGAGTGATAGTGAAAGAATATTGGATTTCTACTCAGAAGACCCAAGTTCAAATCCAAGCTCTCCTACTTAGCACTTTTGTAACCATGGGCAATCATATGACATCTCTGGGCCTCAATGTCATTCATTATCTATAAAATGGGGGGGCGGGGTGGGTAGAGGATGCCCATGTCTCTTACAGCTCTAAATCCTATGATGCTGTAAAAGGGGGAAGCATACTGTGCCAATGTAAAACCCCCTGCCTTTTATGCAGCCCCACACACACATGCTGATGCCCTAGTACATCAGCCTTTCACTCTTGAGGCCTCCTTTCCCACTAGCCATTCTTGCTAGTCAACAGCATGTTTCTCATGCTGCATTTCCAAAATTTCCATTTTCAATAGACCTCTGCAAAGGTGGTGAGCCTAAGACATTACAAATATGCACTTCTTTTTTTTGTTTGTTTTGGGGTTTTTTGGAGGGGGGAAGACAAGGCAATTGGGGTGAAGTGACTTGCCCAAGGTCACACAGCTAGTGTCAAGTGTCTGAGGCCAGATTTGAACTCAGGTCTTCCTAACTCCAGGGCCTGTGCTCTATTCACTGTGCCACCTAGCTGCCTACAAATGTGCATTTCAAGTCAGATTTCATAAATAATATCTGAGCCCTATATTTCTACCTATGTGATTATAAGACACACTCACAACCAACTTTCTCAATCCAGGGTATCCTGCTGCCAAACCAGAGGTTATCTGTAAAATTGAACTGGAGGAAGAACCATGGATGAGGGACTCCCAGAACCACATAAGAAGCCTGAATCACCACTGGGGTAAGTCTTGCTTCAGTCTTCCAGCTTTCAATCACTGCCCAGATCTCTGGTTCTAAGCCTTCTAACCCTCTCTAAAGCAGTTCGTATTCTCCTTATCTGCCTTTGTTTCTTTCCACAACAAACATTTATTAAGCTCCTACTGTGTGCAAAGTACAGTACTAGACTCCAAAGGAAATGTATTAAACTATACTTTGTTAAAAGAAAGGAAGGCTGTGAGCTTTAACTTTTAACAAGACAGCACCAACATCTTCCACTGTACTTAACCAGAGGTTTTGATTTGTTGATTTAATAAAGTCTCCCTTTACATTGCTGCACTTACTGACTCAGTTTTCTTCACTATGCTTCTAGGACTTCCTATGAGTTTTTCCATTTTTTTAATACAATATAATGTTCCTTTACACTGTTATCATTTGATGCATAATTTGTTTCTAGTTTTTGCTGTTATAAATAATGCTAACAATAGCTGCTAAGAAGATTTTTGTACATATAAGCCCTTTCTTACTGCCAGTAGCCTTGTTAGACTGTAAACCTATGGGTGCACATTTTTGTATCTTCTATGTATCCCTAACAAGGGCATTCTCACCCTGTGCCAGCATTCCTCATGTACTGGCATCCGTAGTTTTAGCTTCCTGGACCTGATAGTTACAAATTTAACACTGACTTTGGAAGGGGTATAGACCTCTGCCACTGTTGCTTCCTTCTCTTCCCTCTTCCAAAAACTCAGTCCAGGGTCTGACATCACCTTCCTCCATCCTCCATTGGTATTGGCCCAGGAAGTCAAAAGAATGGAAAAAGGTAGGCCAGAATGCCAGAGTACTGGCAGAGAGCTGTCATATCTTTGCACTTTTCCCCATGTGTATGGGCACTCCCAGAATAACTACTCAAGTTTCAAGGTACTCTAAACATCCATATTCACTCAAAATAATACTTCACTAGCCCCCAGTGATGTTTCCTTTTTCTTTACAGTCAGCCTAAGGACATAATTAGCTCAAATCAAAGCCATTTATTGAAATAAAATCAAATTTTCAATAAAACATTCTTCTTGTAAGCCTAGGGCACATGTTTTCTCAAATATACATACCATTAGTGAGGAGAGAAAGCTGGAATAAGGATAAAGCATGAGGGGCCCACAGGTGGGGATTGTACATGTGGAGGGAAAACTCACACTTCTGATGATTAACACTGTCTTTCTGGTGGTGTCATCTCGGTGTTCTGACTGGGCCTGACTCCTTGAGCCGGATGGATGTCGTTTCTGTGCAATGTTCTTCTAGTCCTTGTCTAAGCTGAGTGGTGCTTTGGGATTGTAGTAAACACGTAGACCTGGGTAGCCAGAACCACATTAAAACATCATTGGGAAAAAATTAACAAAATGAATAAAAATACAATATAATGCAGATAATGTTAGTATGTGGTTTTCTAAGTCAACATGTGACCTTGTTTTTATTGCACACTGCTGGTCTACATTATACATTGTATCTTCTGGGTTCCGGGGAGGAAGGGTCACTGGAGTCATCTCAGTCCTAGGATATAGGGGTTCTAGTATATTAAGGCAGGTTGACAGCTCCTTGGTCATAAGCTAAAATAAAACAAAATTTACAACCTGGGCAGGGTATCCCCCAAATTAGGTCTTTCCTCCATGACCCTTGTGTCCTCAGTGGACATCCTCAGCCTTACTGATAGAATCTAACCTAAATTAGATAATTCTTTAACACTCCCAAGAATTTCTCTGGCTTAGCTACAAACTAATCTGAGCCAGCACTACACTAAGTAGGTGAGGTCAGTATTCTCCACCTACCTGGTCTGTATCCATGTTTTTATTATGTGTGTGTCTGTCTGCAGCAAAGCTTGATAACTTTGGTTCAGTATCTGAGGCACTGAAACTTCAGTTTCCCTGCATATAAATTCCCTATTACTGAAAGGTGAGGTTGCGGTTTGTTTGATTTTACTTAAATATTTCTTTTCATTCAAATCTAGATGTGTATAATATTCCCAGTTCTATCACCCCAGCTCCCTAAGGTTCAAGCCTTCTGACTGAGGGCTGTAGCCTGGCTGTTGTTCCACAACTAATGGTCCTGTCCAGATTATGGAGCAAGAAGACTAGAAAAGGATGATTTATGTGGGGACTACCCTGGGGCTGGGAACTAATATTCACTGACAGGAGAACGGCCCTCTCCATAGGCTAACATCTGGATTATTTTTCTCCTCATTAGATCCTAGGAAAGCAATCAGAAATGAGAAGGTTAAAGATATTGGAGACAATATGGAAGACCCAGAGACATTTACATTCTTGATGAAGTCAGAAGGTATTGTCCAGGTCCCCCTAAAGTTGAAAAACACTAGTAGAGAAAAATCCTGGAAAAAACAGGCCTATGCAGAAAGGCCTAGTGTGCCCCAAAGGCTATTGGGGAAAAAGAAGCCCCCCACTTGTGCTGAGTGTGACAAGAGCTTCAAAAGCAATACAGCTTTGATCATCCATGAGCGCAGCCACACCGGGGAGAGGCCTTTTAAGTGCCCGGAGTGTGGTAAAGGTTTCCCTTCCAAGGGGGACCTGAAGCGGCATAGAAAGATCCATGTAGGGAAGCATGATAGAACAGGAGAGATGCTCAAAGATGCCTCTTCAGAGCATACCCTCCTCAAGCATAGAAGACCTGTCCCTAGGAAGCCCCATGTGTGCCTGCAGTGTGGGAAAGGCTTCAGAAAGGCTGGAAACCTCGAGAAACACATAAACGATCACCTGGCAGAGAGGCCCTTTGTCTGTGGGCAGTGTGGCCAGCGCTTCCGCCTCAAGCAGATCTTGGTGTCCCACCAGCGGACCCATGTGGGGGAGAGGCCCTACTGCTGCCTTCAGTGTGGGAAGTGCTTTAGCCAGAAGCACCATCTCAGGAGCCACCACCGAGTGCACACAGGTGAGAGGCCCTTCACTTGCTCCCTGTGCTCCCGATGCTTCAGCCAAAAGCACCATCTGGTCAGCCACCAGCGCATTCACACAGGGGAGCGTCCCTTCACCTGCATCAGCTGTGGCAAGAGTTTTAAGGACAAGAAGACACTGACCATCCACTGCAGGGTGCACACGGGTGAACGGCCATACACATGCTCTGAATGCGGGAAGGCCTGTAGCCAGAAGCAGCATTTGAAAAGCCACCTGCGGGTGCACCAGGCAGGGGGCCGAGGACTGCTCCCATCGTGCCCAGAAGAAAAACCCTACCAGTGCAAGGTGTGCGGGAAGGCCTTCCGGGACAAAAGGATTATGCTGACCCACCAAAAGACCCATGATGAAGAACCAAGACACTTCCCAACACTGGGGATTGTGACATTCCAAAAGAAGGGACCACTTCTGTGAGGCAACAGCATGACTATTCATGGAGTGCCATGGCCAGGCACGAGAAAAAGCATAGGATGGGACAGCTTCAGAGAGCCGGCTGGGAAGATTACTATAAGGCCAGACCACTTGGGAGTTTCCAGGGGGCTCAGGGCATTGTAGCTTCTTTCTTTCTTTCACAGACAGGATGAGAATGGCTAGCTATCTCACAGGCCACCATATAGGAGCCTTGGAAGAAGCAATTCTCCCTATGAGTGATGTGTTAAAGGCTTTTACTTGGGTCCAAGATTAGCAGTCCTTAGTGTGACTCTTTCCCCAGAACAGGAATGTCAATTCCTTGTCTTCAAGATGTTGTCATGGAGATCCTTTAGAAAGGAAGTTAAAGAGATCTCCCCATTCTCTTCTCCACTATGTGAAAAATTGCTAGAACAAGGTCCAGTTAGCTCTCAGCTTGCCATGCCATTTGAGGCATGGGCTGAAATACTGTGATTTATTATTACATTTGGAGGGAATGGGGTAGTCCTCCCGGGTTGCCATTCAAAGTCCAAATCCACCATCTTTCTTTTCCTGAAGGGCATATGGTACAAAAGTTACTGTTAATGATCTGGAGTCAGGGACCCTAAGGTCCACTTCCCAGTGGGGCAAGCCACTTAACCACTCTGGGCCTCAGTTTCCTCTTCTGTAAAATGAGGGAGCTGGACAAGATTACCTGTCAGGTTCCTCCCAACTCTGAATCTATGATCCTATGATCTTAGGTTTTTGTGTGGTTGATTCCAGTCCTGCGTTATGAATATATAAACAGGGTCACAGCATTGATTGATTCTAACTCTTCCATAATAAAGTTTTACCCTCCCTACATTTCTATTCTGCTCCATGTGGGCTATATGCAAGCTTCCTGACATATCTGATCTTTTTATTTTCTATATTGTTTCCAGGATAAGGAGGAGACTCTTGGACGGGGCACAGTGGGTACATTCTGGTGTAGGGCAAAAGTTGTTGGATTAGGAGCCAGGAGACTGAAGATCTAGCCCAAATTTTCCACAAACTAGCTGTACAACTTTGGGCAAATCACTTTGCTTCTCTGCTAAATAGTTCGTCCCTCCTATATCTCTTCACTACTCTCCTTTGGTCAGTAGAGGGTGTCCAAAGCCCTCAGAACCATAGGTGGTCCAAGAAGCTAGAGGGGCACGTACCAGGCCAGATTGGCTGTTGGGGCTACACTTTTGTGCAGTTCAGTAAAGTTGGATTAACTTCATGCTGTTATCAGACATCAAGGTCTGAATGTAAGTTAGATAAGAAGGGACTGGTCAAGAGAAAGCTAAGCAAAAGAGGGGTAAACTGATTTTGAGTGCTGAATCTTAAGCCCAGGGAATTCAAGGGACCCCTCCATAACAGTACTTCATGCCCTCTTTCTTTCTTCCTTTACTGCCTCCTTCCATCTTTACTTTTTACTTTCTTTCTCCCTCCATCCCTTATGTTCTTCCTTTTTACTCCTTCTCTTCCATCCCTCCCTATCACTAACTTTCAGGACCAAAGTGTCCCTCCCTGGCCACCACTCCCTTCTGTATTGTCTCTCTCATTAAAAGGTAAACTCTTTGAAGATAGAGTCTGTCTTTGTCTCTGGTATTTATATCCCCAGCACTTAGCACAAGGTTTGATGGATGTGCTTTTTTATTAATTCTAACTATCCCTCTTTCATTTTTCTTTTCTTGTTTGTTTCTTGGAGGAGGGAAGGCAGGGCAATTGGGGATAAGTGACTTGTCCAAGGTCACACAGCTAGTAAGTGTTAAGTGTCTGAGGCCAAATTTGAACTCAGTTCCTTCTGATTCCAAGGCCAGTGCTCTATTCACTGTGCCACCTAGCCGCCCCTTTCATTTTTCCCTCAGTCCTTCTCTTCTGTCTTCCATCCTTTCTTATCTGATCTTCTATGCATCTTTCTTCCCTTCTGCTCTTCTTTCATTCCTTCTGTCTATTCTCCCTTCTCCCACCATCCTCCTTTCTATCCCTTTGGTCTCCTTTCAACCCCCACCTTCACAATTTGCAATCACTAGAGAGCAGAGCAGCAGTCAATATTGGGTATTGGAGGAGAAATTGCCCTCATTTGCTGGAATCTTTGTGGAACAGAGATCCCCACTCCAGCCCTCTGTCCTGCCCCCATTTCCCCTTTCTGTGCTTTTTATTTCTCCCAGTGTTCTCATGCTGTCTGGATGCCTTCTCTTCTTCCGTGATCAACTCAAAAGCCATATGGTGGAAAAAGTGCTGGACTGGGAGTCAGGACATCTAGGTTTCAGGTCTGGATCTGCCACTAATTAGCTGTTTGACCTTAGACAAGTTTCAGCCTTTCCAAGCAAGTTTCTTTATCAGAAGAATGCAGATAACACCTGCCTGATTCTGGAGACAACATATATAAAAACGAAAGCAGCACTTTGTAAATGGCAAAGGGCAAATAAGGAGTTATTATTATTCATACCAAGGTATTAGGAATTGACCCTATTTCTCAGGAACGTTTACATTTTGAAGAGGAGCCTACAGAGAATAATACCTAGCCCAAAGGAATGAATTGCTTTTAATGGCATATAGGGTATTGAGCTAGATGGGGAAGGAAATATTTAGAGCTTGGGAGGACCTCAGAACCCCTCAAATCACATCACATGAAGCCAACTTCGTTCTTATACTGTTCATTTCTATTCTGTTTCATCCATCTAAAGGCAGTATAGTACAGTGCAGCCATGACATATTTAAAGCCCTAACATTCAGGTATACCCCAAGTTAATTGGTTTTGAGAAAACCCATCATGGGATCCAATACTATAGAGAGTAGTACATTCCAAAGGAACAGTGTTCTAAATGTGCAATCCACTGAAAGGGGTTATGGCCACTTTATTATTTACACAGTAGATTTTGATTATTTTAACAATGCTACTGCAAAATGACATTGGTTAGGGCACATTTCTGTGGGATATGCCTTTATATTTTTTTATTTGGTTTCTCAATAAATTCACTATTGTATGCACCATAGGGAAGGGAAACATGCATTTATATAAGCTTACTAAATGCCAAGCAATGTACTAAGCACTTTACAAAAATCTCATTTGATTCTCACAACAACCTTACAAGATAAGCGCTGTTATTATCCACCTTTTACCATTGAGAAAACTGAAGCAGGCAGAAGTTAAGTTACTTGCCCAAGGTCATACCGTACATGTCTAAGATCAGATTTGAACTCAGGGCATCTTGACTCCAGACCCAGCACTGAACCACCTAGCTGCCTCTATCCTTAGGCTCTATCTACTATCATTCCATAGGTTTGTGGTTAAGTTTCCCTCATCTTTCAAAGGGAATAATTAAGATTGTTGTGGTAACAAATAAAGGAATTGATGTGAAAATGTTTCATAAACTCTAAAATATTAAACAAGCACAAGATTTGATTTTTATGTATCTCACCATAAGGATAGGCTTCAATGAGCCATTCATACTCTCTTCCTCCAATTCCACTTGTCTCCGATTGTCAGGGTCAGGAACACAAAGACAAGAAAAGCAAGGGGAACTCTGGGAGATGTGTAAGAGCTAAGCCTAGTTAACAAGATAACTAGAGATGGACCCATGGAATCCATGATCTGAGACAGGCAAGGAAATAGGACTGAAGCATCCTCTTTGTCCCCGTTGAGAACTGAATGAGAGGACACAGGCCAAACCCACAAGAAGGAAACTGAATATTTTGGATAAGATTTCTAGCAACTGAAGGTTACTTCACCCTGCCAGGGTTGCAAAGACTGAGCCAGGTAATCTTCTTCACAGAAGTAGGTTGGCCAAACCAATCATACAAGGTCACCCCTAGCCTGGCTCCTCAATAGTCTTCATCATCTCCTTGTCATAAAGGAGAGCCAGAGGGATCTAGTTTAGAGATGGGGGAGTGGAACCAGGTTAAACAGTGCCTGAATACACATGGTGGATGTTCACTCAGGGTTTGCTAAATGGCAGCTCATACTTCTAATCTTAAAAATGAGAGGGTTAGACCAGATCACCTCAAAACACTAAATCTGTAATGAATTAAATCATGGGGCTTTAAGGTTTCCAATGCATTTTTCTCAACTATAAGTATCTCCATTTTACAGATGAGGAAAGCGGAGAGGTTGTGTTTGAAGAGCATTGGTTCTGGAGTCAGAGGACCTAAGTAGATTCAACCCTCAACTTTGATGCCAAGTTTTCTCAAAAGCAAAATGAGGTGATAAGATTAAATGGCCTCCAAGGTTCTTGACAGCTCTAATTCTATGAGGCTCAGGGAGGGCAACTGATTTGCCCATAGTTATACAATCAGAAAATTTTGAAGGTAAGACATCAGCCCAGGTCCCCAGTGGAATAGGTAGCACTAGATGAAGGGCAGACACTTTCCCTAGACATGAGGGGGGAACAATGACCTGGTAAGCTCTGTAGGAGAGGAGCCTGACCATGGTGAGGGAGGAAGGCCCACTTATTCTATTTTCTTGCTTGTACCAATCCCAGTTCTCCCAATATTCACCCCTTCAGAATATGCCCTCCCCATATGTAAGTCCCAAATTCTCACTGGCCTATCTGGACAGGTATAACTCTGTCCTGATAGTATTTGGAGTGTAGGTATGGAGAGAGAACTATCCGCCTGGGCCCTGAGGGACATGGATGCCCATTCTGGTAGGCCAAGACTTTAATTCTGTTCCCTCACATAAGACCCCTCCAGAGTCCTGGTCTAAGATACCTCCCTACACTCTTGCACTGCTCGCATACTTAAGACCCCATTGTCTATAACTCATCTGACTGTCCTTTGCCCTGGGTTGTCCATTCTCCCATTGTGTCTCCTCTCCCAGCCAGGAGCCTTCCTTGGGAGGTATAGAAAGGAGAACCAGAGCCAGCTAGGTCTTCTCTCTTGATGAAAGAGTTAGGTTACTTAGCCCCCAGAAGGTAGTTATGGATACTCAACCTCCTTATAGACTAGAGTCCCTAGGGAGCGTGGTCTCTGGGTAGACCAGAGTTCCAGGTAAACCCCATCTCCTCCCACCTCTCTCTATCTTTCTTCGCCTAGGTTCCTCCATGAAACCTGAGCTGCTGGCCTGGCTAAAGCAAAAGAAAGAGCCAGGGAGCTACATGATTTTTAACATGCATATGGTAGATACCTTTTTGGAGCAGGATTTTGTTCTGCTAAATCAGGGGCAGGGAACCTGGGGTCTCGAGGCCACACGTGGCCTTCACAGAACAAATCCCCTAATAAAAGGATTTGTTCTGTACAACTTGAACTCAGTCAAAAGGCACACCCAAGGACCTAGAAGGCCACATGTGGCCTCCAAGCAATAGGTTCCCCACCCCTGCACCATATGCCTTTTTAAAAATAGCCAACAAACATTACAGTGATTATCAACCTGATTTAGGAAACTACAGTCACTCAAAAGAGTTCACTTAACTATCCACTGAGCAAAAACCAAATGGATGAAGAATTTCTATTTCCCAGACTGTAATACACTTGTATGAACAACACATAGAAATGATCCATCAGCACATATACCACAACGGCCCAGTGAACTGGGCCTAGAATTGAATGGGAGACGTAAAAGTGCTTCTCACTGTGCCCACTTGCCACATATTGGGTGCTTAATAAATGATTACTCCTCTCCCTACTCATATGTCCGCAGCAGTTGTGGGGACTGTTCTGTGTACCATCTGAGTATGACAGTATGTCTGATTTACAAAAGAGTTGAAAACGCAGGGATTAGCCCCAGAAATTTCAGCCCAGGGCCATCTCATAAAAGAGCACTAACACTTTCTTTGAAGTAGCCACAGTTGAGATTTGCAGCAGATGGCAGCAGCAGCTTGCAAGCAAAGAATTAGTAATATCAGTAACACAACAGAGGCAGTGAATTTTAATTTTAAAGCAGAAGTGAGGTATAAGTGGTTGCTAGGAAACAGTGAGTAGTGATTCATGATCCCAGGATCATGAGTTGTCTGAGAAACCTTCCCTCTCCTGCTGCTATAGGAATGTGTGGAAGATTGCATCTCTCCGTGTATGGGGGCCAGGGCAGAGAATGATTTTACGATTTTATTTCCCTTGTTCTCTAATTTGCTCTTCTGTCCTAGCTATTTTGCTATTCGATTTATGGTTCCTGCCATCAGTCAGTTAAGAATGCAATGGAAGGAAACTTGAGAAGCATTTGTATAACTATGATTACTTAATGCACCCCACAATGAACTTGGAGTTGGCAAGGAGGTTCCAGAGCTATTTAGAAGCCATGCTATACATGTAAGCAAACTGAGGCTGAGAAGTTAAATGATTTACACAAAATCACACAACTAAAGTGTGAGCCAAAGTAGAATCCAAGTCCAACTCTCTTTCTACTAGTCCACAACATGGTAATTCTTCCAACTCTGCCACAATGGCTACTACATGTGTTACCTTTCCCAAGAAAGAGATGTCATTCTAAAGGTTTTTTGTACCTTAATCCTTAATTTTAATGGTGAAACTTTAAGCAATGAGGCAAGCTAACATTACTTTTAGGTGGGGTTTTTTGTGCAATATTTAGAGAGGGATTATCTCCCAAATCATATGACATAAGAGGCTATCAATTCTAACTAAAGGTAAGGTTTAATTTGTTTGCTTAACTATGTATACTTGTTACAGGGGTTTCCTTTTTCTTTTAAACTGGAGGCAGGAGAGAAAATGAAAGGCTTGTTCATTGAAAAATAAAATTTTTTAAAACAGGTAGAAATTGAGTTTTCCCTCCTACTTAACCCTGCCTGACACCCCTTTGGATCTACACATAGACAGAGACAAACATAGACATTACTCAACACATACCTTTGAGCTCAGTCAATGTAGTTCAGAATTCTAGTTCCTCTCATCCCCTTGCTCCTACTGGAGAATAAAAATGAAACAGCTCTTTCCATAAGAAAGAGGTGTCAGTCCTTCCCATCTTGTTGCTGACAGACTCAAACCAGGTTAGTATGACTCCCTTAGAGGGAACTCAAGGGAAGTTCCATTACCTACTCTGGGTGAGTAACTTCCTGAACCTGGAAAGGGAAGGGGGTCAATGGCAGACTGATACACCTATAATGGGGCACCAGCAGCCTTAAATGGACTTTCTAATCCTATAGTCCAATAATTTTTAAATTATCTCTCCTGGATCTATTTTCCAGGTCAGTGGTTTCTTCCAATGAGATATTTCACATTGCCTTCTATTTTTTCATTTGTTTGGATCTGTTTAATAGTATCTTAATTTCTCATAAAGTCACTAGCTTCCATTTGCTCCAATCTAATTCTGAAGGAATGATTCTCTTCAGTGAACTTTTGAGATTCTTTTTCCACCTGGCAAATTCGGCTTTTTAAGGAATTCTCCTCCTCACTGCCTTTTTGAGCCTCTTTTGTCATTTGAGTTAGTCTATTTTTTAAGGTGTTATTTTCTTCAATCAGGTTGTTGATTCTCTTTTCATGATTTTCTTGCATCACTCTCATATCTCTTCCCAATTTTTCCTCCACTTCTCTTATTTGGTTTTCAAAATCATTCTTAAGCTCCTCTATGGCCTGTAACCAATTCATATTTTTCTTGGAAGCTTTTGGTGCAGGAGTTCTGACTTCGCTGTCTTCCTCCTGTTCCATGTTTTGATCCTTTTTGTCCCCAAAAAAGGAATCCAAAGTGGGATTGCTGTGTTTACTTTGCTTGCTCATGTTGCCACTCAATTACTTGACTTCTGAGCTTTTTGCCACAGTAGAACTCTGGTACCAGAGAGGGGAGCTTTGTCCCAATGGCTGGGGTTTTCACAGCTGGCAGAGCTATTAGTTTGGTGCCCTGTCTGAAGGCTCCACTGGCTCTGGCACCTGATCACCCACCCCAGGACCTCCACCCTAGACAGCAATCCAGATCCAAGCAGGTTAAAGTAAGAGCCATTACCCCTCAGAATGGTTGCTTGGTCCCCCTACAATCTTCAGGCCAAGAGCTCTGAAGCAGCCACATGGCAGTCTCTGTGCCTCAGCCACTTCTCCCTCCAGGGGAAGAGGCCAGACCACACTCCCGGACCCCCTGTTCCCAAAGTCCACTGACCTCTCACTTTGTCTTTGGCATTTATGGGTTGGTAATTTTGGAAACCTCCACAGCTGCTGGTGATCCACTCTCCTGAAGTCCCTCCAGCCCGAGCTGGTTGTGGCTGCACTGAGGCTAAAACTGGGAGCTCACATGGGGCTGGGCTCTGCTCCCAGGGTGCTGAGATTGACCCTTCCTGCCCGCCTGCCAGACTGACTTAAGTGGGAGTTTCTCTCTGTCACTTTGTGGGTTCCGTAGCCCTAAAGTTTGTTTAGTCATTTTTTATAGGTATTTGAGGTGGTTATGGGGGAAGTGCAGGGAGTTTTCCTGCTTCTACACCACCATCTTGGCTCCTCCCCCCTTTCTAATCCTATAAACCATAACTGGAAGGCCAGTCACTCCTGATCCCTTCTTCTAGGTAGGACCCCACTCAAACCTCTTTGGCCAGGTCCTTTGCCCAAAGATCTTCCTTGCATCTGACCTCTACTTCTATTGCCACTGAAGACTGTCTCCTCATTTTTACAAGGAAGGTATCTGCTAAAGATTGGGATCATAGAGGTGGCAGGGAAGGAGATAATTCAGTAAAATCCTTTCCCCTATTTCAACACCAAGCATACCTAAGGAGACACTTTAGGCCATTTTTCAACAGATCATTTTTCATCACATCTTTGATGTTAGAATCACCTAAGTTTGCAACTGCCTCTCTAAGGATTCTCTCCCTTCTGGCCTAGGCATTGACGTACCATTCTTCCTCTCCCTGCTCCCATGACATGGCAGAGGAGTGGCGGCATTATCTCACTTAACCTGCATCTTTTCCTTCTTAGAGATGAAGAGTTGCTCCTGCCTCCTTCTCAGGAATTCCTCTGGCTCTCACAAAGTAGTACTCTCACAGGAAAACAACCCTCTTTCTGGTTAGCCATTGTCATAGCTCCTCACTGACGCCCAATGAAGAAGCCTTTCCTGACCACCTTCTGCCCTCGGTCGCCCATGATTCCATCCTATCTCCTCTCTACCCCACAGTCAGGAGCTTTCCTTGGCTGGTGGGAGAAAGAGCAGACAGGATCATCAGATCTAGCCAGGTCTACCTCTCTCAGTGAAGGAGTTAGGCTACTTTATTATGTACTAGGTACCACTGTAATTTCCATTTGGGAGGACTCTGAAGTAGAAATTTTTTTTATTAACTAAATATATTG
This sequence comes from Petaurus breviceps papuanus, assembly GCF_028583685.1. Lineage (NCBI taxonomy): Eukaryota > Metazoa > Chordata > Mammalia > Diprotodontia > Petauridae > Petaurus > Petaurus breviceps. Next base: position 649,952 of record NW_027185612.1, on the reverse strand, counting down.
TAGCCTTTCTGCTTTCTTATTAAAAGTCCAATGGGGGGAAATAATAGAAAAAAAAAGTTTTAAGGGGGATTGTTGGCTGGGGAGGGCTTTTCTTTTTCTGCCACATTTCACCCTGAGAAAACAGGTACCTGCAACGTCATGCCCAAATATTCCATATGCATTATAAAGATCAGTCAGCCCAAGAAGACCAATCACACCCTGTATCCTGACAAATCAGTGTCTCCCCCAACCCTCCAAAGCATAGCTCAAAAATGAAAATGTGCTCAGCATATAAGCAAAAAAGTTGGCCCTGGGCAGTACTGCCTGCCCTCCACAGCTGTTGGAGCTCACCCCTCTTGGGATTCGTGATCTTTCCTCCAGAGAAAATCCTGCCCCTTATAAGTGAAGCCATGGAGGCTGTTTTCCTGTATAGGTGCAGCTTCAAGCCAAGGAACTCTTTTCTTTTTTTTTTTTTTTTAAGCAATCGGGGTTAAGTAACTTGCTCAAGGTTACACAGCCAGGTGTTTCTGACTGGGTGTTAAGTGTCTGAGCCCAGGATTCGATCTCCAGGTCATCCCAACACTGGAGCCGGTGCTCTTACTTGCTGTGCTACCTGGCTGCCCCAAGGAACTCTTTTCTTGAACGGGCTGGGCCCTGGGCTTTAGAAAGCTGGCTGGTCAGCTTTCATCAGTGGTGAAAATGGAGTTACTGGGAAGCTAGACCACATCCCTGATTAATCACTGGCATTCTCATAACCTAAAATACATTCCTGTCTTCTCATCGTAATAGCTCATGCTTCCATAAGAGCTCTACAGTTTATAAAATGCTTCTCTTCACAATGCTGGGGGGAACAAGGGGAGGGAAGAAGGAGGGGAGAGAGCAGTATTACTACTATTCCCATTTTACAATGAGGAAACTGAGCTTCAAAAGGGTGACAATGACGACCCAGTGGCAGAACCCAGCTGTGAACTTGTGCTCCTGACTCGGAGATCAGACTGGCTCTTTCCACTATGCCCACCTTGACAAAACAATTGAACTCTCTTTGATGAGTCAGAGAAAGGCCTGAAAGATAAGGCTAGATCCAAGAGACATGCATGACCTCTCTTACCATCTCTCTCTCAGTCCACTTTCTGCCTCTTGAAAAGAAGAAAAATAGTTTTTAACTCCAAACAGCTTCCATATCCTCCAGAGTCTTTGTCCATGAGAAGTAAATGACTGAAGCAGTCACTGAAATAAAACTCTGCTTTATTCAGATAACAAAAGATTAAGAATCAAATGTGTTTTCTAAAAAACAACATTCCACACAGATCTGAAACAAGTGGTGTCTTGGAAAAGACATCACTGGGTCACCTTCTCCCAATGCCCCCACTTTGTGGATTCTGGGCTGAGTGGACACTGGCATGAGCTGGACTGTTTTGACTGTCCTGTCATGAAATGAGAAGTACTCATAAAATAAGGGACTCTCAGCCAGGACACACTAGGACTGACAAGAACAAATAAGGCTGGCATCCGGTTCGTGGCCACAGCCCTCCTAGCACATGGATAGGTAGAAGAAAGTGGTGAATCTCCTCTCTCTTCCAGCCCCAATTCTTATGGCTATTGAGTAGAGCTCCTGGTTAGAATTCTGGTTTCTCAGAATGACAGCTGTAGTGGACATCAGTTATAGGGAAGGAGATAGGCATATGCAAAGATATTGATGGGAGAAGTCTCTTTAAGGAGGGGATTACAGCCTGAAGCCTGCTTTATCCAGGGCAAATGTTGTCTCCTCCTAACCAATCTGTACAGGCCATTTGTGACACAAGGGGTCCCAGACTATTTCCTGGGCCCAGTTTCCAATACAGAGGATGAAAGTCACATTAAGAGTAAACTTGAGCTTTGAGACTTTTCCCAGGGCCATTTCTGTTGGAGAACTTTCTACTCTGAGCCCTCAAGCCAAAACTTCATAAACGGTCCCTTTGCCGTTGGTTAATTACAAAGCTATAAGATGTCTAGTAGAAAAGATGCCCCTTCTTTCTGTGATTCCCACCCTATAGAGAGGAAGTTTACATAATTTGTACATCAACAATCACTGCTTTTTATAAATAAATAGCATTTTCGGTCACCACAGTCTGAGGACCAACCAGCTCAAAAAGCCAGCAATGGACAGCCTCTTTCAAAGTGCATCCAACTAGGAATTCAGTAATGACATCAGTCCCGACAAGACCCTCATACATAGGCTTCTCTAGCATGGTTTCCACATCTGATCACAAATTCATCACAGAGGAAACCCTTTGTCCAGTATTAAAGATCAAACTGACCTCATGCCCTGATTAGGGCACTTAGAAGCCCAAGGCTGGCAAGGGGTTAGGGAAGACAAAAGAGCAGAAGATAATAGGAGGACGGGAATAGGAATCCAGTCCCAGAATATAAGGAATGTCATGGAATGCCAATGTGGAGCTAGCTCACGGTCACTGGGGACTAGGCACATACTATCCCCACTCACCACGCAGACCTGGGGCAACCACTTTTGTCTGCCTCCAATCCATGCCCAGTTCTCAAAAATCCATTTATACATCTGAGACTAATTCCCAAGTTCCCCAAGACAGACTCACTAAATCAGCACGGGAAGATGGGAGGACTGGAGCTTCCAATCCAGTTATACTGGAAAAGGCAGCTCAAGGCTTAGAGGACAAGATATATCTCAAATTCCTGAACCCCTCTGGCTGAATGAGGCACTGTGATTAGATTCCAAGAGAGAAATGTGAGACAGGAGAAAGGGGAGTCAAGATGGTGCCTAACACTGAGAGGTCAATCAGGTCATGAAAGAAAGTGAGTGGCACAAGGTGCCAAGGGTAGATGTTCTCAGAAAGACTTCATGTACTTTGGGTGTATGGAATAAATATATTAGGAAAAGGGCAGTCAATCTGGGTAAAAGGAACATTATAATCAACAGCAAAAGCCGCAGTGGACAGAAAGCTCTTATATTTTTAGGTAGCTTCTGCCCTTGGCCTGTATTTATAACCAGGGATGGTGATGGGTGTGGCACTACTTCTCATCCTGATTTGAAATAAGCTAAGTCCAGGATCCACATATGCCTCCCATTTGGGAAAGTAGGGAGGCCCTATCCATGGATAAGGAAGGGTTAAGTAAGAGGCAGCTTTATCCACATTCCAGCTCGAACCCTAAACTCCAAGCAAGAAACTGGTCCTAGAAATAATACAAATGCTCACTTTGCTCAGAGGACATGAACCTTTCCACATCACTGCAGGGGTATGCTCACGGTAAATTTAATTGGATTGGAGCAGCATAAAGTTGGTATTTTTTGAAGCATCACCAATTGAAGGAAATACTAATCAAAGGTGACAAATAGGACTATGGTTCCACAGTCCCCTGTAGCCAGTCAGCCAGCCCTATGCCTGGTATAGCACCAAGAGGGCTCTGAGGCACAGACAAGAGAAAGGGAATAACCTTGGGTGCACCAGGACGTCCAGCAGAAATAGGTTCAGACCCCATTGCCTTCAAACTTACAGCTTTTACACAAGTCCATGAGCTCATTCCAGCCCCACCTCCTGCAGGGAACTGGTCTTTCTCCAGTGTTTAGGTTTGAAAGGTTATTGACCTTTAAAAGAGAGTCTTTCCAGAAGCAGGGGAGAATTCTCCCTTGGTCAAGTTCAGGCTCACATTAGATGTCTACACTCACCCTGAAACTGAGGAAGCCTCTAAGCTCCTGGCCTAGAATAGTTAGATTGGAAGCCCCATAAATCAGCATTTCTCTCTTACACTATGGCCTCCATCTGGGCCAAGCTCTCCCCTCCTTCTTTACCAATGCAGTAATACCCATAATGCAAGGGAGAAGGCATCCTCCTACACATATTACCCAGTGCTCCCTGGGAATAAAGTGCTCAGGTCCCAGTCTCTATCCAGACAGATTTTCCTATGCTTGAAGCTCTTCCAGTTATGAGGACAAGTCCTTCTTGACAAAGTGAGTTCCTAGGGCTTTTTTAAGAAGGAAATTAAAGTAAGAAATTTCCCTGCATATTAACCCATAAAGGACTTGCCCCACCATGGACCCACTGCTAAGCCTGGTGAGAAGGATGTGGCCCAGCAAGGGCCTCATCTCCCTGAGTTCCTAGGAGTAGAGCTCTGCTCAGCATGCAGCTGCTCAGAGCCCACAAGGAATTTTCAGATGATCCCTCTGCAGAAAACCCATCCCCATGACCCCTGCCTCTCCCCAAAAACTGGTTAGGTGGCTCTCTGAGGTAGCCCTTGTATTTCCTGCTCCTGGAAGATCCTTTCTTCATTAGAACAGTTCTGGGGCCTCTTGGCTCCTGTTAGGCACCTAAGTCCATTAGCTGAGTCTCTGACAAAATCTTGTGGTATCTTGACAGGTTTCCCATAGGGTTGCATGGCTGGCTCCTGGGACACCATCTCCTCCATATAGAGAGTTCCCATGTTCTCATTCCTAAGTTCAGCACCTGATGGCAAAAAAGAATCTGTAAGTGACCAGAAGGGGAAAGTCAGAGAAGAGAACCCCCTTGCCCTTCTCCCAGGACCCCCAAGGCTGGTCTGGTGAAAACCACAGAAAGCAGACCCACGTACTGCTCCAGAAAAGGAGGGCCAGTCCTTTGAAGGCTGTTCCTAACTCCTGCTGCACTTACTATTGCCCCCAAAGCATTACCATTTATTACATACCATCCAATATTCTTTCCTCATCATTTTCCATGTGAATATCTTTTCTCCCTGGGAGTGAAAGCTCCATAAAGGACAAGATTGTATCTTCTACTCCCATACTCCTGCAGCACCTAAGCATGGAGCTAAGCATATAGGCTATATATTGTGGATACTAAATACATGCCTATTGATTAATTACCTGAAGCCTAGTTCTCCCCCTTCATATTCTGAGAGAGCTCCACCTTCATCCAGTCTCTCCTCCTCCTCATACCTCAACTCTTAGGCTTTTCTTCCTTGTTTCCAGGGTCATCAAGCTGGCACCTCTGGAGCTATTCCAGCTAGGACTCTGAGGCTATTTACAGAACAGAAATCAACTCTGGGACCCAGACCTACAATTAACAATTAAAGTCTTGGAGGAAAAAGAGGGTAACTGGAAACAATGGGAAGGGAATCCCATTGATAAGGCTAGTTGGCCCACAGAAATGTTCAGAGAATGAGGGTTGGGGACACTGGGCCCTAGCATAGCCCTTAATGTTACTACCATCACAAGTCCATCATCTTGTCTCTGTTCTCTCTCACCTACCTGCATCAGAGCGAGGTGGCACTTGGGCACAAGTGTAGACATGACTGAAGCGACGGCCTGATGAAGTCAGGTACCAATGCTGTATGGCAGGCTGTGGGTCATACTCAGTGACAGCCACACCGTTCACTGCTGTCATCATGAGCATGTTGATGACCTCATTGGAGAGCTTGGTCCTCTCATCTGTCTTGATCCGATTCATGGCACTGAAACCACGCTCACAGCAAGAAGTTGAGATGGGCACACAGACCACCACTGCCATGAGCTGGCTCAGCAGAGGGAAGCGAGAATGCTGGGAAAGGGCATTCTTGCATAGCATGGAGAAGGGAAGGTTCTTGGCAATGGTCTTTAGGCCCAGCCATTCATCTAGGAGGCCTTCTTCACTGTATCCTGGTGGGAGGGAGAGCTCAAAATGTCTGGCTAGCTTAAGTATCTCACTGTTCCCAAAGTTAGAAAGTTCGATGCCATCTGGCCAGGCCATAGTGTCAAATACCTCCATGTTCTTGAGCTGGGGTGATCGATCAGCATCAAACCTTCTTTGGAGGTATCCAATCCCAGTTAAAATCATCTTCTCTCTGTCTGCCTGGAACCGCTGTTCAGCCATCTCCATCCTATCTAATAGAATGCCATGGAGTTGACCTTCCTTAAAACTGGTGTTGAACTCTGCTTCTTTGGGCCCCGCCTGGTGGAGGAGGGTTTCCAAGGCAATGTAAGCCCTCTCTAGTGTGCCATTTACCTCTGTGATCAATACAATCTCTTTCTGGCAAACCTCAGATACAGGCCGGTAGATGCTCAGGAAGTCTAGAAGGAAGTGGCAGAACTTAATGAAATGAAAGCTCTTCATCAGCTTCAACATGCCCTTGGCCCTGTGCCCAATCTGGCCGCCAGCTTCCGCCACGCTCTGCAAGTGGCTGGCCAGGGCAGGCCAACTCACAATCAGTGCATTCAGTGTCCGTCTTTTGCTTGCTACCCACCTGATAGCATTCAAGTCCTTTAGGCGTACAATTTCTTGTTCAAGGGCAGCTGCACCCACCTGTAACTCATTCAGCCTTTTGTTGGAGGACTGGTAAAACTTAAACACTGTCCGGATGTGCCGATCACACTTCTTTACCAAGTCAATGCTTCCACAGGCATCTACTACTGCCAGGTGGAGACGGTGGGCCACACAATGGACAGGCAACAGCTGAGGGATGATTTCTTGGAACTTCTCTACTAGACCTCCCTTACAGCTAAGCATGGCTGAACCATCAGTTCCCAGGCCTACTACCCACCCAGGCTTCCGAAATGGTATATCCAGTTCATCCAGAGCAGAAATTATAGTTTCAAAATAGCCATCCACCGTCTCACTGTAGAGCGGGGCCAGTGTGATGTAGGACTCCTTCACCTCCATCTCTTTGAAGTATCTTATGTAAATCCCCACACAAGACTGGTCTGATGAGTCCGTGGAGCTGTCCAACAACACACTCACACAAGGGGAATGACGGATATCATCCAGGATCTCCTTCTTCAGTGTCTCAGAGATGTACTTAATAAACTGGGTACAGGCAGTGCGGTTTCGATACTTGCCTAGGATCATGGTCCCTGTGCTCTGCAGAAGCTGCAGAACTTTCTCAAAGTCATTCAATGGCCTTGAATGGTAAGCAATGGAATAGGCAGCATTAAAAAAGTGTTCCATGTTTGCCATTAAGTCACTAGAAATTTCTGGCACCACCGGTACGAGGGAAGCCCGGGGTGCATCTTCCTTGACCTCTGCTGTGCTGACACACAGCTTATGGGCTTTGCTGACCTCGTGGTACTTTAAAGTCTCCACTTTGAAAGGTCCTGTGTACCCTTTAACTAATCTGGAAGATTTGTCATGGAGGGAAGGGTGTTCTTTACAAGCTGAGCAAAACAGCGTGGTCTCTTCTGGGTCACTTATCAACCAAGAAAACTGCCCAAACCAAGACTTCTGGATTGACCGGGGTCGGTAAGTCTTCTTGACTTTCCCAGTCAAGTCTCCTTCTGTTTCACCATTGCCAGGATTGGGGTAGGAGCCACAAACTTCTACTAAAGGAAGCAAAGGAAGCCCAGCATCTTCAGCATAGATTGGCATGTCGACCTCTTTGGTGGTAACAACAGTCTTCTTTTTCCCTTTAGAAAAAGATTAAAATGTCAGTTTTGTTGTCCTGGCCTATACAAAGTCAGTCAAAGAGTCACACCTTTTTCCCTAAGGTCTCCTATTAGCTCAGAGACCCCAGACATACCAGGTGTGTGTACCACCTGCTACAAAGTCAGAGAAGAAAAGATGAACCCAAGAAAAGGTAGACACCTTCCCAGAGCATGTCCACAGCCATAGATTGTTTTGATTTGCTTTCCATGACCTCTAAATATCCACTGAGTTCCCCACAGGTTATTTCTGTAGTCCATTTAGACTCTTCTGCCTGACACTCTCATTGCCCGTAGTTACCCTGGGGCTAAGTGATCATCTGACACCAAACTCAAGGATAAGTAACTAAATCACAGTCACTGAGGACGCTGTTAGCAGAACTAGCAGCAACCCCACACTTCTGGAGGACACCAAGAAGAGAGGAGGGACTCAAGGTTAACCTCCACAGAATCCCACACACTGGAGGACATTACCTGTCAGGGGCAGCCTATAGGCTGCAATTTCTCCTCACAGAGCCTAGATCTCTTCACTAATAATAGCAGCTAGCATTTAATGGCCATTTTAAGGTTTGCAAAGCATTTCTTTTTTTCTTTTAAAGCAATTGGGGTTAAGTAACTTGCTCAAGGTTACATGGCCAGTTATTTTTGTGTGGGTGCCAAGTATCTGAGGCCAGAACCAATTCCGGGTCTCCCGACACCAGGGCCAGTACTCTTACTCACTGCATGCAAAGCATTTCTTACGTATTATCTTGTCTAGTCCTCATGACAACCCTATGAGGAAGTTGTTATTATTTTCTCTATTTTACAGAACTCAGTGGATATTTAGAGGTCATGAAAACTGAGGATGAGAGAGGTTAAGTGACTTGGCCAGGGTCACACAATTAGTTAAGTGCTTAAGGAAGCACTAGAACAGAAGTCTTCCTGACTCCAAGGCTGACATTGTGCCGCCAAAGAATCATTCCCACCTCTTTGGGCTCATTTGTTAAAGACTCACCTGGGGGACGACCTTTCCCCCACTTTGGTCCATTGGGATCCTTGATCCAGGGGGCTGCCCTACGCTCTAGCTTTGAGATCAGGTCTGGCTTGGCGGCAGCAGGTCCTGTTCCAAGTACAGAAAATCACATCAAGCTTATACTCACAAGTGGTTAATCCAGTGGGTCCATCTATAGCCCCTACACACACACACACACACACTCTCTCTCTCTCTCTCTCTCTGAAATCTGAAATAACACTTGGCTTGAAAGTAACCTCAATGATAGTGATGTTTCCACTTCTAAGTACCCAGGAAACTGTGTCAGTATAGGAGCTAGGGGCAAGATAACTGCATATTCTAAGATTCTAAGAAGTTCTCCACAAAAAAATGAGGAGGCTAGGCCAGATATGAGTTCCTCCAGCCATGGAGACCATGGGCCATCAACTTCTTTAGCACTAATACCAATAGTACTAAGCAGTATCTACAAGGGCCACTGGCAAGTTTAAGGCAATAACAAGGAGAAGCAGAAAAATGGAGGAAGAGAAAGTAAAAAACAGAAGATGAAGAGAGAAAAGAAGAGAAAGAAAGAAAAGTAACAGAACCATGTCTTCAGTGTCACAAGTCTAAGATGGACATGAGGACGGAACATTAAACAAACTACTCGATCTAATGACTAAAAAAATGACAGAGGACAATCAACAGTGCATTTAGTAAGCACTTATTTATTATATGCCAGGCACTGTGTTGGGTCCCCTAGGGATACAAATACAAGGAATGAGAAAATTTCTATTCTCAGGGAACTTACATTTTAACTGTGAGATTAACTCAAAGATCTATGTTGTGGGCCAGGATGCTTAATAGTGGAACTAGAATGATGTGAATTAACACCAGACAAGATAAGTATGTGTGTGAGGAAGCTGTGATCTAGACCTTGGGTCTAGATGGAGGTCTAGATTTCACCCTCAGGTGGACTGATCTAAGACCAAATGGTGGGTCCTTTGAGGAAAAATAATATTAAAGTAGATTTTAGGACTTCCAAAAGGAACTTCCAAGACACTTAGAAGAAGCCTAACTACTTTTAACCTTGCCAATAACTTTTATCTGTTTTTACCTTTCTGAATTACTTTTTACTATCTTTGGAACTACTTTTGCCAAGAAGTATTAGAATGTTTTTGGTAAAAAGCACTGTTTGAATTCTAAAGCTATGAGTAATCCACTTTTTAATTTAAGTTTTTTTATTAACAAACATCACTTTTCCCTCTCTTCGACCTCCTGCTTCTACCTTCCCTGAATGGAAAGAAAAAGAAAATTCTTGTAAAAAAAAACATTCACAGTCAAAAAAGAAATTCCCAAACTGGTCATGTTCGAAAATATGTTTCACATTGTACCTGAGTCCTTCACCTCTCAGGTACTGGGTAGCATGCTTCATGATATATCATCTAGAATCATGTCTGAACACTGTATTGATGAGAGACCTGAAATCTACAAAAGCTGTCTGTCCTTAAGATACTGTTATTGTATAAACTATTCTGGTCTGCTCACTTCACTCTGCATAAGCTTATACATGTCTTTCCAAGCTTCTCTGAAATCACTGCTTTCATCAAGGTGTCAAATTCCCCCCACTGGCAAAATTCCCCAGTGTGGCCAGAACCAGATTAAAATATAACTGGGAAATGTTTAAGAAGATAAACAAAAACCCAGTACAACATAGATAATGTTAATTTGTGGTTTTCTAAGTCAAGATGCAGAGGCAGGAATCATTTCTATTTGAGTTTGACACCACTGGCTTTCATCATTTCTTACAGAACAAAAGTATGCCATTACATTCATTGACTGGGGAGTTTTGGATTTAGGCTATAGCGTGCCTGGGAGTTTTCATTTTGGGAGTCCTTTCAAGGAGGTTACTAGTAGGTTCTTTCTATTTCTACTTTGCCCTCTGGTTTAAAGATAGGTGAACAGTTTTCTTTTGTTATTTCCTTGAAATGTGGTGTCTAAGGTCTTTTTTTGTTCATGGCTTTCAGGTAGTTGAATGATTCTCAAATTATTTCTCCTCAATCTATTTTCTAAGTCAGTTGTTTTTCTATGATATAGTTCATATTTTCTTTTATGTTTCAGTCTTTTGACTTTTATTATTTCTTGATGTCTCATGGGGTTGTTGGCTTCCATTTGGTCATTTTCAAGACTATTATTCCATTTGGCTCTTTTCAAGGAGTTTATTTCTATGTTCTTCAGTAATGTTTTATATTTCTTTTACTAAGTTATTAATTCTCTCTGTTTTTGCCTTTTTGCAGGGGAGAAGGCAGGGCAATTGGGGTTAAGTGACTTGCCTAAAGTCACACAGCTAGTAAGTGTGTCACATGTGAGGCTGAATTTGAACTCTGGTCCTCCTGACTCCAGGGCTGGTGCTCTATCCACTGAGCCACCTAGCTGCCCCTCACTTTTCATATCTTACTTGCATATGTCTCATTTCTTTTCTCATTTTTTTTCATCTACCACTTTCATTTGGTTTTTAAAATCCTTTTTTTCTCTTTTTTTAAAAATTACTTTGACTCTTCTGGGAATTCTTCTTGGGCTTGTATCCAAGCTGCATTTCTTCTTTTACACTTTACTGATAAATATTTTCAAGACATTCTCTTACATTGGTATCTTGAGCTTCTCTGTCACTGCTGTAGCTCTTAATGGTGTGATTCTTTGTTTGTTCATTTTTCCAGCCTACATCTTGATTCTGGACTTGATATTAGTACTGGGTTCTGGGTACTTTTTTGTGGAGGGGAGAAGCGGTTCAGAGAGGAAAAGAATGCCTAACGTGGGCTTCTGTCCTTTCACATCCTTCTGCTGCTTTCACAGCTCAATCTTAAGTGCCTGCAAATTTTCAATATTCCCAGAGTAGTGTGATCCAGGTAAGCAGCTAGCTGGCACAATGGACAGAGCACTAAGCTTGGAATCAGGAAGACTCATTCTCATGAATTCAAATTCAGCCTCAGACACTCTATTTGCCTCAGGTTTCTCATCTATAAAATGAGCAGGAGAGGGAAATGGTAAACCACTCCAGTATCTTTGCCAAGAAAAGCCCAAGTAGGGTCACAAAGAGTCAGATATGACTGAACAACAACAACATGAAATCCAGGAAAAGATCTACTCACGCCCCTCCTGTTCTGACCTCTGCAAGTTCCTGACCCTGTTTTGTGTGTGGTTGAGTTTCAGCAGATTGCTACTGGACCCACAGTCACTGGGAGTCAGAGTGACTGATGCTGGACCCTCTTGGTCTGGGACTCCTGCCCTGGTTATTCCACTGCAGGCTCACCCACTAGGCTAAAGGCTAGAACTAAGTCATGGCTTGGATTCTGAGCTCAGAGCCAAACTATTTTTCAGAACTTATTCCCTGCTCAACACTCTGCTAGAGCCCTGCTTGTAACTGTTCCACTTTGCCCTGGATTTGTGGCCCAGAACTGGGTAATGAGAGGAAGAGCTGCCAGATGGCACCAGTTCTTGTACCCAGCACCAGCTGAGGGATTCCCAGGAACTTCTTTCTGCCCTAGTGCTTACTATCCTGGTGCTCTGTCTCAGTCTCTAGAATGCTTTGAGTTTCCGCCTCTGCTGCTGCCACTAGCACTGGCTACTTTCTGAATCATTTTTCGCCCTTTTCTTTGATCTGTGTTTTAAAGGCTAGCTCTCTAGGAGGAGAAGGGAAGAAGAATGTGATGAGAAATGAAGATGAAGCAAAAATTAAAGATATCAATAAAATTTTATTTAAAAAAAGGAAATGAAGGGTTCTACTACACGAGTGCCCTCAAACTTTAAATTTATGATGCCATGATTAACTGGTTGAGTCATTTTTCAGTCACGTCCAACTCTTCATGACCCCATCTGGGGTTTTCTTGGCAAAAATACTGGAGTGATCTGCCATTTCCTTCTCTAGTTCATTTTAAAGATGAGATAATTGAAGCAAATAGAGCATTTGAGGCTGGATCTGAACTCATGAAGATGAGTCTTCCTGACTCCTTTGACTTCAGTATATACAAATGTGCCCATCTTAACCTTTAAATAACAGGCAATTAAAAACTTTTTATAGCACCAAAAAGATCTAGTAGATCGGGGCTTCCTGTCGCTTCCAGGAGGAAATACAAAATGCTCTGTTTTGGTAACCTAGCCCCTCCAACTTTTCCAGTCTTCTTATACCTTACTCCCCAACACATATTCTTCTATCCAGTGACACTGGCCTCCTGGCTGTTCCATGAACAAGACACTCCATCTCTCAGATGCAGGCATTTTCTCTGAGTGTCCCCTCATACCTAGGACATTCTCCCTCCTACACTCCAACTACTGACTTCCCTGGTTTCTTTTAAGTCCCAACTAAAATCTCACCTTCTATAGGAAACCTTCACCCAACCCCTCTTAACTCTAGTGCCTTCCCCCAGAACCTATTTGTCCTGCATATAGCTTCCTTTCTATATATTTGTTTGCATGTTGTCTCGCCAATTAGAATTTAAGCTCCTTGGGAGCAGGAACTGTCTTTTGCCTTTTTTCATTTCCCTAGTGCTTAGCATGGTACCTAGCACACAGCAGGTGTTTAATAAATGTTTATTGATTGACAATACACTGGCAAATTCTTTAAATATCATAGATACTAGAAATTTATACAATTAAAATGTACCTACTGCCCTAGATTTTATTTTTTATAAACTATTCTATTAGAGCTGAACAAATACACATTAACTAGTCTAAAAGATACTATACTATCATCATCATCAAAAATAGATAACTCTGGCAGGACAGCAAAGGGCTAGAACATTAGCTAATATTATAACACTCAAAGTGGGGCTGGGAATCTCATACCATGGTATGTAGGGCATTTAATGGTCTTTAATATCTGCCAGCTATCTTAACATTGCCTATTGGTAGTAATCTACCTAACTGAACAAGACAACCAACATACAACTCCTTAAAAGAATCATTACAGTCACACAAAAAGGAAAAGTCGTATTTGTATAATATTAAATCAATTCCTTAAATCTACACCAAGATGAGACAGAGAGAGAAACCAATAGCATCAAAAAAGTCATTGGTTTCCATATTTCTAGGATATCAATGCTTCTAACTGATAATAAAGCCATAGGCTTTCAAAATATGGAAGCCGAATTAAACTTTGTATCTTCAAATAGTTAAAAAACAGTAAGTACATTGTTCAGAAAGAAAGAGCTATCAAAAAAAATCAGAAAAAGTTGTGGTTTCACAGTTTGATTTCTTTAAAAGGGGGAGGGGTATTTTACTGTTAACAGCAGGGCTTCATAGATTATAAAAAAGGATATTTTTCGATTTTGAAAAGTTAATAGTCAATGATATTGAGTGCCCCAAAGCCACTGTGTCTAAGCTATACAAATGTACACAGTAATAATAGGATCCTACATAAACACATCACAGACAAAAGAGGTTAGTCACAAACTAGATATGCTGGCCCAAATCTCTGAACATTAAAGCATTCATATTTAAGTCCCTTGCCTGGTAGTACAAAATACCTCATGGATTCTCTGACATAAGCCTCAATTCTCAACAAACTGCTGAAGAGGCTATATATCTGGGGTTTGGGGGGAGGGGGGAAGGATTATGGCCCTAATATAATTAAGTCTAGATAAAGAGTTATTTACTATGTGAAATCCATTACATTAAAAGTTGCACTGGGTCAGCATCAGTGAATCCCTAAAACATCAGAACAATTAGGGAGATTATCTATTTCAAACCTCACATTTACAGACTACTCTGGACATACTCAAATACTACCAAATACTATGAAATGTGTTCAGCAAAGGCTTATTTTTTTGCTCCTGATCCCTGCAAAGTTATGTATGGTTAAACAATGGAATTTAAAGCATTTTTACAAATCAAGGGTGTTGGATAAATTATGGAAGGTTGTGATAAACTGCCATTACAGATTAAAAAAAAACATTTTTGCACCTCACATACAATAATCATTTCTTAAAATGTTAGCACTTTTTTTTTATATTTTGAAAAGGGAAAATATCCAACTACATACCATAAGACTACAGAATCACAGAATTTGAGAGGTAGAAAGAAACCTCAGTAGCCATGCAGTCCAGATAATGAAGTCAATGACAGGAATGTCCACTATAAACATCCAACAAGGCATCATCCAGCCTGTCTGCAGACCTATAAGGAAGGGGCCCCAGTACCTTTCAGGGCAGCCCACTCACTATGACACCTTTCTGACATCCAGCCCAAGCTGACCTCTTTGCAGTGACCTGCCACTGCTGTCAGATCTGCCCTCCAGACCAAACAGAATAAGTCTAATGATTGCTTCTCCACATGACAGCCCTTCACATACCTAACCACAGCTATTATGCCTTTCCTGAGTCTTCTCTTCTCTCTAATTCCTTTAACCAATCTCAAGGCCCTTTACCAGCCTGGTTGTCCTCCTCTGGGCCTTTTACAGTTTGTCAATGTCCTTAATCTGAGGCGCCCAGAGCTGAGCATGATGTTGCAGAGGAGGTGTGATAAGAACAGAAGGAAGGGACTATTGCCTTCCTATATCAGGAAGCTCTGTCCCTCTTTTTTTTTTTTTTTAGCTGGAGGGAGGGACAGTTTTATTCTTGGCAATATACAAGGCTTCACACTTGTGTACACGGGGAGGACAAAGACACAGGCTATTCCCTAGTCTTCTCATCTGGACTCCTGGTGGTGAACTTATCCTGAAGTTTTTTCCATAAGCCTTTATTCAGTTCCCTAAATTCTTCCAAGGTATCTGTAGCTAGTACAACCCTGCATTCTTCCACTGTCAGTCCACTGAAGCCGGTGTCTCTTGGGCATGGATATTTGTGTTTGTAATAGTGTAGCAGCAAGCACCCCAGCATCCCCAGGGTGGCTGCCAACACAGATTCTTAGATCTGCTTTGTTAAAGGAAAGCAACTCAAAATGGGTTAACAAGCTTACTTTAATCAGTCAAACATATATCGTTTACCTCGTTCAGGGGAAAAAGGTCAGCACCCCGAACTTCAGAGTATACAAGCAGAATTATCAAGACATAAACAGATCAAGTAGACGGATTTCCAAACTGTCCAACCATTACATCCATACCAAATCAACATCTGGGTTTTTCAAAGGGGGGGGGGGGCTCTCAACAACCGGCTTCCCAGAGTTTCATCTGATCAAATCACAGAACACTTCTCAAAGTGAGCCCCAAAACAAAGCTACACATCAGGGCTTATATAGCCTTCTCCTGGCTCAGAGAATGTAACAACCTTATTGACCCACTGGCCAATCAAAAAGTATCTACTGAAAAACAAGCCTCCCACCCCAGGCTCCAGGTGCACTTTAGCCTAGGGGCAGGGAAGACCTTTAAATTTGCATTCCCATTACAAATAGTTTGAGTGAAGTGCTCTTGTACATCTGGTCACAGGTCGCAGGCTCAGCAATCTGGGTGTTCTCTCCCTCCTGAAAGGCCTGCACCACCCGCTGCCGCAGGTAAGCACCCAAGTCTAGGCCCCGTTTGGTCTCACCCAAAGGCCATTCCTCACAGAGCTTGAGGAAACGCCAGTAACAGCTGGCCACCATCTTGGGCCTCTGTCCCTCTTAATACAATCCAAGACTGCATTAGATTTCTTTGGTTGCCACATCACACTCATGACTCATATTAAACTTTCAGTCTCTTAAAACTCCTATATATTTTAGAACTACTAGCTATTCATACCTCACCCACCTTATACTTGCAAAGTTCCTTTGTACCTAAATGTAAACCTTCATATTTTGCCTGAGGGTCATCTAGACAGATTCAGCCAATGCTCTGGCCTCTCAAGATCCTTTTGGGTCCACTGTGCTAGCTCTTCTCCCTAGCTCCCTGCACATGTGATGACTGTGCAATCTAAACCTTTATCCAAGTCACTGATAAAAAAGTTAAACAAAGCCAAGCACACAAGTCTCTGGGGTTTTCCACTGGTGAGCCACACTGATGCTGAACCAATAGACTTCTTGAGTCCAGCCATCCAACCGGTTCTGAATTCATCTGACTGTCTTATCATCTAGTCTACCTCCCTCCATCTTCTCCACCAGAACAGGGTAAGATACGTTATCAAAATCTTTGCTAACGGGGGCAGCTAGGTGGCACAGTGAGTAAGAGCACCAGCCCTGGAGTCAGAAGGACCCAGGATCGGTTCTGGCCTCAGATACTTAACACCCACACACAAAAAAATGGCTGTGTAACCTTGGGCAAGTTACTTAACCCCAATTGCTTTAAAAAAAAAAGTTTTGCTAACATAGAGGTAAACTACATCTACAGTGTCTCCTTCATTTACCAGTGTCCAAAAACAGCATGAGACAAATCAGGCATGACCTGTTCCTGATGAAACCATGCTGGCTCTTTGGAATCACCATGTCCCTTCCTAGAAGAGTGCCAAATCATTTCTTTAATGATCCATTCTAGGATTTTCCCAGAAATCAAAATCAAACTTAAGAGCCTATAGTTTGCAGGCTTTGTTCTCTTCCCTTTTTTTAAAAATAAGGACACTTGCCTTTGTCCAATCTTGTGGTATCTCTCCCATTTTCCAGTTTTTCAAATATCACTGACAGTAGCTCAGGAATCACATTTGTCATTTTTTCAGGGCTCAGGAATGTAGCTGATTGGGGGCAGTTGGCCTGAACTCATAAAGAAATAGCTAAGTGTTCTTTTACTCTTTCCTTATATGTCTTGAGTATCAACTACCTGAGAGTCACTTTTATTTTGTCATTTCCAGTCTAGAAGTCATTCTCCTTTACAGGGAAACAGAAACAAAAGAAAAACGGGTCAGCTCTCCCTTCTCTCTGCCATCTGTTACCACCTTAATCCCTACAAACAAGGGTCCTATTCCTTCTTAACCTGCTTGATACTATTTTACAAGATCATGCTTCTAACACTCTGATATTAATCAGCTGGTGCAGGGACTTGCTTCCATTTTCTGTATATTTCTTTTTAAAATTCCCTATGCATTCCTATCAATCTCTTCAGACGAATCTCATTTTTCCTGCTTACTGGAATTGTTTCCCTTTGTGTCTTAAGAAGTTCATTACTGAGCATTTCCCCATCCTTCCAGAGCTGACTTTACCTGAAGCATTT
This sequence comes from Petaurus breviceps papuanus, assembly GCF_028583685.1. Classification (NCBI taxonomy): domain Eukaryota; kingdom Metazoa; phylum Chordata; class Mammalia; order Diprotodontia; family Petauridae; genus Petaurus; species Petaurus breviceps. Next base: position 632,525 of record NW_027185612.1, on the reverse strand, counting down.
TCGTCCATGGGAAGTAGCTAAGTGGAAAAGTGGTTAGACAGAAGATCTGAATTTGAATCATGCCTGAGGCACTAGCTACATGACCCTAGGCAAGTTTATTAACAACCTCTCTGCATCTCAGTTTCCCTCTCTGTAAAAGGAAGAAGGATTTTAAGGGCCCTTCAGCTCTGTATCTATGATCCTCTGATCCTTCCTATCTTTAGGTAAGTAACCGTTAGCCTACAAATGCAACAATGATTAGCATAAATAATGGAACATGAAATAAAATGAGCTATTAAAAAGATTATCCCTGGTAGACAGCCTTACTGATAGATACGTATGATGACATTCAATACAACTTAGGTGTACTAGTTCCCAGAGCCTGGCATAGTGCTTTGTTCGTGGTAGATACTAAATTAAAGCTATCTCTGCTCTGTTTTAGTTCTTTAATTCTGTTAGTTCACATGAGAAAGAAAGCATTTTTAAGTTGATTTTAACAAATAAGATTGTTTTTCTTCCTGAGAGGCTAGCTGGTCCAAGAGCAATGAAAAGGAAGAGGCCTAGAGCACAGACACATTTCATCATCTTTACAAATTTTCTAATGACCAACTTGGTGACAGTTGGGACACAGGTTCTCATAACCTAATAGCAGCGGTGAGAATGTCCTCAGGTAGCCAGCTGCTACTTTCACCCTGAACCTCACGGAGCCAGCCCTGAGGAAGAGAACATGATGCAGAAACCCAAAGCTGAAGGTTTCTGAGGCGCAGCTAAGTCAGTGCCTCTGTTTGTAGAAGAATAGGAATGGAGAGGGGGAGCTGGGCCTTTGGAGCCTAAGAGAAGTGAACAAAACCTGCAGAGGATTCTTTACCTAATGAAGCCAGCAGCTCGTAATTCATGCGCATCACATCTCTGTACAGCTCCTTCTGCCGCTTGTCTAGCATTGCCCACTCCTCACGGGTGAAATACACCGCCACATCCTCAAACACCACCGGGAGCTCCTCAAACACCACCGGCATCTCCTGAAATAGCCCCTCCTCAGAAGGATCCTGCAACAAAGAGCATCTGGTACTCAGTACCCCCTGACGTTCCAACACCCTTCATGACCAAAGGAAGGGACTTAACCAAAGAGGGCTCCATGATAGCCCTTCTCAGAGCCCATCCCCTGACACCACCCACGAGGCCAACAAGGTCCCAGAAACTCCCCAGGGTTCCTGAGGAACGTCAGAGCATCTTGAGACCTATAATTAAAGTCACTCCCTTAGGCAAGCGTTGTCAGGAAAAAAGAAAGGTGGCTATGAAGGGTGTGCCTTCATAGGAGCACACTCCAGTGACATACTCCTGCTTCTAAGACTTGAGAAGTTCCTTTCCAACCATATGATCCCCAAGGTTGACTGTGAATGAAACTTTCCCCTTGCCCTCAGGAACACTTCCTAAACCCCTCCCCAATCCCCTAGAAATTGGTACACTAGGAATTGGTATACTGGGCCCCAAAGCTCTTAGAACCAGGTAGACCTGGATAGCAGAGATGCAGATGCCTGGATGGAGAGAGCCAGGCTCAAGCAGGGGCAGCCAGAAGAGCTCCATGGCCTTCCCTGTTCTTCACCCAGGGCTAGCTTCTCTTAGGAACCCCAGGCGTCTGGCTAGCCTCTGGGTGTCCTTTCAGAAGAAGAAAAAGGGAGAGCTGCCGTGGTGCTAGGAAGTTCTTTTCATAAAGAAGACTTACTATACGCTAGACACAAAAATAAGACAGAGGATAACAGAGGGATACTCCCTTCTTCTTTTAGAGTCTCCCCTGGAAGTAGCCTTTCCCATTAGGATGCTACCCTCATGACTCCTTGGAATTCTGAGCCAAGAAAGCTCATTGATATAAGTAAGCTGAAGGTATAAAAGATCATACAGTCATGGAATTCTCCAACTAGAGTCCAACAAACCTTCAACTATACAGATGAAGGAACTTGGGCCTAGAAGTGAAAATGATTTGCCTGAGGTCCCACAGCCAATCACAGCAAAATCAGCCCTAGAAGGAAAAAGAGGTCTCTAGATTCCCAAGACAGAGCTCTTTCCAGTACACTGTAAGGCTCCATGCAAACTTTGGTCCACACTGACAACCACTACTTGATAAGACTAAGAAACAGTCCTGATAATATCACTCACTGCTGAGACACTGAATACAGATCCCACATTGGTTGAATTATCGGATGCAAAGAGCTAGGCTTTCTTATTACTTCCTAAAACAGAAGCAAGGATAAGAAGCTAAGAGAACTGGACAATATGAATACTGGAGCGATCTTTCAAAGGGAGTCAAATGCTTTTCTACTAATACTGTCTTCGTGTCAACTTCATAAAATGTAAAAAGACAGAGATTCACTCTAGGAATTAATGTGGCTTTTTTTCCTACATAAAATGGCATTCTTCACTTTGAAAAAACAGTTTCAAGAACCATCCTACTACCCCCAAGCAGGAATCATACAACACCTTTGTAACAGAATCTGGCAATGTTTGCCTGTTTTCCATCTAAGGGAAACACTGTTTTGTTTTGAAAAAGAGCACTGCTACAAATTAAACTGAATTTTGCCTCTTAGGGTAGCTCTGTCTCTCTCCTAACTCTTCCTCATCCTTCTGTTCATTTCCCTTACTTAACCTTAACATTAAAATATTAAAGAATCTTTCTTAAATTTATCTATTGAATTTATTCATTTTAAAGTAAATGAGTATAACCTTTTATATTTCCCTATCAAAAATAAAGTTTCTTGGTGTGATAGTAATGGAATATAAAAATGCCCCTGTATTGGCTTGGTTTTCAAATTGATTGTGTTAAAACCCAGAGCTTGTTAATCCCACCTGTGGGATGGACTTGTTGATGTGAAAAGAGAGTCCTGAACTGGGAGGAGCTGGTGACGTAGATTTGGAGAGACACAAGAAAGAGGCAGAAGAACTTTTTGGAAGCAGCACCCTCGTGGAGGCAGAGAGAGAGAGACTGAGAGGATTGCTGAGGGCCACTCTGAATTGCCCTGGACTTTTGAGACCTGCCCCCGGAGCTGCCAAGGACTGAGGAGACATGGCTGTTTTGCTGGTACTTTGTCTGTCTGCTTTGATGTTGTTTTGCCAGATTTGTCCACTGGTGAAAGACAGTCCTGTTGTTGAAGTCCTGGAACCTGGCTGCTGGTTAAGAGCTCTTGAGACTGTCCTGCAGACAGAGAGTGAATACTGTCCACTGGTGAAGGGCAGTGCTGTTGTTGCAGGGGTCTGGGAACCTTTCTGTTGATTCAGAAGCCCTGAAGAAGGATTTTCTTGTTGTATGTTTACAGAAATCCCGGGAGAGGGTTTTGCTAATGTTTTCAGGGGTTCTAGGACTGTTCTGCAGACAGAGGATGAATTAATGAAGAGACTGGCAATGTATCTTGTGGCCTTGCTAAGCCTTGTCTCCCCAGGAACTAAGATTGCTGAGAACTTGCCTCTTGTCAAGATGAAGAAAAGACCTCCATTTGGGTATTAAGTGCTGTGCTTAAACTTGTTGTAACTGTGGGGTAGATTCAATTGTGATGATCCAGGGGTGGGGAACTTTTGACCTTTTTGTGTTCTATGGTTGAACAAATGAATGTACTTTAACTTAGATTGGAAACTAATCTCCATTTGAGAAGAGGGGCTTTGTGGTGAACTAAATGAAGGTACAGCCTAGGGGTGGAGTAGTATTTAGACCAGGGACTTTGTAATTGATTGAATGAATGTAAGGTCCTGGGGTGGGGTAGTACTTGGAGATTATTTAATCACACTTAGTAAATGCTGTATTTTGAATGATGTCATATTTTGATCTTCTCTGTTCTTGGTTTGTCACTGAATAAAATGGAGAGCCCCTATGCTGGTATTCTGAACCTTGGGAAGTTGCCTTTCCTTGGTGTTACATTACTCTTGGGGGCAGCTAAGGTGGCGCAGTGAATAGAGCACTGGCCCTGGAGTCAGGAGGACTTGAGTTCAAATGCGGCCTCAGACACTTAACACAAAAACTAGTCTTGTGACCTTGGGCAAATCACTCAACCCCAATTGCCCTCCAAAAAGCAAATAAATAAATAAATAAAAATAAAGTTTCTTTTTCATTGAGGTATCTTTCCATAAGACTCCCTATCCACATTGTCTTAACGCTGACTGTTCAGACTGACTTAAAGGAGTGTTTTCCATCATTCCTCCAGTTGCTAGTGCCTGAGCTTCTCTGAAATCTCCTTCCCTCTACTCTGCATATATCAAGTATGCGCATACCTTTTTGCATACTGTCTCCCCATCGGAATCCCAGCCCCTGAGAGCAGGGATTGTTTTTCCTTTTCTTTGTATCCCTACTAGCACTTAGGACAATGCCTGGCACGTAGTGAACGTTTAATAAATGCTTGTTGACTGGTCAATCATTCAAACATCAAACTGAAAAAACATTCAAACACAGTACCTGACAGAAGAACTCTGTGCAGTCATCAAACAAAACATTAATGCCTGATGTGGTACAGATATCACTGATGGCAGCCTTCTGCCTCACATCCGACATACAATCCAAGTACAGAGCTGATGTTGTTCCATTTTCAGTGGGGTCTCCAAGCTCAGATCTGGAGTTTGGAAAAAGCTCAACTAAACTGTCGTAATTGCCCAGGGATTCAGGTGGGTAGAGCACAGGATAATCTGCATTGAAGAGATGCTCTGCACTGGTCAGCCCGTGCTCAGGTGTTTCTCGGATGCTCTCAAAATGGGCTGCCCACACAGGGTCCCTGGAGGCCAAAGCATTCACACAGAACTTGTGGGCTTTACTCTTGGCATGATACTTGAGTGTCTCCACCTTGAAAGGTCCCGTGTAACCTTCTATTAACCTCGATCTTTTGTCCCGAACAGACGGGTACTCTCGGCAGGCAGAGCAAAACAAGGCTGTCTTCTCCTCATTTGTGATCAACCACGGAAACTGTCGAAACCAAGACTTCTGAATAGAACGTGGTCTTAATATCTTTTTGCCTTTTCCTATGGAATCATCTTCTATGCTGTCACACTCTGAGTGACTGAGGTGGGAGATGCAGGCTTTTTTCCGCGGTGGCAGATACAACTCAACTTCTCCAGTGGGGCCCTGTATGTCTATTTCTCCCATGGATCTCCTCTTCTTATTTCCTTTAGAGAAAGAGACAAAAGTAATTTGCTTTGTGAATCTCTTCTGCAACAACCCTTACAAATGGCTACCCTGACTATGTCTAAATATTTTCAGTAAATAGGTATTCTTTGTATCCCAAGGAAGGCTATTCCATCGCTGGAAAACTTGATTCATCAAAAAGTTATCTTTATATTGAGTCCAAATCTGCTTCTTTTTAATTTTGACCCACCAGCTTCTAATTGCGCCTTTTGGAACAAGACAGATCAAATTTGCTCTCTCTCCTACATGACAGCACAAGAAATTCTTGAAGACAGCTATCATGTGTCTCCCTAGTCTTCCTGTCCAGAAAAAAATGACCCCAGTTCTTTCAATTGTTCTTTAGTTGAAGCCTGTGTTCAATAGCCCCATTCCTCATTTCATCTCATCCAGAAACTATTTAACTGGCATTAGGAGAGGAGCAGGAGAGAAAAGGGAGCATTGATTAATGCATCAATACCTGCCCTAAGCATATCAATCGGTCTGCAAACTTGTACATTCTCCCTTGACAATCTAGTGCCACTACTACAGAGTCAATGAAAACAGAGTTGAGAATCCGGCCAGGGAGGAAAAACTTATTCCTGTGACAACTCAAACCTTAAACAAAAAGTACCAGGATCCTCTGGATCAACTCCAGACAGATATGAAGAAAGCTGGAGAAAGGGATACAAAGAGGACAGTGGTGTGGGCATAGCAACCCTGTGTGGTATGGTTTCTTCAGGGCTCTCTCCTTTAGTACCCTTCTCTTTCAGGGCAGAGGCCCATCATTCAATACAGAGGAACACTATTACTTGTGCTATTTCCAGACAGATCCTGAGGTTACCAAAAAGGAACAAGGAGGTTACCAAAAAGGAAGGTTACCAAAGGAACAAGAAGGTTACCAAAAGGGAACAAGGCAGATGACGAAGAATACCTGAAGCTATTCAGTCAATGCTCCTACACACTTATCAATATCAATATCATTTACCAAGCACCCACTGTATTCTAGGATATGGCTAGATCCCAAAGATACAGGAGATGTAGCCCTCGTCCTCCAAGAATTTAAAGTCTAACAGTGGAGACAGGTTAGGCCAAAATAAAAATTTAAGCAGATGCCAGTAACAAATACGCAAACCAATTATAATCAATAAGTAGTTATCAACGCTCACATGAAGAAATGGGGTGATTTAAAAATGGGTTGCTCTATTTATAAACTGGCTCAAAGGAAATAAATTTGATTCAAGAATTAAAATAATTAAAAGAAGAATGTCAAAACATTAATCTTTTAAAATTTCACTTTCATAAGGTAAAACATTAATTTTTAAATGTTTCAATGTCATTAACAATGAATTTTTACCTTTTTAATTATTGTTTAACTATAAAAATACATTTCTTTAAAATTAATGTAATTAGCTTACTGTTTCAACTCAGTTAAATGGATTTTAGGTAATTCTATAATACCTAAAATCCCAAATGAATCTTCTCTTCTAGACCATATGTAAAACAGCACATTGCTAGAGCCATATGTGTATGTGTGTATATGTGTATACAAACACACATATACACACAAACATACATACAGAGACAATTTTTGCATCCTCAGACTTCAGCAACTTTAGAACTTTTATATATATATAATATTTAACATATTTTATATGTCTAACACAAGAACTGTCTCCTCATATTTAACTCTACCACTCTTCAGTTCCTCCCATCCTCCATCACATGCCCCCACTGTTCTGGGTAGTCTTAATTGTCAATATATTAGTGGTGTACAAAGCATTTTGTCATCAGGGAAGCAGAGAAGCAGAGTCCCTTCTTTCTACAGTACCTGGCAGTATCGTGAGTCCCCAGTTGACAAAAGACACAAGGGCTATAAAGATATTGAATATGGCCCTGCTTTAGATTGACTGATGACTGTAAGAATCCCTGGGGGGAAGTAGGGGGAGTTATGAGCCAGAGGGGAATCAAAGACCCCCATCCTTCCTCCTTCTAATCCCCAAGTTTGCCAGCCTCTTCAAAAGGCTAGTCCAAACTTACCTAGGTGATGACTCAAGAGTTTCCTCCGGCCTGGGGCATCTCCTAGCCATGGTTCTACCCCTCTTTCAAGCTTACAGAACAACTCCGGGTTAGCAATGGGGGTTCCTATTCCAAAGAACAGAGAATTGCAGTGAGGTCCTGAGTTTCAGAGGAAGGTTTTCTAGAAAGAATAATCCTGGAAGTTTGCGACATCCTCTGGGAACTGACAGTCATTTCTTAATAGAGGTAGGAGGAGACTAGTAACTTCTCTTCATGAGTGAATGGTCAAGAAAAGAAGCAGTTGCTTTGAGTTAGTTGGGAGAAAGAGGAGGAAGACTTGCCACTCCAAAGAGTAAGGGATCCCAAAAGTTAGTGGACGCAAAGACATAGAACAGAGGCTCCAGGGAGAGTTCTATTCAATCCACATTTAAAGGCAATCAACTATCCTTATGTGTCAGAGGTTGCTGAGATGACAAGGTATACCATAGCACTAGAAAACATGGTATACCATAGCACCAAAGCACTGGACTTTATCATGTGTATGGCACGGTCATTACTCAGGAAGGACAAGAAAGCTGTGTTCACATATCATGACCAGACTATGCTATGTGAAAATTCCTGACAGTTAAGAAGGGAGAAGGCCAGATATAATCTGACATATACACTAGGCCAGGCCTGCACAATATACGGGCCCTATACCACTTGCGGCCCACCAGATGGCTTCTGGTGGCCTGCCACTGTACACGCTCTGCTGTCTGTCATGTGACCCACAGCAACCAACCATTGTCAGTCTGTCTCTAGTTACCTTTACTTGGAAAGTAAGTTGCTAAAAACCTATCTGCGGCCTGAAGAAGTTTAATCTGTTTTAATTTTGGCCCCTACCTACTGCCAAATTGTGCAGGTCTGCACTAGACTTTCAGTCAAAGAACAACTACTTATTAGGTACTGTTTCTGCATAGGGCATTACACTAGGTATTAGGTATGCAGCGACAAAAATGAAGTCATTTACATTCTATTAAGGGAAGCAACATATCCACAAAAGAGTAAATATGAAATATTAACAACATAAATATAGGGTCATTTCAGGGGAGTGGAAACATGGGGGAGGGGAACAGAAAAGACTTCATGCAGGAGATGGTACTAGAGCTGAGCTCTGAAGGAAGTCAGGGATTCTAAGAGGTGGAAGGGAGGACAGAATGGCCTAGAGCTAGACTGTGAAGGACTTTAAAGGCCAAATGAAGGTATCTGCATTTGATCCTACAAACAGTAATACAGTCAGAACTGCATTTTAGGAACATCACTTTGGCAGGTGTGTGAAGGACAGACTGGAGAAAGGAAAGATTTGAGCCAGGGAGACCAATTAGGAGACTACTGAAATAGTTCAGGACAGAGGTAATGAGCTCCTGACATGGGATGGTGCCCATGTGAGGAGTGACAAGGCAAAAGACCAGAGAGATCCTGTGGAGGTGGAATCAACAGAGATTTTCCAAGAGTTTTGAGAAAACCGAGGTAGGATTCCATGTCCTAAGATTCCATAGAAGAACTAAATCAAGAATTATGGGATGCTCTAGAGCAAGGATCCTTAATCTATTTTGTGTCATGGACCCCTCTGACAATCCGCTATAACCTATGGACCTCTTCTCAGAATATCTTTTTTTTTTTGGAGGGCAGGACAATTGGGGTTAAGTGACTTGCCCAAGACCACACAGCTAGTAAGTGTTAAGTGTCTGAGGCCGGATTTGAACTCAGGTCCTCCTGACTCCAGGGCCAGTGCCTCTATTCACTACACCACCTAGCCACTGCAGAATATCTTTTTTTAAACTAAGAATAAAATAAAATGCTAAATTTGAGTTGGAGATTAGTAACAACAAAGATATAATTTTTTTCTATCCAAGTTCACAGAGCCCCTGAAATCTATTCATGGACCCCTTGGGTCTATAGATCCCAGATAAAGAACTCCTCTAGAAAACTAAAAAAAAAAAAACACTGATAAAGCAAACACAAATGATTGTAATGAGGAAGGAAAGGCATTATCTAAGAAGAATAACATGCCTAAACAGGGAATTCATCCACAAATTTATATTGTTAAAAGACATGTATGGAAAAATGGAGCAGGGATAGAGAGGAAACAGAGGATGAATAGTAAAGTGTAGCATGAATTTATAAGAATAAAGTCAGGAGGCCTAAAGCCCAAAACCAAGATGGAGTTTACACTGAATGCTACAAAAAACAAGAGGGTCTTTTCGAAGCCTATTTTGGGAGATATTTGCTTAGACATGTGAAAAAGACTGGGGAGTTAACAGACTTCAAGTTCAATAGGATAAGGAAGTAGAAGGAACAAAGGCAGAACTCAGCCTGATAGAAAAAAAAAATCTTCTCAACAATCTGAGAGTGGAATGGACTGTCTCATGAATTAGTGAGCCCCACGTCACTTAAGGTTTTCAAAAAGTAGATAAATTGCCTCTCGCCAGGGATGTTATAAAGGAGAGTCCTGCTCATATATGCATGGAATATGGGGTAGGAGGTCAGAGAGTGGTCTCAGAGGTCCCTGACAGCTTTAATATTCTATGATTGGCTGAATGCCTACTATATGTAAGATACTGTGCATATATATGGATCTCTTCAATGACCAAGGCAAATCCCACACAGAGTAGGAAGAACAACAGAGGAAATGATAAATAATTTAAAAGAATTTTTAAAAGAGATAGGCAGTAGTAGTTCAAGTTCCCAGAATTATATGTACAAATATGAGTAATAAATCAGTTGGTCAATATGGACCCCTTGTCATATAATAAGCATTTATTATATACTTACTTTGTGCCAGACTCTGTGCTAAGCACTAGGGACACAAAGAAAGGCAAAAATGATTCCTGTACTCAAGGAGTTCACATTCTTTAAAAAATATTTTTTGGAGGCAATCAGGGTTAAGTGACTTGCCCAGAGTCACACAACTAATAAGTGTCAAGTGTCTGAGGCCACATTTGAACTCAGGTCCTCCTGACCCCAGAGCCAGAGCTCTACCCACTGCATCACCTAGCCACCCAGGAACTCACATTTTAATGGGGGAAACAACATAGAAATAACTACATAGATATAAATACATTCAGAGAAAAATCAAGAGGAAAGATACTGGGTATCTGGGGAAGAAGAGTGAGCACCTGGAAAATCAGAAGGTAGTTTGTGGCTGTGTCAAAGGAAACTAGAGAAGCTAAGAGGCAGAGTATTCTAGACAGGGGGGACAGCCAGGGTCAAGGCAAAGAGTCACAACCTGGAACATCTTCTACAAGGAACAGCAAGTGAGAGGGATACAATACAAGGCGGCCAAAAAGGTAGAAAGGGGCCAGGTTGTGAAGAGGGGTAGGTGATAAACAGAGGCACTTAGCACAGCACCTGGTGCTCAGGAGGTGCCTAATGTTTACTGAAATGAGTTGAGTTGAATATGTGATCCCATACTAGGAGCCATTGGAGTTCATTCAGTTAGAGGGTGATATAGACAAAATTACACTTAGGAAAATTACTTTGGCAGCTAGGTAAAGGATGGATTGGAATGAGGCAGGAGACCAGCAAGAAGATAAGAGCAATATTCCAGTGGAGAGGTGACGAGCGCTTGTGCCAGGGTGGAGAGAAGGGGATACGAGGAAAGCAAAGGGAGAAATGACAGGGTGTGACAGCAGACTGGCCACATGGGGTGAGTGCAAGAGAGCAGTCAAGGACCACACTGAGTAAAGTGTAGCATGAACTTATAAGAATAAAGTCAGGAGGCCTAAAGCCCAGGTGTCTTGGAAGATGGGGCCATCCTCAATGGTAAGAGGAAAATGGGAAGACAGGAGGGTTTGGAAGGAAAGAGAACGAGTTCGGCTGTGTCATGTTAAGTCTGAGATACCTAAGGGGCATCCAGTCCAAGACGTCCCTGCAAAAGGATGCAGGAGTGTGGATGTCGGGAGAGATGGGGACTAGTTGGACAGATCTGAGGATCATCTACCTAGAAATGATAATAAACCAGGGAAAGTAGGGAACTTAAGGGAAGGAGCTAAATTTGACCAAAATAAGTATTACTGAGACTTAAGTGCAATATGATTTCAATTTATTACCAGAAGTGGAAGATAGAAGTAACCAGGGTAGAAGAGGCTGGTAGGTGTGGCTATGCCTATAGCGTCAGTAATGTTTTGTACATACACAATTTATTGTGGGCTGGCTTGTTATCTATTTTTTCACAGAGGTGGCCTGTTTCCTTAGCTAGACTGAATGTTCCTTAGGTAACAGGTGATAGGGACTATGTCTTCTCTTTCTACTTCCATCACCTTGTACAGTGCCCTTCCCAGAGTAAGTGCTATGTGCAGTGGTCAAAGAGAAGGACTCAGAGTCAGAAGACCTGAGTTAGCTCAGAGTGAGGGCGGGCGGGGGGGGGGGGTGGGGGGGGGAACCTGAAGCCTCGAGTACACATGTGGACCTCTAGGTCTTCAAGTGCAGCCCTTTGATTGAATCCAAACTTCACAGAACAAATCCTCTGGGGATTGGTTTTAGTCAAAGGGCTGCTTTGAGGACCCTAGAGGGTCACATGTGGCCTCAAGGCCACAGATTCCCCACTCTTACTTGGCACAGACACTTCAACTCTTAGCGAACCAGGCAACTCTCAAAGACTAAAAGCTGCAGTGCAGTTGATAATCTGCCTTGGGAGGGGGAGTTTCCTCACCAAGAGTTCCTTATACTGATAAAATCACAGGTCAAAACAAATTAATTATAAGATTTTAACTTTTTGTGTGTGTCTCTTTTTTCTTATCTGAAAAAGGGGAAGGAGTTGGACTAGATGGTTTCTAAGGCCCCTTCTGGCTCCCAAATCCAATGTCTTACAGTGTGGGGGTAAAGCTGACTAGTGAGATGACCAAAGCAGCAGACGTCATGATGAACAGTGAGGGATGGAGGGAAAGTGCCCTGCCCTCCCAATCTCCAGCCCCACACATATTCCTATAACTCCCCAGGTAAGTCACAGTGGAGAAAGGTTAAGAAATGTTACCCTGATATGACTACAGCGAAGCAAATGCACATTCCTACCCAGTGGTGCCACCAGCTTGTCAGAACCACAGATCTCCTTCTGCTGCTCTCCCAACAGCATCCACTCCTCCTGAAGCAAATACACTGTGATGTCATCGAACGTCACCAGCATCTAGGAACAAAACCATGAACTTGAGCGTCCACTTCTTACTCAGGTTGACTTTTCTGCCCTCCCTAAGGCCTTCCCCTCTGTTCTATGATGCCCTATTAGATCCTGTCCAGCCCCCAGCCCTTGGCCCTAGCCTGGGCCCCGTCCTTTCAAAGTGACTTGTGAGGATAAGTATAATTTTTGGAAGCTGTCTACAATCATTCACTACCACAAGTGTTGAATAAAGTAGGTGTTCAAGCTGACGGGTGACAATACTGTTTACAAGTAAGGTATGACTATAGAGATAAAAAAAAAATTTGTGTGGGTAGTCCATAAAATGTAGTTCTGAAAGGTATACAAAAGAAATTCTCAAAATGTTTTGATCAAAAGAAGCATTATTAGGATAAGTGTACTGCTTCCCAAGGGGATGATCATGGAAGATAACATTTATCTGGATATATAAGTTCAAGTATATTAACAATCAGTTTGCTTACTTCACGCTTCATGAATATGAGCATCCAACTACATCAGAGATGTATTTATTTGCTTTGCAAGCTCCCAGGGGCCAGAGAACTGGTCTTTTCTCTGTTCCATCCCCTCAACACTACTGTACAAAGTACAAGAGTGAGCCCTATAATAGAGGCTCAAGAAATAGCAATGATAGCAATATTGTCTCCTTATCTCCACTCTATCCTTTGTAATAACACCTTTAGATCAAACTTCCTAAGTTCACTTTCATCCTGCTTCTTTACTGCTCAGGAACCTTTAATGGAGGGAAGAATGACAGCACTGATCAGAATTAGAATCTGAAACTACAGCTTAGGACATAGAAAGTGGGAACATAATAAGCTAACAGTCAAAATGGGCAAGTCCACAAAAGGAACAGCTGAGAAAGGAAAAGGGCTTAGCAGAAAACACTGTTTGTATGCAAGCAATCAATGCAAGCAAAATTCTCTTTCAGGAGAGCAGCAATACTGAGATGTCAGAGTTTGTAGATGAAGTAATGGCATAATTTGCATAACTTAGAAAAGATAGCCAAACCAATATGTTGACCTATTCATACGCTTGTTGAAATTCTACTATGAGCTAGTCACTGTGCTAACTATGTTGAGGGATGGAAACATTAAATCAAAAGAAAACAAATGGCCACAAGGTTTGCAATCCTAAACATTTTCAGCAACCACACAATCCAATTTGTGGCCTAAACAACTACATCATATATGCCACAGCAAATAACATTACAGGGTTAGAACTGACTTATAAGAGAACACTGACTAGCTTAAAAGGAAACAGACCCCATATTAAGGTTAGAAAATTATTATGCTGAACAAAGAGATAATTCTTTTTATGTTTCTGAAGATCAGAGGAACAGACATCAGGAAACAATACAGAAAATCTGATGTCAAACTACCTGGTCCTGCTGCATACTACCTGTATGACCCTTGACCCCTGTAGACCTCAGTTTCCTCATCTGTAAATAGAATTAATAATAGCAGTTAAACATTTATATAGCACTTTAAGGTTAGCAAAGTTTTTTATATAGCAACACTGTGGGGCAGGTGCTATTATTATTGTCATTTTATAGATGACAAAACTGAGGCAGACAGAGGTTAAGTGACTTGCCCAGGGTCATCCAAATAATAAGCAGCTAAGGAAGCATTTGCACTCAGGTCTTCCTGACTCCAGGCCTGGTGCTCTATCCATGGCACCACCCAGCTGCCTCTAAGGTAGATGATCCTTAAAGCCCATTCTGGCTCTAAAGATTATGCTTCCACTTTGCACAAATCTTACAACCAGAAGAAAGGGAAAACCTAATAGTAAATACACACAGAAAGAGTGATGTATGTATATGAATATATACATCTGAGAACCTAGTGAACTTAGCATATGTATATATACACATATATGCACATAGGCATCCAAGTGACGCTACTGAAAGGTTCCTAGATTAGAGACAAAGCACTATTTTACCCAGATCACAGGATTTAGAACTGGAGGGGACCTCAGAAGTCATGTAGTCCAATCTACTCATTTTTAGAGAGGGAATAACCTAGCCCTAGTACAGTGAAGTGACTTACCCCAAATCTCACAGGTAGTAAGTACAAGTGATGAAATTTGAACCCAGAGCCACTGACTTTAAATTCAGTGCTTATTTCTACCAAAGTATAGCTGCTGCTACCATTAGGGTATAATATATGTGCATAGTGCTTTAGAGTTTACAAAACACATTAGTTCATTCGATCCTCAAGACACTGTGTAAAAGGCAAGATAGGTATTATCCTCTTCACTTCAGAGGCAAGGAAACTATTGGTCATAGAATGTCATTTAGCTAAGGTCACAGAGCAAAGGGCTAACACAACCAGAAGAACCCAGGCCTTCTGATTCCTAACTGAATTCCATTTCCACTCTATCTCCCTTAAACTATCAGAAGACGTACATCAATTTGATTAGAGAGAACACTGGCAACATTAAAAAAAAAAAAAGACTCAGACAAATGGGGCAGGAAACTGAAAGCATAGTGGGAAATGAATTAACTGGAAACTGGGAGATAAAGATACTAATCCTGACTCTGCTACTAACTAACCAGGTAAACTGGACAAGTTACTTCATTGATCTGAAGTTTGCTCATCTGTAAAATGGGGTCAGCTGGTTCCTTCTATATTTTATATTCTTGTGATTCTAAGTTCTGGCAATGGCAAGAGCTGAATGACACCGGTCTTCTCTTTGCTGGTGAATATTACACAAAGGTCAAATTTGCCCACAAAAGATGCTCAGGCAGAGGTGATCTGGCTTTTTCAGATGTCTTTTTCATGTTTGTCACAGATTCCTTTGAGCAGTGGACACCTCCTCAAAATAATGTTTATAAATGCATAAAAGAAAATATATAGGATCACAAAGGAAACCAGTTCTATTGCAAGTCATTAAGACATTTTTTAAAACATCAAAGGCTGAAAAGGCCTGGGGGGTTCAAGATTCTTATCACAGAGGAAAGAAAAGATTTTTTTAAACTCAGCAAAAGAAAATACAAACAGTAAGAGATTGATCTATTTGTTTAAGTAATAACTCTAAGCTCTGGCTCCTGAGTAAGGCTCTGTTTTGGAAATTACACATTTCTGCCATTATCAAGAATTTATTCACGTTTTTCTGCCAAGACTTTGAATTGAAGCTCTACTGCCACAAAGTGGATGGCAAGTACATGAGAGTGTCCATATAAGGGGAGGACAGAAGTTTTTTTTTAAAGTGGGAGAATTTATTCTTATTTAGAGTCGAGGTTTATAGAGTTCTGTGAGACCTCTGTTCAAACCCTAACTCTTCTACTCACCAGTACCTTACTGCAGAGGCAGACAGTAGGACAACGGGGAGAAAGAACACTGAGCCTGGAGTTAGAAGACCTGAGTTCAAATGTGGACTCTGATGTTTACTAGCTTTGTGACCCTGGGCAAGTCACCTAACCTGTTTGCCTCAGATTCCTCATCTGGGATAATAATATCTATCCTGCAGGGCTTAAGTGAGATAGTATTTATAAAAGCGCTTAGCACAGTGCCTGGCACACGGCAGAAGCTATATAAATGCTCATGCCTATCCGTGATTTTAGACAAAGCACTCAATCTTTCAGATTCTCAGTTTCCTCAATTCTAAAATAGATATTACAATAATAGTACTAACCACCTCATGAGAGAGTTGTGAGGATCAACTCTGATAAGGGATGTAAAGTACTTAGTAAATCACAAAATGCTACATGAAACTGGCCCTTATGGCTGATTATTATGAAAATGGCACAATATTCAGATTATTTTCTCATAAAAAGGATGAAGAATTTTAAATATTAAGAACCTTAATATCCCAACTGATCCATTAAGGGAGGAAGAGGAGGAAAAGAGTGGGTGGAGGGCATTCACAGTAAAGAGCCCATTTAGGAACAAAATTCTATAACTCTAAATGCTTACAGAAAAACTTGACATAATCATAGTCATGACATGACATGGAAAGCTATCTTCTTGGATTCTACTTAACTATAGATGGTTCCAGCATCAAGTGATTACTGAAAAACCTCAAAAGCAAGAGGGGTACCAAAACCCAGCCAACTGATATCTAGGGCTTAAAAAAAAAACCCAAATACTCTATTTTTGTTAAAGTCTGTATTTAAAAAAAAAACACATAATCGCAGGTTCAGTTTATGCTCAAGACCAAATAACATATAATTAAATTTAAAACCTTTGAAAGGTTACCAAAAATTGGAGAACAAACAATGGCTAATTGGTAAAAACATGAATGTAGTGATGAATGCAAAAATGTACAAATACTTCCCACTTATTCCTAATCGGCAGAGATGTACACTTGTTTAGCTTGCAGTTCAGTATAATCATAGAAAACTCGAATGTATTCATCTGCAAAAATAACTTATTTAGTCCTAGTATATATTTTAATTTCAACTCTTTGGTGAGATTATGTCAACTACGAGCAGTAAAACTCAGATTACATCTGGGTCTCCATTTTCTTCTAACCTATCACAATCATTTGAAATTTATAAATTCCAAGACCTTCAGTTTCTTGATGATCCAGTCACAGAAAGAACTAGAGGACAAGAAAGCTCCATGACAAGGTGGATTTACTGTAGAATTTTACTTTATTAAAAAAAAAAAATACCTGTCGGTCAGCTAGTCACAGAATATCAGGAGTTGGAAAGGGCATTCTAAAACAGAAGACTTAGTCTAACCCTAACCCACCTGAAACATGAATCCCCTCTACAATAATCCCAAGTGGCCACCCAACCTCTGAGTAAAGCCCTTCAGTAATGGGGAATTCTTCCAGTTCATTTCACCACCGATCAGTTTAGTTACAAAGATTTTCTCTATACTGAACAAATATCTGCTTCCCTGTAGCCCAAATTCTGTGTTCCTGAGTCAAGAAGAACAAGTAAATCCCCTTTCACGTGACAACTGCTCAAATATTTTGAAAGCTATGATGATGAAAGTTGTAGTATCTTTATAACCATAGTTTCTAGTACTCTTGCCACATGGCCACCCGGCCACCCTTCTCTCGACCTGCTCTGGCTTGTCAATGCATTTCCTAAAATATGGTGCCAGAATGGGATCCAATACTCTAGCTATAGTCTGACTAGATAAAATACACAAGATCTATCACCTCCTCTATTCTGGCCACTATAATTTTGTTGGTAGAGACTAAGATCATATTATTTTGTCTGCCACATCACACAGTTGCCTCACATCGGCCTTTCAGTCCACTAAAAACCTCATGTCTTTTTCATATGAATTGCCATCTAAACACATTTCCCTCAGTTTTAATTTATATTTTGGATCCAAGTGCTGGAATTTTCAATGAGCCCAATTAAATTTCATTCATTTAATTGTGCATATCATTTTGGATACCAGTTTTGTTTCATCCAAAAATCTGTTAACAACGTCATCTATTTTAATCTAACAGGCCAGGGCAGAGTCCTAGGGCACTGCACTAGGGACTGCTCTTTGGCTGACACTGATCTATGACCTACAAGGCTGCCTTTGAGGTGGTCAGTTCAGCTGCCTCCAAATCTCTGCTCACTTACGTGACTTTTTTTTATCCAGTCCTGTATTTTTATTGGCTTGGGGCTCCTGGTAAGAAAACTCCTACCAATGCAGATCAGTCACTGTTCTATAATTTAGCCCCTTAAGAGGCTCCTGGGCAACCTGGAGAGTAAGTAATTGCGTAGGGCCACAGAATCAGTTCATTTCAGAGTATGAACTTAAATCAAAGACTTCCTGACTGAGACTAGCTTTCTCCCAGTTAGGACACACTGCTTCTCACACTACAGACTAATCTATATATATATATATATATATATATATATATATATATATATCATAAAGATAGACTTTACATCTATATAGAGTATACGTGAAATATCATGAAATATCCACTTTTTGTTCAAAGAATAGAGCGCCTATCTTGTCTTTGTATCTTTTACAATGCCTAGGATCTATGAGGTACTCAGAGTTGCTCACTGCCGATCCTGTTTTTACTCCCACTCCTAGGCCAATGTATGGCATTCAGGGTAAGGCTCTATCATCCAAGACACACGAAGACTGTTGTTGCCTCAGCTGCTCCTGAAAGTTAATATAAAGGAAAAGGATGTTAAGTGTTTTCATCTGAGCCTTCCTCGTATCACCATGCCCATGCTAGTGAAAGATGTGACCATGTCAACTACCAGAGAATGGGAACTTTCCAGACAGGACCAGATCTTTGACCAGTTTCCACTATTCTGCTATTCATAAGCTGCTGCTAATGAATAAATGACATCAAAGGAGAACTATTATCTTTGACTCTGAAAACACAAAGCTATTATCTCAATCAAGCCTCCAACCTTCCCAACAATGTGTGGAAAGAAAATTCTTACAAGATTTCAGCATCTGAATGAAACACCTATTGGATTCACCAAGGAGCCTTAGGAGCTGTCCTTGGTTTGCAGGGCACCTTACACTGGCATTTTATTTTGCAATCAGTTTCACTAACTCTATGGGATAAAAATCAAAAGATACTAAGAAGAAAGTTTTATCCAAGGACATTCTTTGAGACAAGATTAGAATTAAACATGAAATTTATAGCCCTCAGAATTTGTAACTGCTCCTAATAAAGGTACCAAGATTCTCTGCACATCCAATCTAAAAAGCATTGTCCCCGGGCATTTTCATTTTTCAGATCTATATGCTAAAGGAATGGAACTATGCAAACCAACATGGAAACCAGTTAGACATTAAGAGATGAAGGTCTGAGTGTAACAAAGGAAGTACTTACAGCTCTCAGTTTTAACTTTTTTCCAATCTTCTTTCCCCCTCCCCCAATATATGTACTAAAAATCTATGTCACTGATATGATTTAAGAAAGTGGAATTACAAGTTGATGCAGGGACTGTTTCATGCATCTCTAAATTCATAGAACCATAAATCTAGAGCTGTACAGGCCTCAGAGGTTATCTAGTCCAACTCCCTCATTTTACAGATAAAAAAACTGAGAACCAAATGGGTTAAATTTGGCCAGGATGACACAACTGTGTTAAACATTTCTTCATAATCTCTAATAAAAAAACTGAGCACATAATTAGCTATTCAATACATACTAACATACCCGTAGACTGATCAAGTTACATTCTGTGCTAATTCAGGCAAATAAAACCCTACCATGGATTATACAAGTAAACTATATAAACTAGTGATGGAGGAGGGGAAAAATCCAAGAGAGAAAAGAGTCCCTTAAAATATAAATATTCTCCCCTTAGGATATGTTACAGGATTTCCCTCAGCATCAATATAGACCATACCATCTACTTTCCCTTCTAAGCTGAGTCTCTAAGGCCTCATCCACCTTTCCAAATATGCACTCTGGTTATATTCTAAGAGTGGGGAGAATGGCAGTTTTTTATATAAAGGAAATATCTCAATCTTTGGGAAAAGGCAGCAGCAACTAAGCAGAAGCTTACTTGGCAAACAGGTTCTTCAAAAGAACTTGCTTGTGCCCTAGACTGTCTATATGACCAAGGACAGCTTCCTCTTTTGCTCCATATTCCCATTCCCAAAATAAAGTAGCTCCCTCCTTTCTTCCCAAACTTTACAACCTCTCCCCAAAGTACTGGGAGACCAAGTTGACCTTCTTTGGAAGAGTTTAGAAGGAAGAAATTGAACACGGGGCTTCACCTTCTGTGGTACCCAGGTAAGCCTCGGATGCTGAAAAGTATGCTTGATCATCCCTTCTCCCCATCAGTATACCAGACAACTAACCCGGAAAAGCCTTCTTCTCTGTGACCCTTGGATTTAAAGCTTAAGTGCAAGGGGCTTAAACCTTCACTGAATCTAACCGTCTAAATGTCACACTGTCTAGATTAAAACCCAGGGTCCTCTGATTCCAAATCCAGTTAACTGTACACAACACCCTAACCTGCTGCAAACTGCCAGCACCCTGAGAGGCTGATCAGTTTTTCCAAACCCTCTTGAGGGATGGGAGAGAGGAAATTCCTTCCCATCACCCTGCCTTCTCTCTTGGGGGTCACTCGCCCGACCAGTTCAGCCAGAAGCTAAGGGAGAACAAGGCAGGAAGGTGGGGTGAAGGCTTGGGTAAACGTGCTAACCACTACCCTGCTCCCTCTCCCATGTCAGGGAACTGGGGAAGCTGAGGCAGACGGAGGAGAAAGCAGTTGCAGTTCCAGGAGGCAGCAGAGAGCAATATCCGATCGGGCCTGCGGGCGGGCGCCTCCTTCCCTGCAAGGTAGGCTCACCTACCCCGCCAGCCCGGCGCGGGCTACCCTGAAGTAAGGGAGCTACGGGAGGAGGAGTGGGGGGTCCCCGCGCCCCTTCCCATCCTACCTGCCCTGACTCCCCGGACTCCATGGCCCCGCTGTCCTCGGGCTGCGCCGACCCATCCACGGGACCCCCTCCCCAAAAGTCCCCCCGAAGACCCTCTTTTCCTCCCTCCCAGCCCTAAGGCCTGGCCGGGGACTGGGCTCTCTCGGACGCGGAGAGCGCCGGGGACCGGGGCCCGGCCCAAGGAAGTCAGGCAGCCGAGACCCTAGCGGGGGAGCGGGCAAGTGACCACGGCCCAGAGAAGGTACTAAGCTGAAGCGACCGTCGCGCCCAGCGCGCAGCTTTACGGCATCGGCCGCAGCCTCACGGGAGGCGTAGTTCGGCAGAGCCGACAGCCCCTGGAAAGTGATGATTGGCTACGGCGAGACGCCATCCTGATTGGGCCGAGAGAAGATCTATTCCCGCCCCGCCACCCCCGCCACCCCTTCTCTTCCCCACCCCGCCTCTCTGCTGACCACGATTTTCCTTTGCTAGGTAACCCGTCTCTCTTCTCCCAGCACACACTCCCGGAAAGACCACCTGCTGCTCGGATCCAGCGTCCACGATTGGCCGCTGGAAAGGGGGTGCCTGGAGTGGGCGGAGAGCTTTCTTTTGGTTTGGCACGCCCTTTTACCCGCTTCTGCGCATGCTTCCTGCTACTAGGCAACCGTTTAGCGTTCTAATGCACGTGATTGCGTTACCTTGCCCCAGCTTGGAAGAACCTGAAAGTGTGGGAAGGAACTTCAGCGGGGCGCTCCCTGCCTACATGTTCCGAACCACAGGGTGCAAGGAGGGCTCCAGCTGGAGACTAGGCCTCCAGATCACAGATGTCAGAGTTGGAAGAGACCGGTCTCGTATTTTACATATGGAAACAGAGGGCTGGAGAGGAAAATTACTTGCCTAAGGTCACCCATCTAGCTGAGGAAGTGGGAAGGAATCCTCCCTTCCTTTTCTCCTCTCCCTTGGAAATAATAATAGTCCCCGTATTCGTACAGCTCTTAATGCTTTTTTACAAAGTGTTTTCCTCATAACAATCCTTGAAGGTAGGAAGCGTATTATCACCCTCACTTTATAGATGAGAAAACTGGGGTTCAGAGAGGGATGTGGCTTGCCTGAGGTAACACAGCAGATCCATGTTGCTGGGTAGAAATAAGGAAGCCCTAGCTTCGTCTTCGTTACTTTTGACAGAGCAAACTCTCTCCCTCATAGCAGTTCATCTGTTCTGAGAATTACAGGCACAGATACTGACTATGATAGGTCCTGGATCTAGAAACTGACTCACAACAGTAGCTGCCAGCTGATTTATTTTTTCAGTGTGTCTCTTGCCTGTTTTGGGGATGCCATTTCACATTTCTATCTTCTCACCATGCCGATCTTCGGGCTTATCCCCGAGATTACACCTCCCTTTAAGCTCTTTTTCCTTTTTTTTTTTTTAAGACTAAGTCTATCTAACTCACCCAGGCTGCAAGTGCAGTGGCTACTCCTGGGCCCAATCCCCATCACTGGTCAGCACTTTGAAATACTGTCTCCAGCCTGGGTCTCTCCATAGGCAGCTGGTCCCTGTCTGCCTCCCACTCCTGGAGGCTCACCAGACTGTTGGCTGTCTTACTTTGGACAACCAATGGGCATAACCCACTGCAGCCAAACCCTCCTGAGCCCCAAAAGACCTCACAGTGGGGCAGTGGATAGACTACAGGAAGACCTAAGTTTACATCCCACCTCAGATACTTACTAGCTGTGTGGCCCTGGCAAGTCACTCTATTTGCCTCAGTTTCCTCATCTGTAAAATAGGAATGATAATAATAGCACCTACCTCTCAGAGTTGTAGTGAAAATCAAATGAGATAATAATTGTAAAGTACTTAGCAAAGAGCCCCACACATAGTAAATGCTATATAAATGTTAACTGTTATTGCTATTATTAGCTGGTAGCAGGAATTACAAGTATCTACACCACACCTGGCACCTCCTTCCCCAAAATAAACAAATAAATGACCATAAGTTCCTACTCTTTTTCCCCTGTAAATGTCCCCAACCATTCTCTTCTTTATCCTCACCTTGCTGCATACAGTCTTGGCTTGTTAATTAATCAATCTACCAATGAGCATGTTCGATATGTTACACTGGGCTTCTCCACTATGAAGGAATCCATACATAGCTTGAGTAGTTCAATGGATCTGCGATCTCATCAATAAGGATATTCCCTCCACCAATGCAGACAGCAAAACCTCCGTGTCTTTTCACCCCATGCAACTCTTGTCTCTGTTGTCTCATAGATTCTCCACAATTTCCCCAATGGCCCCAGGAGAGAAACACCCCAACTTCCTCTATGGTGTTTTTTAAATGTTCCGTGGTTACCAAAACAGCTCTCACAATCTCTGTCCTTTGCACTTTATTGTTTTCATATGATCGTCCCACTTCTTTTCCCAACCGCGTTGTTCATGTATTTGGAAAACATAGCTGTATGACCTTGGGGGAAAAAAAACTGTCAGTTTCCTCATCTGTAAAATAGTGACAATAATACCAGTGTTGTTGTGAGGATCAAACGAAACAATATTTGTAGCAAAGGGTCAGCATAGTGCCTGGCACATAGTAAGCCCTTTATAAATACTAGTTAGCTATCATGTGCCTCAAATCTTCTGTAAACTAAAGTCTTTTATGTCCATCTAATTCTCTCTTGTGTTCTACTTACTTGTGTACAAATCATTTTCACTGGACGAAATTGTCAATTCCAGAAAAGCAAAGGCTATCTCTTTTTAAATCTTTGTATCCCCAGAAGCTAGCATTATACATCATTTAATAAATATGGAATTAACTAACTTAGTTGAATTATTTATCAGAAATGGGATAGTTGGAAAAAAGAGTCATTTTAGGGAGGGAAAATGACATCTTGCATTTAAGTATTGGACATCTTGAATTTAAGGTGATAATGGAACCTCCATGTAGAAATGCTTGGTAGACATTGAGCTGGGGGGGAAAAAGAGTGATCAGAGCAGTAGGCAAAGATTTGAAAAGTACCAATGTTAAAGTGATCGTTAAAGCCATGAGTATAGGTGAGATCCCCAAGGGAGAGAAGACAGTAAGGTACCAGAGATAGAACTCTGAGGTATTGTAGCAGCAATCACACTGGCATACCCAGGAAGGCTGCTAGCACAGGTTCTTAGATCTGCTTTAATAGGAAAGATAGGTGTTTAAGAGGTCAACAATCTTTTTTTTATTTACATTCACTAGTTCAGGGGAAAAGTCAGCACCCTGAATTTCAAAGAAAATACAAGCCTAGAAATAAAGACCAACAGACAAGGCTCTGACTGCCTGAATCAAAGCAATATTGCTAGCACTTTACATACACCCCTGGATCAAGAGAGAGCCTTTACATCTGAGCAGTCTGGGAGCTCTGAACATATGGAGATTCAGAATCTCAACCAGGGAATCACAAGATCCTTCACGTAAGCAAGCCCCCAAAGCAAAATACCAACTCAGAGTATATATACCCTTTTTAGAGCCAGAGGGTATAACAATCCTGAGACTCAGTGCCTAATTAGACATTAGCAGAAGGTGTGAAAGCCTTCCTCCCCTAAGCAAGCTTCCCATAATGGGCTTCCATGGTGAGGTCTATTAATGGACAGGGAAGATATTAAATCCCGTTAACAGGGATATTCATCAAAAGGAAGAAAAGTCAGTACAAACAACAGAGAAAGAAAAGTCAGACAGCAGGAAAACCAAACTTTTCCCTCTTTCTCCATCTTTGGTACTATGAAATTATAGGATATAAGCTGTAAGGTACCTTAATAATCATTTGATACAAACCCCACCACCACCTTATTTTATAGAAGAAGGAAACTGAGGCCTAGAGAGGTTAAATGTGTTGTCCAAAGTCACACAAGTAGTGAATAGAAGAATCATGATTTAAAACCACATCCTCTGATGACCAATTCAATATTCTCTTCTCACACCATGCTGCTTATCACTCTGTATCCAGAGGATTTTTTAGCAAAAATTGATTATCATGGCACCACAGAATCTCAGAGTTAGAAGGGGCCTCAGACACAATCTAACTGAGCCCATACACTAATAAATCCCTCTACAACATAACCCTTTCATAGCCTGAAGAATATTTTTCAATTTACTTTCACATATATCACTTCTTCATAGGATTTTCATGACATCTTTGTGACTTACATGGGTCTGATGTTACTCCTCTTTTATGGATGAGAAAACAAGACTCAGAGAGGTTATATGTTTTGCCCAAGTTCATGTAGCTACCATGTTTCCCCGATAATAAGACACTGTCTTATTATTTTTTTTGGACAGAAAAACACCAGAGGGCTTATTTTCAGGGGAGGGCTTATTTTAGTGAACATTGACAGCAATTTTAATAAACAGGTAAATGTGAACAAAAAAATGTACCTTTATTCAATAAGCAAATCACTGGGGAAGAACAGGATGACGTGCTCACTGCTGCAGC
>NW_027185612.1:596348-607362 GCF_028583685.1 Petaurus breviceps papuanus | reverse complement strand
CACAGGTTTCCTGGCTTACCCAGCACTCTCCCCTTGGCATTGGTTTACTGGGTAGCCCTGGATTTCAGGGTGGGCTTCCTATACCCCTCAGTCCAGTATAGTATTACATAGCTTGTCCTCTATCTGCTATATGTTAATTATTTGATATATTTATCTGCTATGTTTATGTTATTTGTATCCCCAAATGTATTACATTATAAGCTACTTGAGGACAGATATGGCACAGCGAAACAAGCCCAAGCTCTAGAATCATAGGATGTCCAGTCAAATACCTGTATGACTTTAGGCAAGTCACATTGGGCCTTTTTCTGTACCTCTCTGTAAGTAAGGTGAATTTTGGTATCAGTGAGGTGTATTTTAGTGTCAGTGAGGTGATTTTAGTGTCAGTGAGGTGGATTTTAGTGTCAGTGAGGTGATTTTAGTGTCAGTGAGGTGGATTTTGGTATCAGTGGGGTGGATTTTGGTGTCAGTAGGGTGGATTTTCATGTCAATGAGGTGAATTTTAATGTGTATAAAGTGAATTTTTGTTGTCATTTCTTAGAGTTCAATTTCCTAGGATCCATAGCCATAACTATTTCTTCTTCCTAGGTATTAAATACGATTTCCTACTGTTATGGTTCAAAACATCACCATGCTTGCACAGCATTATATAATGATAAATAACATAAACATCCCCTGGGACTGCAGTGAAATACAGGGATGGGGTGATGTAAACTGGTGGGGCTATTGCTGGCAAAATGCCTTCTTTGTCTGTTACCCCTATAAAACAGGTGGCCACTGGTCAGTGAATGGGGAGCCTTAGGGTTGAATTCACAAATTCTGCGTGTGCCTAAACTGGTCCCCATTGAGGCTTGAAGAGATTTTTGTGGATGTACAAGTTGTGCCTGTCTTGACCGACCACATCGAGAAGCAGGGGTAGTTGCCCCACCTCCTAGCCAGTCCCTGAGAGAAGGGTGATTAGGGAATGCTGTGGGAGTTTGTGCTCCCATTATCAGCAATCCTCTTCTGAGAAAACTAGACTAGAATAGAGTAAGATTATTAACCCCTTTTTAGTGTCCTTCCTGTCTCACTAGATCAAGAGTGCACCTGTGCTAGCAGCCCTCCCATGTGCTACATTTACTTGTCTTATACTGTCCAATAAGTACGTGGGACTAAATAGCCTCGAAGGTGCCTTATAACTCTAGCTCTAGGACTATGCCTTACACTTCCTTTATATTTGAAATAGGCTCTATTACCAGGTTGGACACAAAAAAACTTAATTGTAAGTCATGGCTGAGGTAGAGAAGTGAGGATAAGAAGGGCAATACATAAAAAAAAAAAACGAGCTGTATAAAAATGTATTTTCTTTGCTCTAAGAACCCTTGCCCAACTAACTCCCCAGGGAGTCTTCCTTTCAAAATCACAATGTTCACTACTTAAAATATTTCTTTCTTTTGAATTCTGACTTTGGCACTCTTTCTATTTCCCGTCACCCCCTCAGAATCTAACTGTTTCCCTGGACTTTGCACTGGGCTGGTCTCCCTGTGGCCTCTCAATCTTCACAGATCTCCAGAATTAACAGCAATCCCTCATTGGGTGGTTAGGATTAGGACTAGAGACTGAATTTCCCGTGACAGATGAATGGAGCCAACAATAAGGCACCAGCCTGAAGAATGTGGTAGAAGAAGGGGCCACTGGGCGGAATAGATGGATGGGACTCTCTTGTCTGGCTTAATGGGACAAAGGAGGGGTCCCAGGTTAGAGAACACTTTACAGCTGGAAGACCTTAGAGTGCATCTAGTGAAACTTCCTCATTTTGTTGATAGATCAGCAAGTACTCAGCCAAAATCACAGGTGGGAATAGCAGGGCCTGGACTAGGGCCTTCATCTTCTGGTTGTAAAACTAAAGGACTGTCTACTCTACCATGCTGCCTTTTAGGCAACTAGGTGGCACCGTGGATAGGGTGCTGCAGGAAGACAAGTTCAAATTTGACCTCAGACACTAGTATCATGACCTTGGGCAAGTCACTTGACCTCTGTCTGCCTCAGTTTCCCCAACTGTAAAATGAGGATCATAATTGTACCTACCTACCTGCCAGAGGTTATTGCAAAGATCAAATGAAATAATATTTATAAAGTATCTGGCACACAGTAAGCATGTAATAAATGCTTTTTTCCTTCTCTTTCATTTCTCAAATGAAGAAAATGAAGCCTAAAGAAGACAAATGATGATCGACCTCTCCAGGTTACATATTTAATAGTGGATTGTGAACCCCTGGTGGTGTTGAGTAACCACCACCCCCCTTCCTGTCCTACAGAAGGAACCGCTCCTGCCCCAGGGTCCTGTCCAAGGCACAGACCCACCACCTGTTTCCCCAGAACCTTCACAGAGAGATTCAACACACAAAATTATTGGCAAATTTGCTTTATTAGGGAATGAGCTGCCTCCGTTCTATAGCCCCCAGGCCATTCATGGTTCACATACATGCAGGCCTGTTGGCTTCATGAACAAAGAGGGGTTATCTACCATGACTATGGTAGACTGTATTCTTCCAAACCCCAAATTCCAGAAACAGTCTGACAAAGAATATACTTTCATCTAAGCTTTGTTTAAAATGTATTTTCTTGTCTTGAAATGAAGACTGTTCCAGACAATGCAGGTCATATTGGTTGAACTAAGTATGTTGCCAATGATTCCAATCTCTTCAGCGCTTTGATAAATCCCCTCCTGTGAATGAGACCCAGGCAGAGAGAGAGATGTGCAGAGGAAGGAGGCAAGTGGCAAGGTAACCCAGGATGGCTGGGACAGGAAGGACTACTGGGTGGAGAAGTTGGAAGGGGAGAACAGGGTGGGGAAAGGCTTTGCTTGTTTTGATGAGGAAGAGTTACGGTGGGTGGGGGATAAATGGGAAAAGTCTCCCTTAGCTCCGACCTGAACAGACCCTGTTCTTCTTGTATTCTCTGTACCCCCTAGCCCTGGCACACTGGGCATCTATCTTGGAATAGCAGGAAGAACCCTCTAACCCAGGTACAAAATCCCAACCCACTCTTGGACCAACAACCACCATCCTCTCCACTAAAAAAATACATCTATGTACATAGACATGCATAGAGATACTCTTTGGCCTCACCCTGGCAGGCACTGCACTGGCAGCTATGTATGACTGGAAGAACAACGGGCTCTGTGTCCCCCCCAGGGCAGCGCAGACTCAGGATGCGGACTGGATTGACGGGGTCCAGGAGGTAGCTACAGCAGTCACACACACTCTGCAGGTATGGCTCCTGGGTGCAAAAGGAAGGAGGCTGAGTTAGATAGGGACCCAGCTGGGGTGGGGATGGAGCAAGGGATTATGGAAGGGTGCCAGTCTTGCCCAGACCTAACACCGTCTCCCCTATGTCATCTGCCCACCATTACTAGTCCCCTCACTATCAAAAAGAGAAATCCAGAAGCCTGGAGTTGGAGTCTCCAACCTTGACTCTATCCACTGGCATGTTTAGCCAGGCAGAGGAGGACAAGAAGCATACAGTAGAGGAAAGGTGCCTTTCCTTCACAAAGTCTCCTGATTACTACAACCCACACTAATATTCAGTTAACTGATCACCTTTTTATGAACCTGACTTTGAGCTTAGGGAGATACAAGGTTAGAAGAGGTCCATAGTTCAGTTCTCCAGAGGCCCATAGCCCAGTTGGGAAGAAAACTGTGAAACTATGCAACTATAAGTACTTCCCCACCACACACTTCTGGGGATTTTTTTGTATATAAATTTCACTATGTACTTAGGTGATAAAGTCATTTGGGGAAGGCTGGTCCACAGGGACTTGTCTCCATATCAGAGTACCTAAGGAGCTAGCTGTTAACCCTAGGCAAGAGGGATGACCATGGAAGGAGAGATCACTGACATTTGAATAGTGCTTGAAAAGATTTACAAAGTATTTTACACACATCTCATTTAAGCCTATCCTATGAAGTAGGTATTACTGTTATTTCCATTTTAGAGATGAGGGAATTGAGGCTGAGAGAGATTGTGATTTATACATAGACGCAGAGTTTGTGTTATAGCCAGAATTCAACTCAGCTTTTCCTTGTGACAAGCCCAACTGTCTAACCTCTAATTCTAAGTTACATCCTGGCCATCAACTACCTAGTTATAGAATCTCAAGGTTGAAAAACATTAAAAATCATCTACTTCACCCCAAGAATCCTCTCTGTAACATATCTGACAAGTGGTCATCCAACCTTTAGGAAGAGCTAAGTGGTCCAATGGATAGAGCACTGGACCTGGAATCAGGAGGACCTGAGTTAAAATCCAGCCTTATATACTAGCTGTGTGACCCTGGGCAAGTCACTTAACCCTGTTTTCTTTGGTTGCTTATCTCTAAAATAAGCTGGAGAGGGAAATGGCAAGTCACTCCAGCATCTCTGCCAAGAAAACCCCAAATGGGGTCAAAAGAGTCAGACACAATTGAAACAACTGAACACCAACATCCAACCTTTGTTGGAACACCTCCAGTGAGGGAGAAACCCACTTCCTCTAAAGGCAGCCCATTCTACTTTTGGATGGCTTCCATCATGAGGAAATTTTTCCTTATATCAGGCCTAATTCTCTCTCTGCAACTTCCATGCATGTTCCAAGAAGAGCAAATATAATCCCTTTTCTACAAGAAAGTCCTTCAAATACTGGAAGAGAGCCATCAGGTCTCCCAAATGTCTTCACTTCTTCAAGCTAAACATTCCCAGTATCTTTAGCCAATGCCCATACAAGCCCTGGTCATCCTCTGGATCATCATACAGCTTGTCAATGTTCTCCCTACAACCTGGTGCCCAGAACATAGATTAAAAAAAAAAAAACAGAAGAAAGCCAAGATCAGCCGAAGAACAGGAAGCAGGTAGGTGGGCCAAATGGCAGACACTGTGTAGACAGCATGAATTAGTGAGACAGCACCTGGAGCCAGCGTGTCCCAGTGAGGGAGCTAGGGAGCAGAACCTAAAGGCAGAAGCCTGTGAGTGAGCATGTCAAAGCTTCCCAGTCAGTGCAGAAGAAAGGGGATGCAATAGGAGAGAATGAAGGGCCTGTGCTTGGGGCAGGGAGATCTCAAACCACAGGTAGTGATGACAGTAATGAGTGTGAGGAAAACAACTCAGATTTCTTAGCTCTTTGATATTTGCAGAGCACTTTTCTCCCAATGACCTTGTGAGATAGACTTTGCAAGTATAAAGGGGTGTGCGTGTGCATGTGCATGTGTGTGTGTTTTGCCTATATATGTCACAAGCATCCACATCTGTTACACAAATGTTGCTATGCCCATTTCATTGATGACAAAACAGGGTTAGAAAGGACAAATTTATTAAGGTCAAAAATCAGAAACTTTTAGGAAAGGAATAAAGAACTCCATAACAAAACTAGTTGGGGGCCAAATACAAATCACTGAGGGCAATTTTCCTGTTGGGAAAGTCCTTTTCTCCCTCAGGAAGCAGGTGGCCAGGTTGGTCCCAAGAGGGTGAAGGGATGTCTGCAGAGCAAAGTGAAATGAAGCCTGCAGCTAGGGGAGAAACCTGGGGCTCAAGTCAGGACTGGACCGGACCTGGTCAAAAGGAGGAATAAGGGCAGGATTGAGCCAGGCTGTCCAGAGCTAAGCATCAAGAAGATATTTAGGGGAAGCATCTGAGATATAGCACAGGGCTAGAGCCCAAAAGGAGGCACTTAGGTGACTCAATCATAGAGCACTAGGTTTGGAGTCAGGAAGACCTGAGTTCAAATCCAGCCTCAGACACTTACTAGTTGTGTGACCCTAGGCAAGTCATTTAACTTCTGTTTGCTTTAATCCACTGGAGAAGGAAATAGCAAATCATTCCAATATCTTGCCAAGAAAACTCCACAGACAGTATTGATCTGCTATGGTCCCATGGGGTCACAGAGTCACATACAACTGATTAACAAAAGCCCAAAAGAAGAGATTCCCCAAACAAGCTGGAAGTCACACTTCAAACTCAAAAAAGAATAGAAAAAGAGGAATGAGCATAGAGTGTTATTCATCTAGAACCCATTTAAGACTCCAAAACAGTTTAGTTTAATGCTACTGGAGTTTTCAGACTCTGTCATGTATAACAGAAAGAGTACCAGATTTGGAGTCAGTGATCCTGGGCTCAAACCCTGACTCTGATATTTATTAGCTGAATGACCTCAGAAAAGTCACATAATATCTGTGGGTCTCAGTTTCCTCCTCCGTAAAATCAACGGGTTGAATGAAGATCCCAGAGAACAGATAATGAAATGGAGTCTCTCCCCACTCACTACAGTGAGGGGGCTCCTGCTAAAGTAAAATATAAGCTATATGGTTACTCTATCAGTGACTTTTCTTTGTCACATAGGAGCATTCAGATTAGATGGGAGCAGGCAGTTGAAACAAGGGGGGTGTAAAGACAAAAGGCAAAACTCAAATGCATTTTAAATCATTTGCAATCAAAAAGAGTAGGTTGGACTGGGATAGATAGACATTCTTAACCGTTCTTGTGTTCTAGCCCCTTTTGTCAGTCTGGCAAAACTTACCTTCTCACAATAACATTTTTAAATAGATAAAATAAAACACAAGGATTACAAAGGAAACCAATAATATTGAAATATAGTTATCAAAACACAACAAAATGAGTGCACAGACCCCAGGTTAAAAACCCCAAGATTAGATGATGTCTCAGGACATTTTCAGCTCTAAATCTTATGCCCCAGAAGCAGTTAGCAGTAGCAATCAGGTGGGGATTGCCTAGAGACCACAAGTAAACAAAGAGTCAGGACATAAAGGATGAGGGAACTCCAAGGGTGGATAAGCACTTCTGTATACTGTGGTGAATTCACCCTTTTAATTTTTGGTACTGATAATATCTTCTTTCTTTTTCTTAATCAAAGTAACCAAAGATTTATTTATCTTATCGGGTTTTCCCCATAAAAACAGTTCTTAGTTTTATTTATTAGTTCACTGGTTTTCTTACTTTCAATTTTATTCATCTCTCCTTTGATCTTCAGGATTTCTAATTTGGTATTTACTTGGGTATTTCTAATTAGTTCTTCTTCTAGCTTTTTTAGTTGTATGCCCAATTCATTAATCTGCTCTTCCTCTATTTTATTGATGTAAGCATTTAGCGATAGAAAATTTCACTCCTGTATGCTGTGAAGAAATAACCCTTCCTGTGTACTTGAGAAGATCATGGGAGTTAGAGCAAGAGGAACTTTAGAGATCATCAAATTCAAGCCCTTCATTCTACAAATGAAAGATGGACATGGTCTGAGATATGATATACAGGTGATATCGTAAACCTAGAAGTGTTTTTCTGTAGGAAGTGGAGAAATATTTTCTTGGGAAAGAAAAACAGGAGGAGTGTTGATGCAGTGATCACTCTGGAAGAGTAGACAGAAGGTGGAACTAAACTAATGTGGTACACCATAAGTTCTTGTCTAGGGACTGGTAAGCAAAGCCAAATTTAGTGCAGGTGTTCTTGGGAAGAAGAAAAGCAGTCAAATCTAGGTTCAGCTAGAGGGATGAAGCCAATGGGTTTACTCCCAAACAAAGATGGCTGCACCATGAAGCATGGGACCCAGACTCTCTGACTGTAAGGGAGGAATGTTCTACCCATCTAAGCTCATCCTAGATATTTATGGGCTAAATAAGAAGAGGTCTTTGGCTAAGATTGTCTAGATTCTGTGCTGGGTATCTCTGTGACTCTCCAGAGATTGTAGACTTTTATCTCTTTGCATGAATTGCTAATAAATGTCTTGAAAATTCATTTCCAGGATGGATGTGTTAAGAAGGGGAAAGGGTCTATTGATTTGGTGAAAGGTATGTATAGAAGAGCTATACCCTAAAGTAGCTGTCCTGAATAGCTGATTGCCAGCAATCATTTATTTTGGTTACAGAAAGACCATAATGGAAGAAACGGTGAACTGAACAGAATTTAAGCCAATCCCCCTGCCTCAACCCAAGCCAAATGATTTTTTCACTAGCACCAATTATCTCTGTCTCTTTTTTCCCTCCAATTTGATAGGAACTTCTTAGGAAAATAGACCCTTCTCTTATGTATTACCCAGTGTATTATAATTACTCAGAGTAGGACAGTTCTAAGTAATCAGTAAAACTGTCTGGCTTCATTTCATAAGCTCTCCTGCCCCACACGACACTTTCCCTCTGTTGGACAATAGGGCACCCATTTCTTCAGTCTTCCCTTCCCAATGTTCCTCTCTTCTGGTATCCCCCCATCCCTCAATTCCTCCCTCTTTCTGGAGGATTCACCACTCACCTCAGGAATGACGTTGGTGCTGGAAGGACAGTGTCCACTACAGTAGCTTACCTCCACCTGGTGCAGGTGGCAGGAGCCCTTGGTGATGTTTCGAAGCTCAGTGAGGTGCTTGCAGGAGACTGATGGCTCCTCTGTTAGGAAAAGGAAAGGAAGCAGGTAATGGGCATAGAATAAGGGCAGGTAGAAGGAGGGGATATAGGATGAGGACTGGGGCAAGACATAGAAAGGCAGAAATGTGACTGGGCCTAGCCTCAGTCCCTACTCTGAGGGACATCAAAGTGCTAGAAAGGGTCAGGGCTGGGACACCTAGACCAGGCCTACACACAGGTAGTGCTGGCAGAGGAGGGATGCTCAGGGACTATGAATTAGGCCCTAGTTTTTTCTAAGACTTCCAGTGAGAAGAGAAAGACCTGAGACAGTCCAGAAATGACTGCAGGGCTTAGGGGGCTAAGGGAAGGGAAGAAGGGTCAGACATAAAGAGGGGCAGAGCAGGGGAGTCCCCCTGGGCATTCACTCTGTACCTAGTGCCTCCTGCTGACAGACAGGGCAGCAGCTATCTGGCTTCTGTACTTTTATCTCACCCTGTAGGAACATTCAGAGGCCCAACTTGGAAAAAGACTTCAACTCACTGTCCCACCCAGTAACCCCAGGAGTGAACCCCATATTCTGGACTCCCCCCACTGTGAAGTGTCCCCTTCCCAGATCAGCATGTTAGCTCCTTCAGAGATGCAGGAAGCCAAACCTGGCCCGAGGAGGCAGCAGTACCTGAGCACAGACCATGGGGGGACAATTCCGGGCACAAAAGCTCCTCCCATCAATGCACCTGCACCACTCACAGTCTTCCTGCCACTCAGCCCCAGGCTGAAAGGAAGGGGATAATTATGGAATGAGATCCTTCCCACTACAAGCCTTTCTTTCCAAAACACCATGTTCACTTGGCCCAACCTGGGACGTCCCAAAGAGGCCAAAGAGAGAGGGACCAAAAAAGCAGAAAGAACAAGTTCTGGAATATGGTTAAGGAAGTCATGTTTTATGATGGGAAGAAGGCTGAACAGTCCAGAGCTGCTTTCAAATCAGATGCTGTGACCTTTGCTTTTGGGCTGAAGAGCCTATATCAGTGTCCAGGGATGTGTAGGAAAGGACAAAGAGAGACACTGAAGCCAGGGTAGTAGTTGGAAGAACAGTGTGGGGGACATGGCATTTTCCTGTGGTTGGCAGAAAGGGGCATCTCACCAAGTAGGAGCGTCCGTGGTGCCAGCACTCACAGTGGGCAGCTGTGACACAGGTGCCCACCTGGCTGCGGTAATGCCCACTCTGGCACACGCAGCCCTCAGTCTGCCCCAGGCTGCAGTTGCTCTGAAGCGGCTCCTCAGCATACACCTCCTGACAGGTCTTCTCACACGGGCCTTGCTCGCCTGGCACCACCTGCTGCCACCTCTCTCCAGGCGGGCACTCTGCTAGAGAGCACCACAATGCCCACCACCTCCATTAGCCCTCAACCAGGAATTCATCCCACAGTCCAGGGGCTCAGGACCCTGAGGCAAATGTCCCCAGAGGATTCTATTTTCTCCCGTTTCCCTTCAGAGTCCCTGGAAGACTTCCTTGCCCCTACACTCCTGCCCCACACATCTCTTTCCATCAAGACAGACTGGTTTCCTTACTTTCCCTCATCACACCACGCTCACTCCCACCTCTACACAGTCTGTTCCTCACACCCACTTCTCCACCCATTCTTCAAGACTTAGCTCAAGGCTTCCTTCTTTTGGGAAGATTTCTCCAACCACCCCAGCCCACATGCTTCCTTCCCTTCTCTCACCTCCTCCAGCATCACTTACTGTCTGTAACATTTATCATGTGCTATCTTCTGCTCTTTTGAAATGGTTTCGTGATTGTTTAGTGAATGTCTGTCTGCCTTGTCTCTCCAGCTACTTACAAGCCCCTGGAGAGCAGAGGTGTGACTTACAGCATAGAAGTTAGAGCCAGAAGGGACAGCAGAGGCCTCATCTTGCCAAGGCCACATGGGTAGCAAGCAGCAGAACTGAGATTCTCACCCTGGTCTTTTCTGATTCCATTACACTAATCCCTCCACTATTCCACGCTTCCTCTGTAAGCACACAGATTTGTGTGCAAAGCACTCAATGGATGAGGGTAGAATTGAATTTAATACAACCAAGCCTCCTTAGTACAGTGGACTGGGAATAGGGAGATGAGTCCCAGTTCTGTCACGAATGAGGTGTGTGACCTTAGGTAAGTCACTTCCATTCTCTGGGTCTCATTTTCCTCTTCTGTATCATAAGGGTCTAGATTAGATGACCCCTAAGGTCCCTTTGGGCTTGAACGTTCTGTAAGTCTTTTGACTCCTCACCTTCCTCTCCTGAGGTCTCCCTACTCTTATCCACGTGTTCCCCAGCCGCTCCCCTCCCAACCTGCCTACCCCTGTCTAGCAACTGGCAGGATTGCTGAGATGAGCCAGTTGCCAGACAGGCTCCCCAATGCGGGCCCATTGGTCATAGGAGTCTGATGGAAGTTGAGAATTCCGTCTCCACTGCTTTCAGAGAAAATTGACCATGCTCCCCAAGGTCCCCAGACACAAGAAGAAAGGGCAGGACAGATAGGGAAGGGAGTCAGGCCCTGCCTGGGCTGGGGGGGTGAGGGTGGGGGGAATGCTCACTGGAAAGTCAGGACTTCCTAGAAAGAGGAGGCTGGCAGGTGGGCATTACATTCAGGGGTGCTGACCTCATCTGGAT
>NW_027185612.1:589925-596338 GCF_028583685.1 Petaurus breviceps papuanus | reverse complement strand
TGGGAAGATAAGACATGTATAGATAGATAACTGACAATAGCAAGCAGTAAAGAAGTGCCAATGAATGCTAAATGACAGAGGTGTGACAAAAATTTAGGAGGTCACTGTGTTCAATGGTCACTGCGTGGGTCAGGAAAAATGTGGGGCACTGAAGGACAGTAAATAACCTAAACAAATCAGGGGAGGATGGATCAGGACGCATCCTTACCAAGCACACCCTCCTGGCCACTGATAACTCCCAGTGCAGCCCCACTCCTACCCCCACCTCCAATGATATGTGCAGTGCCCAGAGCCCTGGGTGTTGGGAAGATGGGGACCTGGGACGTGAGTCAGACCCTTAATACAGCCCTTAGGACTCAAGGCAAGCCCTGCCCTTGGTTTGGGGATAGTGCCAGTGGAAGGATCGCTGGGCAGGGCTATCTCTCACCCTGACAGTCACTGCTGGAACAGTTGAAGGATCCTTCCTGGCAGAGGCTGGAAGAA
This sequence comes from Petaurus breviceps papuanus, assembly GCF_028583685.1. Lineage (NCBI taxonomy): Eukaryota > Metazoa > Chordata > Mammalia > Diprotodontia > Petauridae > Petaurus > Petaurus breviceps. The sequence goes on along the minus strand of NW_027185612.1, from coordinate 595,855 downwards.
CAGAACCACAGGGCTCAGCTGAGCATCCCACTCCATTCCCTTCTCCCCCTCCTAATCCCCCTATTGCACCTCTAGTCCTAACCCTATCCCTTTTCTCTCCCCCCATTTCTCCCCAAAGGTCCCCTCCATTAGGTTCCTAGGGGCCTCTACCAGTTGGTATAATTCCTACTGAGCACCCCATTCCCTTCCCTTCTGTCCCTTCTCCTCCCCTCCTATTCCATCTCTAGACTTATCCCCAATTACATGTCTTCCCCCCTCCTTATTTTTCCCCCAAATGCCCCAAGTTTCTAAGTTCCTGGGTGTCCTCACCAGTGGGTACAGTTCTGGACAAGGATGGTTCCAGAAGGCAGCTCTTGTGCCTGCTCCTCTGGGGTCAAGAAGAGGGCCCAGGGCAGCGAAAGCTGGGTGCAGGAGCACTCAGCCAGGGGGACACATCTGCCTGTCTGCAGCAGCTAAGACAGAAGCATAGCACTGACTTAGCCCCATGCCCAGCAGGCTCTGCTAAGGCTAGAGCCATCTGCCTCCCCACACTGACAGTACCTGGATAGAGTATTCCCAGGCCTAAGCCTTGAGCCCCTCTCTGCCCCCTCCCCTTTCCCAGGATTGTCTAACCTCCTTATAAGATCATCCAAGATCTCCACTCCTAAGACACATGCACACATGTCACTCTGGCATGTATAGAATACAAAGACACACACACACACACACACACACACACACACACACCTCCAGTCCCCACCCCTGCAGCATTCTCACTATACTCACCTGCCCATCAGGACAGCTGCAGCCAGGTTGGCAAGGCAACTGCACACAGAGGGTGCCAGGCTGTAGGTCTGAGCATCTCCTTGGGCATGATGTGGCACAGGGGCTGGGTCTCTGACCAGGAGGGCACTCTGGTGAGGGAAGGAAGTGAAACCATAGCTTCATGGGAGGAATCACAAGGTATGGAAGGAACTAGGTCTGGGTCCCCTTCCTGCCTAGAGGGAAAGGAGCACAGAGCTGGAAGTTCCGAGGCCTGGCTTCTTAAACTGGCTCTGTCACTGATCAGCTTTGTGAACTTAGGCCAAGTCATTTAATTTCTCTGTGCCTCAGTTTCTCCAAATCAACAATAAAGGTATACCATCTTCCCTGCCTGCAGCTGAGAGTTACTAAAGATAAAACAAGATGATGACTATAAAGGCTATTGGAAAGGTAAAAAATATCCTGTGGAAATATAGAGCTGCTGTTCCTTTCCTCTTACTCTAAGCACACCCTTTCCCTGTTCTCCAGATTTAGAATTATGATTTAAAAGCAATGAATCTCTGCCCCTTATCCCTCCTCGGCCTGACTCTGCTTTCCCCTTCTCCTTACCTTGGCTGCAGGGCTGAGGACTGCATGTCCTATGGAGCCGCAGGGGTGAGAGCAGGGGGCATAATGTCCCCAGAGGTGGCTCTCTCTTCCTTTCTGTCACACCTCCCCCACAGCTGGCACTGCACTCACTCCACTCTGACCACTCACCCACCTGGCATAAAGCTGAAACACAGGGTGCCCTCAGTCAGTTCCAGCCCAGGATGGCACCTGGGCATCTAGGGCAGTGGTGAGAAAGTGCTGCTTAGTCATGTTACCCAGGAACTGAGGGACCATCTCTGGGCACTCACTTGTGCAGGGCTCAGAATTGCATTCTTCTATCTGCTTCACGTCCTGGAGTTGGCATGGGAACCCCTGGAGACTCTCCTCACAGCTCTGGTGCCGCTCTCTGGTACCTCCACCACAGGAAGCCGAGCAGTCACTCCAGTGTGACCAGGGCCCAAAGGCCAGACACTCATAGGGTGTGCATATCAAGGACCCATTGACACAGGTACTAAGGACAGACAGGTACACCAGGGGAGAAGGGCTGAGATCTCAATCCCTGGGTCACTGCATTTCCCCTCTTCCCACTCCTCTCCACACCTCTCACCCACCCATCCCCAGGGGATCCAGGCCCAGTGTATGCATGCTGATCAATGCTTAGCAACTCACTTTCCAAACAAAAAAGAAGTCCATTAAGTTTAATCTGCACTATTAAACTTTTCTCCATAACTTTCCTAAATTTAGGCTATCAACAAGATAACAAATCAAGCCCTGATTTGCAGTGTTTGCTGATTTCTGAGTTGTAGATGCTCACACTGAAACTTTAATAATTAGCCCTCTGGAGCTGGTTCTAATGCTCTAGCACACTCCTGGTTTTAGGTCAGTCTCCCTCCTAGCACCACTACCACCCCCATACCAGTTATGGCAATCCAACTGCAGCTCCCCAGCTGGGGCCAGCTCCCAAGTGGCATTGGAGCTGGGAAAGCCACAGGGGCAAGAAGACACAGGTACACAGCGCCCATCCTGAAGCAGATGGCCAGGGGGACAATGGCAACCTTGGTGGGAAAACAAGGTTTGAGGGGTTAGGGGAGTATTTAGGATGGTGGGTAACACACACACACACACACACACACACACATGCACACACACACATTCATTCTCTTCCTAATGCACAACAGCTTAAGATAACTACAGAAAATGTGAAATACTTGGGAGTCTGCCTGCCAGGACTCACCTAAAAACTATATGAATACAATTGCAAAACATTCTATACAAATAGATACGGATCTGTGTATTTGGAGAGATATTGGTTCCTCATGGGTAGGCTAAGTCAAAATGGAGATGGCAATACTACCTAAGTTAATTTACTTATTCAGTGCCATACCAATCAAACTACCAAAGGATTAGTATATAGAACTAGAAAAAATAATAGCAAAATTCATCTGGAGAAACAAAAGTTAAAAAACATCGAAGGACTTAATGGGGGGAAAGGCAGGAAAAAAGGAGCCTAGCAGTACCAAATCTTAAACTATACTGCAAAAGAGTAATCACCAAAATAATTTGATACTTGGGTGATTAATATCAAAGTTAATCAATGGAAAAGATTAGGTACACAATATGCAGAAGTAAATGAACAGAGTAGCCTAGTGTTTAAAAAAATCACAAAATCTTATTATTGGGGCAAGAACTCAGTATTCAACAAGAACTGTTGGAAAACTGGAAAGCAATCTGGCAGAAACTAGGTACAGATCAACATCTCGCACCATATCCATAACACACAATGGCTCTCCACTGCCTACAATGCTTTCAAAACTACTTTGGAAATTGAACATTTGGGGACTAGAAATTCATTGGTGGAATCCATTCATGCTTTTCTCATGGAGGCTATGGGTATGGAAAAACCCATACTGCTTCCTTGAGCTGCCATCCTAGATAAAGGAGAGTCGGGATAATTTTGAAGTGAAATAGAGGAAATGAAACATTTTCATACAGGAATTATTATTGCATATGTAGCAGTGGCTAGGTAGCTGGAGCCAGGACATTAGTTTTATGGCTGTTAGCCACTAGCCTGGTCCTTCAACAAAAAGTAAAAAGCTGATTGGAGGGTGGGTTTATACCTGGGCTGCAGGGCCCTTGAAGACACTGCACTCTGTTCCAAAGATCCATACAGCTTCGGGGACACTGATTGGCACAATCAGCTGTTGGCACCATACCTTGGGCCTCACAACTCTCCCCTGGGGACACAAAAGATGTATGTTAGGAAGAATGTAGGGGAAATGGAAGCCCCATTTTGTCCAGACACATCCCAGTCTCTCCACCACATCATTCTTTCCTTCTGTAGTCCCTACCTTTGCACTCCCTTCATTCTTCCCCATTCCTTACTTGCCCACTGTCACTGTTCTTAAAGAAGGGAAGTAGAAGGAAACAAGCTTTTATTAAGTGCCTACTGTGTGCCTTACTGTGCTAATTGCCTTAAAAATGTTATCTCATTTGATTTTCACACTAACTCTGTGAGGCTGATGCTATTATTATCCCCATTTTAGAATTGAGGAAACTGAGGCAGAGGCTAAGTGTTGGGCATGGCCATTACCCAATGGGGGCTCTCCTCTCTTTGTTATCAGCCTATGTCTTAACTACCTGCAGTTCATGAAGCAGGAGGGTTACCTGGGCATGGATCAGTACTGCAACTTTCTGTCTGAGCCCAGGGTTCCTGGCATCTTTCTCTGGCCAGACCCCTTGCCTTCCGCCAACGCAGCCGGAATCCTCCACTACAAGATACTTGACATGGACTCCAAGAGCCCCAGGTTTCCCACTGACAAGGGTCTAGTTTGGCAAAGAGAGAAAGATGACTGGATGAGTGGTAAGAGGAATAGGTCAGGGCTTACTACCCATCCCTATTTCCTGAATGAAGACAATCCCTATTCCAAGACCTTCCTCAGTTTCCTTCTGGAAGCATAGCTGGCTCTGGGGAGAAGTAGGCTTTACGGGTCATTCCTGAAAACATCATGTTCAGTTTGGTAACTAGAGAACATCCTAACCCAAAGTCCAGGAAGGAAAAAGGAAGGGGAGGAGAGGGAGCTCGGGCCTGGTTCAAAATCCTCATTGGATGTGGACACTGGTCTGGTCACTAGAAAGAAATTCCCTCCCAGCTCCATCCTGGTAAGGGGACCACTTCACTTTTTAGGTCCCCTGTCTCTCCTCCTGTTACCTTGGCAGACTTCAGGGTCAGGGCAGAGACGCTGCTGGCTCAGAAGGGCAGTGCAGAACTGGGAGTCCCCAGCCCAGGGCTTTCCTGTCTCAGGATCCAGGCACAGGCGGTGCCGATGCTGCTCTGAGGCCAGTAGAGGGAGATCAGCAGGCATAGGAGAGGGTCCATCCTGGGGTCCGTGCTCCCACAGGGCTCTCAGCGAGGTGGGGGCCAGAGCAGCAAGTGGCAAACAAGGTCCACAGGGTGACCACTCTGACCACCCACTCAAGGGTAGAAGACCTGGGGATAGAACATGGGTAGGGGGAATCCAGGCCTGTCTCCCACAAGCCCTGTTTCTCCCATATGGATGCCTTAACTCTAGTGAAAATCACTAGACCCAGGCACAAAGGAGACTGGAGAATTAGTAAACAGGGGGCATGAGGAGAAGTAGTTAGGCTTAGTATATGTGAGCCATGGAAGAATAGCCCAGTGGGGCTGTGGCAAGGATGGGAAGGAGATGGTGTCAAAAGGGATCTGGAGTTACCTTGGCAGTTAAGACTGGAACACTGCAATTCCCCATTCTGGCAGACACTGTAGAGAGGGCATTTTCTGTGGGTGGGGGGAGCTGAAGCTGGATAACCCTAGGTGTTAGGGTAGGGGTAGGGGGCATGTCCCTGAGGAGTTTGGTGAGTGAAGGTGAAGGAGAAGAGCCAGAGCCCTGGGAATACTCAGGATGGGACAGAGGAAGAAGGATACACCCATGAGCCCAAACTCTTGGATATTCCACCCCACGCCCAGGCTGCCTAGACCTTTATTCAGTTTGTTCTGTCAAGGTTGGATAAAAGTCCCTACCTCTTCCTACTTTCCCCCATCCCTTTCTTGGCCATAGACCTTGGGCCTGAACTAAGAACCTGTCTCTCCTAGTTTCTCCAAGCCAGCCTCAGTCCCAGATTCTCTGACCCATTCCCCTCCATCACCTACCACTCTTTACAGCCCAGGTGCAAATATTCTCCAGGAGCCAGAGTCTGGGGCTCCCCTACTCCATTGCTGGAGCCCAAGAGACAGTTACAATGTTCAGGGGGGACACAACCCCCTGCCTGCTCTAGTAGCCCCTGAAAGAGAGGGAAATAAGAGTTGGGAGCTGGATTCACAGAGTCCCTATCTGTTCCAAACCTCCCTGTTTTCCTAGGTAAAACCTATGGGTGTTTCAAAGGGACTTTCTAGAGACAATGGATAAAGACATAGACATAGATGTAGACATAAACATAGACATAGATACAGGCATATACATACATAGATGTAGACAGAGACAGAGACATAGATGTAGACAGAGACATGGGCACAGACGTAGACATAGATGTAGACGTAGACATACATAGATGTAGATGTAGATATAGACAGGGACAGAGACATA
>NW_027185612.1:525415-589915 GCF_028583685.1 Petaurus breviceps papuanus | reverse complement strand
GGGACAGAGACATAGACATAGACATAGACACAGACATACATAGATGTGGACAGATGTAGATATAGACATAGATAAAGATCATTTGAGCATCACATCAGCCTTGGGAGGTAGATGCTATTATTATCCCCCTTTTACAGATGAGGAAACTAAGGCCCAGAGAGGTTGGGTGACTTGCTCAAGTTCACACAAACAGTAAGTAAGGCAAGATTTGAACTCAGGTCTTCCTGATTCCAAGTCCAGCAAGTGCTTTCCTCACAATAGCCTTAAGATGTGCCCTCTCTCCCTCCCCAGAATGTGCCCTCCTGCTACCTTTCTTCCCCTCACCTTGGGGCAGTAGCAGCCAGGCTGACAGGGAGCTAGGTCTTGGCAAAGACCAGCATGCTGATGGGTGGCACAGAGCCCAGCACAAGGGGAGCCACAGGCCTTGAACTCGAAAGGTGGCTCACAGCTCTCCTCTGGGGAGAGGAGAAGTTAGAGAAACAGAGTCTTCTGGTGGGGAGACCCCAGGAGAGTCCCCTCCTCCCCCCTGCCCAAAGCATCACCCAAGAGCACATCCTGATTGATAGTGTCTAACCCAAAGGAGGGATTCCTTTTTTGTATTAAGTAAAGATCAAGGAGGAAACCTTGGAGGTGGGAGAATGAGAAACTTGGGATGCCCTGCTCTAGGCACTGGAAAGAGGGAGGTGCTACCCAGTATGGTTGAGATAGTTCTTGAAGTCAAGGCACTGACAATTCCATAGGAGGAATGTGATTGATCCACCAGTTCCACAGTATGGAAGGGTCCCACCCCAACACCAATATAAACCCACTATATCAGGGAAGAATTTAAGGGAGTAAATGATGCTTTAGGACTGTGCTGTGATAAATCAGGGAGAGCTGCATGAAAGAGGAGGCAGGAAGAGAAAGAAAAGGAGATAAAGAAGAATGTGGAAGGATAGGAGTAGAATAACCTGACAGGTGGGAGAGTAAGAATATTTCAGTTTGACTGAAGTCTAGAGATGGGAGAAAACTTGACAGAGACAGGAGAGAGAGAACTTTGGAACTTTGTTGAGATTTTTTTTGGAGGGGGGAAGTCAGGGCAATTGGGGTTAAGTGACTTGCCCAAGGTCACACAGCTAGTTAAGTGTCAAGTGTCTGAGGCCAGATTTGAATTCAAGTTCTCCTGACTCCAGGGCTTGTGCTCTATTCACTGCACCACCGAGCTGTCCAAAAGAGCCATAGAACTTTGGAACTTTGCCTGGCTATAGCAGAGACTACAAGTAGGAAAACAACCATAGTAAGGAATGAGCTTTGGGTGGGAAATAATAATAACTCCCACTTATAAAGGCTTTAAGATTTATATAGGATTTAAGATACATGCTCTTCTCACAGGGGTAATACAAATGATATTGTTCCCATTCCTCAACTGAGGAAACCAAGGTTGAGAGCGGTTAAGACACTTGGCCCAGGGTCGAAATCTAGTAGGTATTAGAGCCAGGATTTGAACCTGGGTCTTCTGGTTCCAAGGATCCTTTCCATTATACCACAGTTACCTTTCCATACAACACTGACCATGACTAAGGGCAAAGAGTAATCACTCTTGGCATAGTAACAGCCAGGCAGGATGGAGCAGAGGGTCAAGAGGGCTGTCAGGGAGGCCAAGGATAGCTGCTGAAGGTTCTGGACAGAAATGGGATTTTTCCCCTGGGAAAAAAGGAGCCTTGCTAGGGCAGTGGTGGTAGCAGGGAGCAGCACAGAAGGCAACCTACTCTCCCCAGTCCCTGGATCCTTCCTCCCTTCACACTCAATGTGCCCCAGCAGCCATTTCTCACCAGAACAATTTCTGGGGTGGCAGGGCCGGAAGTGGCCGTCTAGGCGGGTGCAGGGGGTCTCCTGACTAGTCCCCCTGGAGCCTGGGCCCTGGTGTCTGTATCGCTGCTGGACAAGCACCTGGCACGAGCAGACTGTCCAGCTGCTCCAGCTGGTCCACATACACTCCTCTGTAAGAGAGAGAGTGAAACCAGGGGTCAGTCAGACACTTCTTGCAGTGACCTCTTACATGACCTTCCAATCTTTGCTCCCCTGCCCAATTACAGCAAGAAAGGAGGAAGTGGTAAGAAAGTACAGGATATACAAGGGGAGCTTGGGCCATTTCTGGCAGGGTTCCTCCCCATGCTTCACAGCTGTACAATCTTTCTACTATATCCCACTATGGAGCAGAAAAGGAGTCTCTAGGGTGCAAAGATAGAGAAGAAAGAAAAGAATATCATAAAACTGAAATAATAAAAGTTAGAAAGTTCACAGTTTTTGCTTTTAAAAAAAAAAACGACACCCAAATAGAAATCTCTTTTTCCTGAAATTTTCTATCCACCCTCCTCTCCTCCCTCTCCCTCCCCAGTCTTTAACACTAGAAAGAAAGGAAATTAAACAGTCATAATGATCATTATTCCACAGCCAGAAGGGATCTCAGAAATCATTTCATCCAGCCCCCTCATTTTACAGATAAGGAAACTGAGGCCCAGAGAGATTTAGGAACACCTAAATTCATATAAGTAGTAAATCATAACTAGAATTTGAGCCCTGGTTCTCTGACCCTAAATTCAATCTTCTTTCCACTATGCCACATTGCTTTTGTATCCTCACCTGGGCAAGGCCCAGGATAACAGGCACGGGTGTCCAGGTGGTGTGCAGTGCCATTGCAGGAAGGACCAATGCCATTTGGGGAGCAGGGACAGGAGCCAGATCTGGAGGCGAGGCCAGGGCCACAGCTTCGAGAGCAAGGTCCCCATGGCTCCCAGGAGCAGGACACAGGTAGCACTGGGCAAAGTTGCTGCTCACAAGGCTGAGTTTGGGTATCTGGGCCTGGGCAGGGCAGCCCCCCATGTTGTGAGGGTGGGGCAATGCAGGCTCTGGTTCGAACCTGGTTTGCACCCCCACAAGAAACTGGACAATCTGACCAGGGGGACCACGGTGTCCAAGCCCCAGGCACTGTGAACACAGAGGTCAGAGGTTAAAGAAGCCAGGACAATGGGGGTAATACTCAAACGGATTGCCACCCTCAGGATATAGGAGCTGAAGTGGACTCCAAGAGGTTTCTGGGAATGGGTATGAGTAGAATCTCAGCCTCCCTGGGCCTTAAGGGCCAGATGGAAAAATGAACAGCCATGAGGACAGACTGTGAGGCCAGCTATACTAGGAGAAAAGGAACAGACCTGGGCAGGCTGTAGGTGTGGTAGCAACAGAGGGGGAAACAGAAAAGGGCAAAGGTGAGAGCTAGGTGGGAATTAGGGATATTGCACCTGAACAGTTGACGTCCTGGCAAATAATGCCCTCTGGGGTGCAGGAGCTGGAGGGAGGAGGTAGAGGACTAAGTCCCTGGAAAGCTCATCTGTAACAGAGCTTCACAGGACCCAACTCTTTTCCTCAACCATTTCTCCCAGCTCGGTGCTTCCCTTACTCTGTAATGCTGTCATTGCCAGGCCCCTGCCCAATGTGCCAACCACACATCCACCCCCATCTAGGGCAGCTGAGCCCTCTGCTGCCTCTGGACTCACCATTGCTGACATTCTCCTTGTAGCCAACTGTCCCCAAGGGCCTTGAGATAGCTGCCATGTGGGCACAAAGGTGGGCACAGGGGCTGGGGGCAGGGCTTACTCTGTGACTGCTCCTCTCGGCACTCAGGGGCCCATGAACCTGATGTGGATGACCTGGGTGGGGTTGAAGGGAAAAGCAGAGACAGGAAGATGGGACCCCAGGGACTCTTTTCCAGCACTTCTGAGAGGACTTGCAGATGAAGGCACAGGATGGTGCAAAGACAGGAGGCAAGGAGCTAAGGTTTGGGGAGGCCAGTGAGAGGTCAGGAAAGTTAGGCTAGGACTGGCAGGCATAGAAGGGAAAGACGATATTCTGGGGAGGGTAAAGTGAGAAAAGAGAAGAGAAAGAGGGAGAGGGGGAAGAAGAAGAGGATAAGGAGGAAGGGAGGAGGAAGAGGAAGGGGCCAAAGAAACCTTTAAAAATTCTCAGAGGAAAATAGGTGTTCAGGAATGAGACACAGACAAGTAGGGCAATATTGGCACTCCACACTGAATTTAATCTATATTTTTAGAAAAATCAACAGTATATAATGGATTCATAATTTCATATACAATCCCCATTTGGGGGTCCTCTTTGCATAGGGAAATGTTTGTGTTTGTTGATGATTTTCTAGTTTCAGTATCAAAAATTTTTTTAAAGAAAGGGAAACATCATAAGGGGATGATAGATAATTCAGGGAAGGAAATGTGATTGAGTAGGGGAAGGAGAGGACAGAGTTCAAGTTGAAAGAAACAGCATCCTAGAGAGAAGAGGACACTGAGGGAAGAAAAGTGAGGAGAGAGAAAATGAGAGGGACAAGAGAGTGAGCACAGGATTGGAACGGGAGGGAACCTTGGAGAACTAGATAGTCTACTGTCCTCAAAGGATGCTCTGAAAGTTCAGTTTCAATAAGTGTGACTGGGATATTTCAGATGTTATGTTATTGCATATTTTTAAAAACCTATAAATAATCCTGTTTAGTATACATTTTACTTACCCTGCATACAAAGTCCAATAAGCATATTATTCTCGAAATAAACAAAATGTCCCCATTACCTCTATACACTAACCTTAATAACACCTGAGACCCTGAACTTTTAAAGTAGTCAACAAGAATAGCTGCCATCTTTGAAGGGAAGCTATGCATGTTCGATTATCCTGACTCTCTTGTAGCGCTGTCAGCTTTAGAGTGATGGAGTAAGGAAGACCTGAGTTCAAATTTGCCCTCAGATACTTACTAACTGTGTGACCCTTGAAAAGTCATTTCACCACCATCAGCCTAGGTTCCCTCATCTATAAAATGGGAATAATAATAGTACCCAAACCTCCCCCCAGGATTATTGTGAGGATCAAATTATATAATACCTATAGATCACTTTGCACATCATAAAGTGCTACATAAACGCTATCTGGTATCATTGCTATTATGTGAGCCAAAAAAAAAAGTTTGCACATTTTTTCTGATCCTGTCTGAGCCTTTCATTTTATAGATGAGAAAGGTGAGGCCCAGAAAAGTCATGGTTTGCCCCAGGTCACATAAGTAGCAAGTAGCATACCCAGAATCTGAGTCTGGTCTACTGGGGGAGAGGCAGGCAACTGGCAAAGAGAAACATGAGAGGAGAAAGATATTAAAGGAGAGATATCAGGGAAGCAGAGATGTCAGGAGGAGATTGAGACGTCATGGGGACAGAGGAAGAGAAGCGTTAGGGGAGATGGAGCTCTGGTCAAGTAAATACAAGGAAAGGGTGGAAGGGATCCAGAGGACTGAACAGGGAGAGTGCCCGCCAAGTGGCGTGGACCTGGCCCCTCACCGAAAGCGGGTTTGCTGCCCTCCTGGGCCACAGGAATGACTGCACGCTGACCAAGCTGACCAGCGGCTCCAGGCACAGTAGGCAGGTGGTGGACATAGCTGAGAACTGCAGGACAGCTGCCCTGCCTGGCACGTGCAGTTATTGCAGTCATCCTGGTGCTGGCTCCCCGGTGCCCAGCTGTACCCATGAGCATCAGTGCACTCACAATGCCCAACTGGCACACACCCCCCATCTTGCTCCAGGAACCCTGGAGGAGAGAGGGGAGTAGACAGAGTGCTTCCCACCTGTTGAACAGTGGGAAACCAGCACTGGACAGAGGGAACAGGATCTGCCAATCCCCCCACCCCACCCTGCGTGTAGGCATCTCATGGGCACATACCCTTCAGGCAGCGGCAGCCTGGTGTGCAAGCCTGGCCATCCTGACACACAATGCCTTCCTGGAGGTCTGAACAGCGGCGTGGGCATCGATTGGCACAGTCTGTGACCTTCATGCCTGGAGGGCAGCCTTTCTCTAAAGATAGGACAGACAGAGTAAGGGGGAGGGTCTGAGCCCATGTTGAAGCTATCTCCCTCCCCCCTCCCCAGCACATTTCTAATGCCCACCATGAGGACACCTGAGGAGATTTGTAGGGGCATAGGGCAATCTCATCTCTCCACTCCACTCCCTGCCCCATCCCAAGACTGTGAGCTTCTTGAGGGTAAGGATCCTGTCTAACATTTCTGTGTATTCCCTCTAATGCCTAGCATAGGGCTGAGCATAATATAGATTCTCAATTTAATTTGTTTGATTGATCAACAGATGAATCAAATGCCATTGCTATAATACCTGAAGTTTCCCCAACTGGCTCCCTATGACAACCATAGTGTAAGAGAAAGAGCACTGGGGGCCAGGAGGCCTGGGTCCTGGTCCCTGATCCCCTTCAATTCTCCCTGTAGCCACCCTATTTCATGTCCTCATCTCGTCTTGTTTAGAATATTACAATGGCTTTCCAGCTTGGCCTCACACTATCCTCCTTCCCATTCACATGCTCTTGTCTATGTCCCACTTCCAGTTCTGCCCTCTTCCATCTCAATGCCTTCACTTAGGCTCTCCCCCATACCTGGAATGAGCCCCTCCCCAATACCCATTTCCATCAGTTCCAAGTCCCTCCCATCCTTTAAGGCCACACCTCCTCCATGAAGCCTTTCCTGATCTTCCCCTTCTGCCTCCCGTTCTTGAGGGGCAGGTAAGTGACAGTGAAGACTATGTGCTAAGTCTGGCTTCAGGAAGACCTTCCTCATATACTTATTAGCTGTAGTACCCTGGGCAAGTCACTTATCCTCTCTCAGCCTCAGTTTCCTTATCTGCAAAGGACTCCTCCTTTGCTAGACTCATTGGTTTCTAAAGTCCCTTTCAGATCTACATCTGTGACCCTATGATGGGGCACTTTGCTAGCTTGCTTCTTGATAGGTAACTCAATTTCCCTTGTGTCAAAGTAATTTGTGTACATGCCCTTTACCTTCTAAGACTAAAGGAACAAGGAGTAGGCCTATAATTTCAGTATTACAGGGAATGCCTTCTACTAATACAAGCTGGCCCCTCCTCCACACAACTTAGAGTCTTAGACTACTGCCTAGACCAGTGGTGTCAAACTCAAAGAGAAATAGATCCCTGCTGCATATTGTCTTAGAAAACCACAAATTAACACCATTTATGTTGTGCTGCATTTTGATTTACTTTGTCAAATATTTCCCAATTACATTTTAATCTGGCTCAGGGCAGCTGGCTGCACATTTGATATCCCTTGCCTTGACAACCAAGGAGTTAGATGGACTTGCCCAGGGTCACATCACCCACAGGGACTATAGACTTGAACTTGGGTCTTCCTGGTTTCAGGACCAGATCCCTGTCCACTGTATCTAACACTGCCTCTTCCTGGAGTGTAAACGCCTTGAATATAGAGGTCCTTATCAAATCTAACTCTGTTCCAAAGGAAAGCCCAGCAGCATCTGGGTACAGCTCTATTTACATTCAATAAAAACCCACTTTCAGTTTGTATTGTGAGGAGGAAGACTTTTGCAGGGTTTACAACTTTTCCTTTAGTGATCGTTTGACCACCTTTGTCTCCCTTTCTTGTGCTTGCTTCAAAGTAAGATTAGGTGAGAAGCTTTGTCTTCCCCTCCAGTTTTGTTGGGGAAGAAAGAAAAAAATCTTGTATTTGAAGCAACAGGTACTGGCGGCAGAAAGGCCAGGGAAGAAAATCAAAGATGGAGGATCCAAGTTAGGACAGAAAAGCATCCCCAGGCGCTCATACTGGGAGACTCCCCGTGCCCTGGGACCTCTCCCGTCTATTTCCTCATCTGCCCAAGGAAGGTCATAATCCCAGCCTAGCACCCTCCCTCGCTGGAGTTGTCTCAGGTCTCAAACAAGCTGACAAACGGGAAAACTCTTGGCAAAGTAGAGATCTTTATATAAAAGAATTCTTAGTAATGCTGACATCATGCTGATAATTTATCTTATTTTAAATAGGATCCATGACTCTGTTGATATTGGGAACTCCTGGTGGGGAAACTTCCTCTGCCAATACAGAGAGGGAACTTCGGGAGCTTCCTGGGACACTGAGGCATTAAATGACTTGCCCAGGGTCACATGAGTGTGACTCCAAGGTATCACTCGAACTCAGGTCATCTTGACTTTAAGCCAGCTTTCCACATCCGCTGTGCCACACTGCCTACCCAGAATCCAATTATTGTTCATAATGATGATAACTGACAACTAGACAGCACTTTGATGGTGTCAAAAGTGCTTCAGAGTCACTATCTTATTTGGGTGGCTGTTGTTACCTTACCGCAAGGTTCAGGGTTACAAAGTCGGACGCGATGCTGCTCCCCAGAACAGGGGGCACCCCCATTCTTGGGTGGGGGGCGGGTGCAGCTCCGGCTCTTCAGTGAGCGACCTCCTCCACAGCTCCGATCACACCAGGACCAGGGGCTCCAATGGGACCAGCCTCCAGCCACTGTAAGAGGAAATGAAAGAGATCAGCTTCCACATGGTCATGGGGTCATAATCACCCTCCAACATCTCCTGCTTGCCAAAAATTTCATTAGGTGGTACCTTGTTCTAGATAAGAAACTACAGGGCACCATGAAAGCCAGCAGGTGTCCTGGGGCAATGGAAGTGATGTTAGGTGTGTAAGCAGAAAGATATTATGGGAACAGGGGGGAAAGCTGAGGATGGACATTATGCCCAGACATGGACCCAGGTTCCCTGAACCCTCGCACTATTCATGAGATGATACAACTCCTCATGGCACCCCTTTCTGCTTCAAATAGCATCCCCTTACCTGGGCATGCCCGCAGGTTGCAGAATCGGCGCTCCTGGTAGGCAGTAAGAATGTCAGGGCACCAATGCCCACCAGGCCCAGGGGGATAGTATGCCCGAAGACGACGCTGCTGGCCCACACCACAGCTCCGGGAGCAGGGGGCCCAAGGAGCCCATTCTGTCCAGGAGCAGTTTCCCCCAGTGCAGCCTGGGCCAGGGCACACAGGGAGGACTGGGAAGGGAAGAATGGGGAACAGGATACAAAAGAGGTCAGTTCTCTAGCTGGACCAACCTATCTCTTATTCTCTCCTCATCCTGAACAGGTCACTTGGATGGGTCTCCCCAGCTCAAACCAGAATCCTAATGTTAAGACAACACCACTAGCCTAGGCTCAAGGGCCAAACTATAATCCCAATGAGAAGTCTAGAAATGGGGTCTCTGATCCTGGCTTAACTGCTGATTTGTCGCATTACCTTGAGCAATTTAGCTCTATCTCTCTAAGCCCCAGTTTTCCCCTCTGCCAAATAAAGGTAATAACCCATCTTCAGGAGCATTTTGATAAGATAATGTTTAGAGACCGCTTTGAAGAGTATGTTGTACTTAAGGGCATGCACAATTAACATGGAATTTGGTGGGAGCCATCTGGTTTCTCACATAGGGTTGAGAAGAAAGGGTAAGGTCAAAGGTTGGAGGCCCCTGTGGTAGGGTGATCCAGGAGATGGCTAGACTGCTACCTGTACACAGGGGCAAGTTGCAAGGCCGCTCCTGGATGGATTCCCCACTGGTACAGTTGGCCAGGCAGTGGCGGCTCCGTCCGCGAAGGGTCGGATGAGTCGGATCAGTGCAGCTTCGGGAGCAGGGAGACCAGGGCGACCATGTGCCCCAGCCATCTAGTGGGATATCTGAGGAAGGGGATGGAACCTGGGCTTCTTCATCCGAAGGGGAAAGAGTTTAAGTGTTCTCCCACTCCAGAAGAGAAGTGATGAGAGAAAGGGTTTACAAAGGGATTGGGAGTCCATTAGGCAGAAGATAGGGATTATGGGGTCAGAGAACCTGGGGCAGAGCCATACCTGGGAGGGCTGTCCCTGGCAGTCCTGTGGTTCCTTCAGCTTCTGTGGGGAGACAGAATATCAGCACAGACAATGACAGACAGATGGACAGAGGTAGAAACAGACAGAAATCAATGGGAAGGAAAGAAGCAAAGAAAGTAAGGGAAATTCAGAGATGTAAATACAGACCCATAGAGAGAGAAAAGCAGAGAGGTAAAGGATGAATGGCACAGAGGAAGACCAAACCCTGCTTCCTGATCTGCCCATCTACCTCCTTCTCCTTCTCCCCTCTGCACTCACCAGGACAGCCTGGGCTGAGACAGTATTCGAGGTCCTGGCGGGGTCCTTGGCAGTCTTGGCCACCATGGGCAGGTTTGGGGTGGGCACACTTCCTACTGCGGGTGCGGGTGCCCATTCCCCCACAGGAGCGGGAGCAGGGCCCCCACTGACTCCAGGGAGTAAAGCCACCAGTCACAGGACAGTGCATGAGGGAGCAGGTGAACTGCCCATGGGTGCAAGAACTGAGGAGAAAGGAGAACATGGGGAGATGGGTATAGAACGAGTAAAGTAAGCCTGGCTGAGGTACCTGGTCCTAGAGAGATCAGGGAGAGAACAGACCAGATAGCCCCAAGTTCCTTGGTCCCCCTTAACCCTCCCCACATGACCCCTGCCTTTACTCTTCTCCTCCCCCTCAGGCCCTTCTTCCTTCAATTCTTCCACCTCCCTTACCCCCCATCTCTTATCCTTCCCTCTCTTAAGCTAGGTTTCCAGGATCTCCCTTCCATTCCCAGGCCATCTCACCAGTTGCTGCAACCCATTCTGAGGGTCTGGCCAGGATCTAGTTCATCCCCAGGCCCCAGGAGCTTCCCAGTCTCCCACAAGGTGGGCAGGGGTGCCCTGGATTCTGGGCTATGAGCTTCCAGCTCCTGTAGCAGGGATACAGTCAGGACACATGGGCATTCCTGAGGAAATGGAGGGGGGAGGAATATGGTCAGCCAGGGTAGGGGGAAAAAAATCCCCTTCCTCAGGTGCCTAAGCAGGGGTGGTGTAGGAGGCAAGCTGGAAGAAGGACAGAAAAACTCAAAAATCTCACAGCTGGAAGAGCCCTTAGCAACTCTCCTATCCAAACCAGAATCCTCTCTACTACATATAATAATAAGGCAATAATTATTATTATTATTACACCTAATACACAGCACCTACTATGTGCCAGGCATTATGCTAAGCATTTGATTCTCACCATAATTCTGGGAGGTAGGCACCATTATTATCCCCATTTTACAGTCAGGGAAACTGAGGCAGGCAGAGGTTAAGTGACTTGCCCAAGATCACACAGCTATTACAAGTCTGAGGCCACATTTGAACTTGGATCTTTCTGACTCCAGGCCCAGAGCTCTGTACGGCACACCACCTATCTGTCACTATCTACACACATCTTCATTTCCTTTAACCATTTCCCACTTGGTATGAACTCAAGGCCCCTCAGCAAGCCCCTTCACCTCTAAGGGATACTCTCCAATTCATCAATGTCCTTCCTAAAAGGTGGCTCCCACAACTCACACAATAGGATGTGATCTGACCAGGGGAAAGGGCAGCAAGATTACTATTTCCCTTCCTCTAAACACGGTGGCCTAGTGGATAAAGTGAAAGGCCTGGAATCAGGAAGAATCATCTTCCTAAGTTAAAATTTGACCTCAGACAATTAACTACTGCATGACCCTAGGCAAGTCACTTAACCCTATTTGCTTCAGTTTCCTCATCTATAAAATGGGCTGGAAAAGGAAATGGCAAACCCCTCTAGTATCTCTGCCAACAAAACCCTAAATGGGGCCACAAAGAGTCAGACAGGACAGAAAACCACTCAACAACAAAAAAAAGTTCTGAACATGCTGACTTTCAATGCAGGTAAAGACCTGTATTAGTTCTGTATGCCTACCATAACATACTCTTGACTTGCATTGAGTTTGTGGTCTGCCCACTAAAATTTTCAAACTCTAAGGGAACTTCCACCTAGCCACATGTCCCTTATCTTATGTTTTTGACATCAACTTTTTGAAGACTTCACCTTTATTCTTGCCAAGTTTCATCTTACTAGATTCAGCCCAGTATTCTAGTCTATGCAAAAGCCACTGTGTTAGTTCTCCCCAGGAATGTTTTACCAGCTGGCTTTCTGAGGGGGACCCAAAGCCTGCACACAAACCATGGTTTTGAGTTTAACCTGCATCGTTGACGTTTTCTCCATCACTTTCTCAAGTCTAGACAATCAACAGAACAACAAATCAAGCCCTGATTTGTAGCATTTGCTGATTCCCAAGATGTAAATGCTCATGCTGAAAATTTAATAATCTGGCTCCAGCTCATTCCTGGCTCTCCTTCTTAGTTTTGAGTCATCTGCAAATTTGATAATCATAGCATCTCTGTTTTTATCCAAGTCATTGAATTGAAATATTATTAATAATTTTAAATTAAATTAAATTATTCAAGTCATTAAATTAAGAGAAATTCAACAGGACAAGGCCAAAAACAGATCCCAAAGGCACACCACTAGAAACATCCTCCCAAGTTGACATCCTACCACTAATGACTCCCTTTTGGGCCCTCCATTCAACATCTCTATGATGTTTTATTTTGGTGGTGGTGTTTTTTGCAAAGATACTAGAGTTGCTTGCCATTTCCTTCTCCAGCTCATTTAACAGATGAGGAAACTGAGGCAAACAGAGTTAAGAGACTTGCCCAGGGTCACACAGCTAGTACATGTGAAGCTGCATTTGAACTCATGAAAATTAGTCTTCCTGACTCCAAGCCCAGCTCTCCATTCACTGCACCACCTAGCTTCTCTGTTCTTGTTTGTCCCTCATTCTCAAAGACCACCGTGACATCAGGGAGGTGGTGCCATGACATGCAAGTGAATCGAATTTAAGTGAGGGAGGGCTGGGCAATGGCAGCAGCCTCACTTTCTCCTCTGGAGCCATCGGGGTCCAGTGGCCAGATCTGGATCAGGACGACTACAGATGGCCCTTGGATCAACTTGATCTGAAAGCTCAGAAACCTGGGTCTGAGTCCCTGCTCTGCTATTTGCTACCTGGATGATCTTGAGGAAGCCAGCTGATATCTCTAGACATCAATTTCCTCATTCATAAAATGAGAGTTGGCTTTTAATGACTAAGGTCCTAGTTCTAGGTAGCTCAGTGGTTAAAGGACTAGGCCTAGAATCAGGAATACTTGAGCTCAAATCTAGCCTCAGTACTTATACGTCTGTGTGTCCCTGGACACATCACTTAACCTCTGCTGGCCTCAGTTTCCTCAGCTGTAAACTGAGGATAATACTAGCACCTGCCTTAAAAGGTTGTCATGAAGATCAAATGAGATAAAAATTGTAAAGTGCTTAGCACAGGGCCTGGCACAGAATAAGTACTTTAAAAATACTATTTTCTTCCTTCCTTCCTCCCTGGTGGACAGACAGGACAAAAGGAAAATGCATTTACCTTCACCTGTCAGCCCTAATAGCTCGCTAGCGAGCACAGAATTAGATCAAAAGTCAGTCAAAGTCTATGCTCAAACCAGGAGAAATCAGGCAGCAGAAAGCATAGGATAATAATGTTTTTAAAATAACAATAATGATAGCGGCTGCAGTTTTGTATGGTGCTTTAAGGTTTGCAGGCAGTTCACAAAATGACTGGCACTTGTACAGCCTGTGAAAATTTCCACAGCACTTTGCATGGGTTCCCTCATTTGATGTCTTACAGCCGTTCTGTAGTTTTAACAGGCACAGCTGTCATCAGGTCCTTATGGGACAGCCTGAAGCCAGACTGGATCTCTGGGGCACTGGCAGGAATGTGCCTTTCTCCTAGCACTAGTCAAGGCCCAGGGCAGGAAGAATACATTTCTACAGAGAGTTCATGTTTAACAAAGTGCTTTCCTCAGACAGGCCCTGTGGGCTAGTTAGTACAAGGGCATTTTTATCTCTGTTTTACAGATGAGGAAAGTGAGGCTCAGAGAGGTATAGTCACTCGTCTGTGGCCACCCAGCCTCCACGCATCAGCGCAGGGTTCAAATACAATGCTAGCTTTCATGGCACCCAGCCAAGAAGTTGGGGGCAATGGTTACAGAGCACCAGCTGACCTGCTTCTGTATTGGCAGGGTCCAGGGCAGAGCCAGGGACAAGAAGGTGGTCAGAAAAGAGGCAGAAGAGCCTCTCCTGTGCACAAGCTCCGAGTCAGAGCTAAGACCCTAATCAGCAAATCTACAGCAAGCAGAGAGTGAGTACAACTACTCACCAGAGAACCCTTTCTCCTTCACCTTGTCTGTTTGCCTCCTGTCTATTCCCTAGTTTTACTGTCAGTAAAAATCCTCAGGAGATCCCTAAGGAAACAAGCATTTACTCAATGCCCACTATGTGCCAGACAGAAGGAAAAAGTGTTTATAAGCACCTACTATGTGCCACATGAGGAAACTGAGGCAGACAGAGGCACAGGGACTTTTCCAGGGTCACACAGCTGGTAGGTATCTGATGTCAAATCTGAACTCAAGTCTTACTGGCTCTAAACCCAGTATTCTATCTATTGCACCAACTTGCTGTCTCCAGGGGCTTGAGGGACAGGTAGCAAGGTGAAGGGGGGAAAGTCTGGGATTTCTGCAGCCTGGTGCAGTGGAGAGTGCACTAGATTCCAAATCAGAGTACTGGGTTCTAAAGTGGTTCTGCTTCTTATTTCTATGACCTTCCTCTCTCTGGGTATCAATTTCCTCATCAATCAGTAAACATTTATTAAGCACCTACCATTGTCAATCATTGTGCTAAGTGTTGCAAAAGATACCTGTAAAATGAGAGGGTGAATCTTTAAAGTCTCTTCTAGCCCTAAAGCAGGACTCCCCATGGAGTCTGTGAATAGATTTCGGAGGGTCTTTATACTTGGATAGGAAAAAGACAATCCTACCTTTACTTTCACTAACGTCTAACTAAAATTTACCATTTCCTTCCATCATTTAAAAACATTATTCTGAGAAGAAGTCATAGGTTTCACAAGACTGACCAAGGTATCCAGGACACTTTTGTGTCCTGATATAGCCCCCACTCCAAAGAATACCAAATTAGCAATAAGACTGAGTTCCTGATCCACAGTGGGTCAGGAGTAAGACTTCCTGGGCAGAAATATGTGGTATGGGCTGCAAACATTTACAGAGGATAGGCTCATTCCTAGGGAAGGGGATGGGAGCCAGGGAGAGGTTAGGGGGAGAATTACTAGTCGCAGGAGACTAGTGTAGCTGCAGGCAGTGGCCGATATGGGGGACTCTCTGGCAAGGCCTGAGATGTGAACAGTATGTCAGAGCATCTGCCCACAAAATCAGGGGTTTAATAAAGACACATCTTTGAACTTAGTGCATTTTGGAGGAGGCCCTGTTATAAGGGAAATCAGTCCGGGGGGAAAGTGAAGGTGATTACCAGGGAAGAAGTGAGCTCTGACCTGTATGCAGGTGGGGCCATGTTGAAAGGTTCCTGGTGGGCAGTGACAACCCTCTTCACAGCCATCAGAGAAACAGTCCACCTGCTGGGTGACGTGGGCACAAGAGAAGGGGCAGCCTTCCTCCATCTCACATTCCCGGAATAGCCTTCCAGGTGGGCAGCCTGCTTCTGTGAGAAGACACCAATTTCAGCATGTCCTCCTTGTCACCTACACCCACCTCAGTGCCCAGCTGTCCTGGGCATGCTTGGTGACTAACCCATTGCTCACAGTCAGAACCTGGCCCCGGGCCCACTTTAATCTCCCTCAACATATTTAACTTATGACCATTCATATCCCTAGCAAAGGCTATGTGCCCCTCCCAAAGCCTGGCACAATGCTTCTTAACACACAGTAAGTATTTAATAAATGCTTTCTTTCCCTTTAGTCCCAGACAGGTCTTAAAACCTTCTATCTAGGGCAACATTTCTATCATAAGGAAGGTAATGTTCTCCACCTTTACCCCCAGTGCTAGCTCTGACCTTGTGCCATGCTCCCTTCCCCCTTCATATTGCTGCTGAGATGCTATTCCAAAGTCTTCTCCCCAGAGTGGAGGTATAGGTCAAAGATCCAACCCCAAAGCAGAAGAAAGAGATGAAAGGCAATGGTGGGCTAAGGAGGGCCTGAGGACCACAGGGAGGTGTGTAGATGGGCTGAAGGTTCAGAGAACTCACCTCTGCAGACCTGAGTATGGCAAGTCCGGCTCTGGTGGGCAGGGCCCAGGCATGGGGGGCGGGCACAGTCCCGGGAGCGTAGTTGCTCTCCACCTCCACAGGACACACTACAAGCTTCCCAAGGGCCCCATGCTGTCCACCCCCCAGGACCTGGACAGCTGGGCACTTCCTGGCACTGCAGTATGCCCTCCACACAGGTACTGAGGAGATATGGCAGAAGAGAAAATCTGTCACCCCCACCAGCTAACTCTATGTCTTAACCCGTCCCTTTTCCAAACCCTGTTCCCTCCCTCTCAGTTCTATCCCAAACCACATCACCAATTGTCACAAGGACCCGTCAGAGTCTCTCCAGGCTCCAGGCTCTCCCAAGAGCTGACCTGGGACCCCACTGAACGGCTTCTATTCTCAGAGATCCCTGGAAAGAAGAGTTCATATGCATGAGTATCCTAGATAGCCCAGTCCCCTGACCTGTCCTCCCTGTTCCCCTGAGTTCAGCTTGCCAAATTTATCTGTTTCCCCCCCAATCCCTTCCTCCAATGGGGCTCCCCTAACCCTAGAAGTGGGGCCCCCTTGGTTCAGGGAGATAGAAACACCTAACCCCTGGAACACACCATGGGATCACAGGAGAAATTGGAGGCCTGGGAAGCACAAGAATCTGGAAGAAACATCAGGTGGTTGTTGTCTCCCCCATTCCATTCCCCACTTGCAGCCTTGGGCTGGATCCTTGGTTGTGGGTGAGAAGGATTTTTGAGGGAGGGAAGGAGCAAGGTGAAGGAGGAACTGACCCATGGCTCTGGGCTGGTACTGGCAGCGGCAGTGAGCACGAGGAACACAGAGCCCATCTTGGAAGAGTTGGCCAAGTGGACATCCACAAGAGGGCTGGCAATCAGATGAGTCAGAATGGCACACATTCCCTGGGGACAGATCCTGGCAAGATCTGGGGCAGGGCTTCCCACAAGGGAGAAGTCCCTGACCACCCCCACAATCTGCAGGGGAAAAGATAAGCATACTGAAGAGATTGCTACACCTAGGTTTCCCCCTATATCTATTTCTTCGGTCTTATGTCATTTCTTGGAGATGGTGGAACAGAAAAGCTAAGACTGATCCTAGAAAAGAAAGAAAAATGCTGGGGGGGGAGGGAGGCAGGGCAGAGGGATGCAAAGGAAACTAGAGGTCACAGGTCAGAGATAAAGGGACAAAAGATCCCCCTTGTGTTCTCACCTGTACAATATGTAGAGTTGTCCTGGCAAGCCTGGCTCTCCCGGTGCCTCCCAGGACAAGGCCGGCCCCCTATCTCTGCAGATGGATGTGTACACTCCCTCCTCCGAGATGATTCCCCAGTGCAAGCATTGCAAGGAGACCATGGTCCCCATGGGCTCCAGCCACCATCCACTGTGCCAGGGGAATAGAGGTATCTATGTCAGGGCGACCATTTCAGGCACTGGTATCATCAAGAGATCATTACAGGCATTGTAGGAATCAGACATCAGGACCAGGGGTCAAGTCCCTGATGGAAGGAATGGGGATCCGGGTGCCCACTCAGCCTAATACCTGGACATGTAGTGGGTCTGGGACAGGGTTCCTGCTGAAGTTGTGCACCGGTTTCACCAACCTCCCCTGGGCACCAAGACCCTCCGTGCTGAGGGGAGGGACAGGCGCAGGTCCGGGATCGGGCACGATTCTCACCCCCACATGGCAAGGTGCACGGTGCCCACTCAGACCAAGAGCACCAGCCTCCGGGAACTGTGAAGGAAGAACAAAAGCAGCAGAACAGTGGGGAAGATATTGCAAAGAGTCCTGGATTCGGTGTCGAAGGACAGAGCTTCAGTGGGGTCCCACCACATATAGCTGTGGGACCTTGGGCCAATTCCAAAACCTCTCTGGGCCTCAGCACCTGCTGTTCAGTAGTGCCCAACTCCTCGTGACCCCATGGACCACAGCACACCAATGCTGTCCGTAGGGATTTCTTGGCAAAAATACAAGTGCTTTACCATTTCCTTCTCCAGTAGATTAAACAAATAGAGGTTAAGTGATTTGCCCAGGGTCACTCAGCTAGTAAGGGTCTGAGGTTGGATATGAACTCAAGTCTTCCTGAGTCCAGGCTCAGCACTCTGTCCCCTGCACCAACTAGCTGCCTCTAGTACACGAAAATACAAAATGAGAGCATTGGAGAAATGACCTCTTAGGCCCCTTCCAGTTCTAAATACAACAAGATGTGCATGGATGGGGTTTGCATCACCTCCCTGGCCCAATGGCTGAGCCCCTTCCTCCCTTATCTTTATGGGTCTTTTTTCCCCTAAAGCAGGCACTCACCTGGGCAAGGCAGGTTAGTGCAATTCAGCCTCCCTTCCATGCAGGTGCTAAGTGAGAGAGACAGAGGTTCAGTCTCACAGCCATAACCAACATAGGGCACAGAAGGCTTTGACCCCTGGTGCTGACACTGCGTGTAAGGAGAAAGTGGGCTGGGCCATGCTTCTTCCCCAAGGAGGCCCCCTTGTACCTTGCCTCTAGTCTAGGCCCTCCGGACTAAGGGTCACAACCTCCACCAAGGTACTCCAGAGGACTGAATGACTGACCCTGCTCAGTCCCTCTCCTGCCCCCATCTCCATCTCTTCTACCTCCCTCCAAAGACACTGAGCCCTCCCAGGTCCCAGGCCTTTCTCTGAACAAGTTGGAGGGTCTGAAAAAAAAAAAAAAAGCAATAAATGGCACCACCATGTGGCTATTTCTAGAAATGACACTATCAGAAAGTATGTGACATTCCCTCCCTCTCCTCATTTAAAAGTACAAATAAACGAGTTATTTAACCTATCCTCTATCTCCCTGTGTGACCTTGGGAAAGTCACTTACCTCCTATAAATCTCAGTGTTTTCTTGTGTCAAATGGGAATTGTTTTGAGCATCAAATGAGATAAATTAGAGGTGAAAGTAAATCAGGTACTTGATGTTATTCTCATGGCCCTACTCTCTTCCTGGCCCATGCCCCAGTCCTCACCACTCATTGCAGCCATCAGGTCGTGTCAATATGGAACCCGGTTGGTGCCGCTTTCCTGTCAGCAGGTCGAGGCAGCCACAAAAGCTTGGATCCACACAGG
Organism: Petaurus breviceps papuanus; assembly: GCF_028583685.1. Lineage (NCBI taxonomy): Eukaryota > Metazoa > Chordata > Mammalia > Diprotodontia > Petauridae > Petaurus > Petaurus breviceps. Next base: position 570,936 of record NW_027185612.1, on the reverse strand, counting down.
CAGTGCCATCCACACTCAGCACCTGGCCCCGAGGGCAGTAACAGCCAGGCTGGCAGTGCCACACACAGTGCTGGGGGCACAGGAGGTGGAAGAGGTCGTGAGTAAGCAGAAACACAGGGAGGGGAAAGGATAATGGTGAGAGGTAAAGGGCATGATGGACAGGCATGGGCTAGGAGCTGGTCATAGAGACAGGTGGAGTCGGTGATAAATATGGGTGTGAGAAGGGAAGAAAAGCAGGAAGAAGAGAATAGAAAAGGAAAGGGAAAAGTTTTTGGTAGGTGATAGAAGAATCTGGACCTGTGATTTCATGGTATGGAGAATTTCCAGTATAGAAACTCCCTCTGCCAATGTCCATTGGGTCTATGCCTTGTAATCTTGGTCAACAAGATAGCTGAATGGATATAGCACTGGGCCTGGAGTCAGGAATACCAAAGTTCAAACCTGGTCTCACATATTAGCTGTGTGACCCTGGGCAAGTCACTTAACCTCTGTTTGCTCTAATCCATTGGAGAAGGACATAACAAACCACTCCAGTATCTTTGCCCAAAAAACCCATGCACAGTGTGGTCCACAGAGTCACAAAGAATCAGATATAGCTGAATACAACCTTGTAATCTTAGGAAACTATGTGCAACACTAAGAAATTAAGTGACATGCCTCAGATCACCCAGACAGTATGTGTCAGAGACAGGATCAAATCTAAGTCTCCCTTTCTCCAAAGCCTCCACCTACTAAACACATTGCCTCTGCAACAAAACTTATATTTCTATGCTTACTTCATATTGTATATACTGCCAGATGTAGTCAAAGTGCTGGTTGGTTTTATTAAGCTTTTTTTTTTCTTTTTCTTTTTTAATCTTTATTGAAAGAGAAGGCTCACAAGACAAGAAGAAGGAGGGATATATTCAGAAATTAACATGATAGAAAATCAAAAGGCATCAATAAATTTTTTCAAATAAAAAAATAAATTATATTCTTTTTGTTGTATAAGCATGGGCCACCACCTTGAGAAAGTAAGGTCCTTATTACAAACATGTAAAGTCAAGCAAAACATTTCTGCACTGGCCACAGGTTTGGGATTTTTAAAAAGGAAAATAAGTAAGCTTCCTTGGCTTTTTAAAAAGAGAAATAATTAGACTAGTAAAGGGGCAGCTAGGGGGCGAAGTGAATAGAACACCGAGAACCTGAGTTCAAATCCAGTCTCAGACACCTGACACTAACTGTGTGACCTTGGTCAAGTCACTTAACCCCAATTGCCCTGCCTTTTCCCCTCCAAAAATAAAAAGAGAATAGTAAGTGGAAAAGAATGTTTCTCCATTTTGAGAGGAGGCATATATTCGAGAGTTTGGGAGAATGACAGTTGGACAGAGAGTAAGCATCTCTCCAACGAGTAGACTAGAGGACTTTTATTAAAAAAAAAAAAAAAGCACAAAGACATAGAGCTGGAAAGGACCTTTGAGACCATCCAATCCAACCTTTTCATTTTGCTGTTGAGGAAACTAAGCTGAGAGCAGGGAGTAGAAGGGCAGGGCTCCCTGGCAATGATAGCTAGGGCAGGTCACCAGCTTATGCTGAAGAGCCGTGTGCAACAGCACAGCACTTTTCAATCCAAAAGCCAATGAAGCTGGGACCTAGGAATAAGGGAGGACCTGAACAGTGAGAGAGCTGTGTGTGTGTGTGTGTGTTCAGTGGGAAGCTGGAGAGGATCTCCAAGAGGGAAGAATGATTTGACTGCAGAAACCGGAGGGTAGGGTGTAGATGGAGCTTGGGGTAGAATAACACCAGGCATTTTTACATCCACAATGTTAGCACATCTGAGACTTACACCAACCCAGTGAAGTAGCTGTAACAGGCACTATTATCTCCAGTCTGCCCGTCTGGGACTCAAGATTTAGAAAACCTAGATGACTTGCCTGAGATCAGGTTAGTGAAGTGCCAGAGGCAAGACTGGAAGCTGCATCTCCCTGACTCCTAACCTCTAGTTACTATGCCACGCTGCCTCTATACCCTTATCATAAGGCTGAGAAAGGAGCTCTGCACTAGATGGGTGCTGACATATCTTTAGGTCATTCTGACAGACTAAGATATAGACCCAAAGAGATCTAATTTCTGTCACGACTGTTGACCACCACTGGGCACTTTGAAAGCCTGAAGTTTTCCCTTGAAATTATAACAAGAGCCCTAAGGTGAAACCAAAGTCAGTCAACAACATTTATTGAGTGCCTATTATGTACCAGGCACATAGTAGGGCAGCTGGGTGGCACAGTGGATAGAGTGCCAGGTCTGGAGTCAGGAAGACCTCAGTTCAAATCCATCCCCAGATACTTACAAGTTGTGTAACCCTGGGCAAATCACTTAACTCTATTTGCCTCAGTTTTCTCATCTGTAAAATAAACTGGAGAAGGAAAAGGCAAACCATTCCAGTATCTTTGCCAAGAAAACTCCAAATAGGATCAAGAAAAGTCGGACATGACTGAAACAACTGGACAACAACAAAAATGTGCCAGACACTCTGCTAAGGACGAGGGGATACAGAGAAAGTAAAAAACGTGGGCCCTGCCCTCAAGAAGCTCATGTTCTAGTGGGGGGAGACAACATGCACATACAAAATATATATCGTATAAACAAGAGTCCCGGATCTCACTCCCAGTCCAAAAGATCGCTAGGGCTCTTTCCAGATCACTCTGACAGTGAGTGTGGCTTGAGTCCATCTGACCGCTCAAGGGTGGTGGGATAGAAAAATGGAATGCCCATCTTTTGCCCAGATGACTCCTCATGCTGACTTTTTTTCACTGGGTCAAGTTATATAACCATATGACTGACTATGTGCCCCTGAAGTGAGCGCTCAGGGTGGAGGAAGAACTAATGGACAATGCAGACAAGCAGTGTCTACAGAGGCTGGTGTCTGGTCTGACAAGGCTGCTGGAGCTGTTGGGAAACCTAAGCTATGAGTCTGAGAGGAAGTATGGTGTAGTAGATCTCTACACTAGGTGTAGAGATGGGAAGAGCTGGGTTTGAATTCTTCCTCAGATGCCTATTAGCTGTGTGTCCACTGGAAAGTTACTTTGCCACTCTGGGTCTCAGTTTCCTCATCTGTAAAATAAGGAGGGGTTGGATTTGATGACCTATGCATTACTTTCTAGCTCTAAATCTATGACCCCACAATTCTTTGAATTGTCCGACATTAATTCAGACCCACAAAACTGCATCTCCCAAATCTCTCAGCTTGTGGGCCCCACCTTGGGGCTTAGAGTGAAGAGTCCTGATCTCTAATCTCAGTTCCAGTCACTCCTAGCTGTGTGACCATAAATAAATCACTTTGACCTTTGATTTTGTTTTCTGTAAAATGGGAATAATAATATTTGCACCGCCAACCTCACACAGTTGTAGTAAGGACAGTCCAATACTTTGCAAACCTTAAAAAGTCCTTTATAAATGTGAGTTGATCTCCTCACCGTGCCCATTTAGACTATACTGGGCCTGGAAGGTGAAAGGTAGACTGGTAAAGACAAGGAGGCAGAGATCTCAGAGGCAGTTTCTTGGAAGCAAGAAAGATCACTAAGTAGAAATGATAAAGAAGAGCATTAAGGAAAGCCAGGAATGAGCATATTTCATATCCAGGTCCCACATGCTAAGAATGTCAGAGCCCCTCAAGGCAGGGGAGAGAGCCTGAAGAAGAATAAGGTCGGAACTTGACTCACCACAAGGTCATCGCAGGACCTGGGGCAAGGTGGGCCACAGTGACTGAATTCAGCACCAGGGATAGCACTGCAGTTGGACACTAAGGATACAGGACAAGACCCTCTTGTTTTCATTTACCAGTACCTCTTCCTCTCTAGACCCTCCCTCTACAGGGTCCCAGTCCTCTCCCCTTCTTCAGCCTGATAGACAATCATTCCCGGGTCCTTTCCATCCCTCCCCCAGGTGTAGACAGGTACCTGGGCATGGCAGTGCCTGGCAGGCTTCCCCCTGAGCGTGAGGGCCCTCACAGTAGTCACCCAGACCCTGCGGCAGAGGCTGGTCACAGAGCCGCATACGGCTCCGAAGGCCTCCCCCACAGGTCCGACTGCAGGCTGACCATGGGCCCCACAGACCCCAGCCTCCTGACCCTGCAAGGGGAGAGAACAGAGGGGAGAGCTTAGAGAGGGTTGGGAGTCAGAAGGAAAGGGCTCAGCTGTGACATAGGGTGGATTATTCAGGGCCACCAAAGGCACAGGGCAAAGGGTTCAGAAAGGAGCACAGTAGATGCCAGGCCTAGGTCAGGGTATAAAGGGACTTACGGTCACAGGGGGACAGGATACAGGGCTCCTCTTCAGCCTCTGGCCCATGGCAAAGAAAGGGAAGGGAAGTTGTTGAGATATGGAGCATGATGTTGGAGGATTTTAGGTGGGGAGACCTGGGACAGAAACGATGCCGGTGACGGCGGGCAGGACCACAAGAGGCTGAGCACTCACTCCAGGGGGTCCATGGTGACCAAGTGGCTTGATCTGGTGAGGAAAGAGGGTGTTGGCCTTAGTGGCACTGGTGGGGTGAGGACACTAAGAATGTCATCTGGACAAAAACCAGATACTTCATTCCTCAAATTCTATCACTACTAAACCCTCCCAACTCCATGGGTGCTTCCAGTGTTCAGCATAATTCCTGGCACACAGTAGACACATAATAAATATTTATTGACTGACTGCCTGATTATGGCCCCACTTTAAGAATCAAAGTTTCAAGGAATGTCAGAACTAGAAACATTATAGAATGTTAGAGCTCTTCTAGCCCAATCACCAGATTTTAGCATCTTCTATCCCCCCCCCTCGCCCCATAGTGGCCACGGAGGGGGAGCATGCTTGCCTTCTTCACATGGCCGGGAGGTACAGTTGGTGATGAGCCCAGAGACACAGGAGCTGGGAGGAGAAAGGGAGTAAAATGAGAGAAGGGAATAGGAAGACAGGACAGACTCATTCTCGCTCCTGAAGGAGTATGATAGGCCCATATGAGAGAAACCAAAGTTTCTCTGCTTAGGCATGAGTCATCTGGCCCAGTCACTAGCCAAGCCCTTTGCCCATCCCCTGCCTTTGATGTGATGTCTTTGGCAGTAGAAAGAGAAAGAGAGAGAGAGACTGAGGAAACTGGGGTCCTCAAGGGGTCACAGAGAGAGAGAAATACGGGCCTCACCAGTTCTCACAGGGCTGGAGGACAATACTGCCAGCAGGGTAAAGATGCCCGCCATAGGTGCAAGGACAATCCTGGTGAGGCACACATATGTTGTTCTGAAATAAATAGGCTCATTGGCACCTTCTTGACTTTGGGGTTAGCCTGACTTACCTTCATTCCGTTTCTCTATTGGCTCTGTGCCCCTCAGAACTGCCTGGCCCTTGGTCTGTAACCCATCTAAATTCCCCTAACACACCCCTCTCACCTCTGCCCTCCACTATGCCCCCAGCACCTTCAGATCAGATCTAAGCTCTTGCCACCCCTACATCTCTCCAAATCCATCTTGCTTCAGGATCTACCCCTTCCAGGGTGGATCACCTGACCAACTCCAGCTCACAAGGATCTAGTTACTACCTTCTACTATGCTATAACTACTGCATGTGTATGTGTCTTGACTTCCCAGAGATTCAGTATAAACTCCTAAAGGATCCAGATCATCTGTCCTTTCTTTGCCTTGCCTTGCCTAGAGATCCAAACCCAGGGCTTAGCAAATATGTATTGACAACTTGGAATCAAAGGACTATTTTAAAGCTTCAAGAAGCCTTAGCAAACATCTTGTCTATCTATATTTAATTTTTATTTATTTATTCTTTTTTTCTATCTCATTTTATAGATAAGCTGGCCTCCAGAGAGATTGTCACCTGTTCTGTAATACACCAGCGAGTTGCGGCAGAGTCCAGATTAGAACTCAGGTCTTCTTATTCCTAGCCCATTGATCTTTCTATTGTTCCATGCTGCCTTCTAAGTAGCTACCCCTTACCCCTCTACCTTCAGCAGTTCTGCTCTGCCCCACCTCCAGTACCATCTTTCTCTCCTCCTTTCTCCTCCCCTGTTTCAGGTGCTCACCAGCAATAGGGTGCCAGGGAGACAATAGCAGCCAGGGTGACAGGTTCCATTGGTATTTTCCCGGGCACTGAGCTCTGCACAGGTAGCCGGGCCTTCAGAACAATCATGCCATTGCTTTCCCTCTGGACATAGTCCAGGCACTGGCCCTGGGGACACAAAACTAGTAAGCCCAGACTCAATCTTTCCACTAATGTGTATTAAATTGTATTAAATCTATCAGCTCTCTCCATCCAGGGCCCCTCTACCTAAGGAATGCACCAAGCTCTTGCGATGGAAAGAGAGGCCTGGGATAACTACAGAAACAGAGGAGTCTCACCTAAAGGGTGATGAGGGGGAAGAGGGGGTTATTTTGGGAAGGGACGTAGTAATAGTGACCCAAGTCTCCAGCCCTTCAACCTGAAGGAGGGAATTCCACTGAAAAAAAGCATAATCTAAGATGACCCTCACCAGTACATGGCTGCAGACCACAGGTAGAGAAGTCAATTGGACTGTGGGGGGCGTTGCCTCTGGTCCGATTCCTGTAACCCCCACCACAGGGTACAGAGCAAGGAGACCATGGACCCCATTCCATAGCAGGGCCTAGGGATGGGATGAGAATCATTCCAGCATCCCCCCAGAGCGTGACTCACATATTCTTGACTTGCTTCACCTCACCCCCTACCTAAACAGCAAGGGCTAAACAGCATTACAGGGCCCGCACAAAGGCCTTTAGATCACCTCCGGATTTCTCAGGGGGAATCCCTCCAGAAGTCACAGATATAATCGGATTTAGAGTTGTGTGAGACCTTAAAGATCACTCAGTCTAATGTGCCTATTTCACAGATGATCAAAAATGAGGCCCAGAAGTGAAGTGACTTTTCCCCCATTTTCACTCTTCTAAGGCAGGCCTCATGGAGAGGTCTCTTATAAGACATAAACTCTCAGGGTATCTGAGGGGACTTTCAGGGTCTATCCTGGAGTATCTAGGGTAGCTCCCTTAGGGGGAATCTCTTGAGTATATATCAAGGGAAATCTAAGAAAATTTTGAGATGGGAGTGTCTCCTGGGGAAGAGGTCATAGGGTTCCAGGCCTCTCTCTTACCACGACATGGCTGCAGGCTACAGAATTCAGCCTCTACACTGGGACCCTCACACTCAGCACCTCCAAAGACAGCAGGGGGTGCTGTCCCTGCCCGGAAACGTCGTCGTATGCCCACATTACAACTTCGGCTACAAGGACTCCATGTGGTCCAGGGGCTCCATCCACAGGCCACTGTCAGGGCAGATAGATCAAGAGTCATAATCTCCCTCCCCAATTCCAGCCCCAACCTTTCATCCATAAATTCGGGGAGAAGTGTATGTGATACTTTAAATATGGCAGGGTCTATGCCAGCTTTCTTTGTTGACCACTTAGGACCCACCCCACCTCTGCCTCAACAGCAAACATAGGAGATACAAAGTTACCTGGGCAAGACTCAGAGCTGCACTCCATCTCTCCAGAGATGCATGTGCTAGAGAAGGAAGAGAAAGGAGGCCAAGTGAGACCAAGCCTAGTCCCAAATAAAAGCTTATTTCTCCTCCCTTCCCTCCCCCTTCCCCAAATTAATGATCAAGTCTTTTACCTAAAGGTTGTCTAACCCACTGAAGGTGTGGGAAGAGAACAGCCTAGATAAAACTACCTGCCCATACCTCATGCACCTCTCAGCCAATTTGAAGGAAAAGGATTGTTCTCTGTACAATTTGGAGTTAACCTGTGTGCTGAATTCTTCAGATGTTTTAGGTGATGGAAACACTGTCATATTTACCTATTTTTATTTCCTTATCTTCCCTAGGTGTGGCAGGGAAGGGCAGGTAGGAATAAGAGGACATTACAAATCCTGGGTTACAATTAGAAAACATTCTATTTGGCCAAGAGGGATGCGGAGGATTGGAGAATGGACCAATGAATTCTATCCAAAATACCCAAATGGCTGAAACTTTCAGCAGGGTTATTTTCTGGTGTAGAAGAGGTCATCTTGGGGCGTCCAGGTAGCACAGAGAGTAAGAGCACCGGCTCCAGTGTCGGGATGACATGTGGATCGAATCCGGGCTCAGACAATCATTACCCACCCAGAAACACCTGGCTGTGTAACCTGGAGCAAGTTACTTAACCCCAATTGCTTAGGGGCAGCCAGGTGGCTCAGCGAGTAAGAGCACCAGCTCCAGTGTCCAGATTGATCTGGGGATCAAATCCGAGCTCAGATACTTAGCACCACACCCAGAAACAACTGGCCGTGTAACCTTGAGCAAGTTACTTAACCCTGATTGCTTTTAAAAAAAAAAAAAAGAAAAGGTCATCTTTTTATGGGGAAGGGGAAGGTGAAGAGAAGAAACAGACATATCCTCAGATCACACACCAACCTAGTACCATCTGGGGAAATATCATCTAAATAGAAAGCTTTAATGGGGATTTGTAACCTGTGTTCCATGAACTTTCAAAAAAAAAAAAAAGAAAATGTTTTGATCACTCTTTCAGTATAATTTGGTTCCTTTATAGTCCTTTGTATTTTTATTTATTTATTTAAAAACATTTTTCTGAGAAGGGGTTCAGAGGCTTCACCAGAATTCCAGGTCAAGGACACAAGAAAGATTAAGGACTCCTATTTTAGAAGAACGTAAGTGCATCAGACAATAATTTAAGAGACTGGATAATTTCCCTCCATTCATACTTTCAATGACCTATCCTGGCATATTATTTCTAAATTTTCACATTCTCTTTCCCCTTGTAAATAAGCCCCTCACAATGCAGGCTTGTGGTTTGGGGGTAGTGTGTATCAGCCTGGGTCCAAAAGGAAAGCGCCTAGAATCAGGCTTCTCACTATGACAACAGCAGCAGCAAAGGAAGAGGGCAGAGGCAATAAGGAATGACTGCAGCAGATCTCTAACCTAGGAATCCAAGTAGGACCAGCCCAGGGAGAGCCAGAAGGCTCTTTACCTTGAGTTAAGGCTTCAATGATCAGTGTTCATTAGGAAACAGTGAAAGGCCAAGAGAAAGTATCCCTTGGACTGGTTCTGGAATCTCCAAGGGAGCTAAATTGATTCATCCCTGCCTATAGTACTAGAGTATAGCCTTTACACCCATACATTACCTAACCTGCTTTGTGAGATCCTGCCCTTCACCATCTCCCAGTGCCTGGGTACCTTTCAATGCCTTACTGGCTCTGGCCAGCAGTAACCTACCAATTGTTGCAGGAGTCCATACGGGCCACCGCCCCAGGTGGATAGAGCTTCCCATGAAGCTGGCAGGGGCACTGGCTAAGGGGCATGCAGCTGGTGTTGTGCAGGAAGAGGCCAGGAGGGCAGGTACATCCAGGGCCACAGGTACCTGTGCATTCTACACCTGGGTCCTGTGCCAAGCACAAACGTGGGCACGGCCCTCCCTCCTGCTGACATTGCTCCTTGGAGTGGAATACCATGCCCTCAGGACAATGGGCTAGCACCAAACGAGAGAAAAAGAGGGTTACCCCCTATTAGGACCCTATCAGAGGGCACTTGGGCCTGTGTCTAAGGGGAAAGGACTTAATCTTCTGGCTTTTCCCAAGGACCTGAGGGATGTCCTTGGACATTTAGCCCTATTGCCAAGCCCTTTGAAAATGGACCCATATAGTTTTCTCTTGGAGAAAAAGTGAAGAAAATTGGGACAGCTTCTTATTTTGGTGGACAAAACATCTGCCCAAAAATTAGGGAGTAGACAATGGCAATCCATCTGAACGGGGCAGGAGGATGATGGTGCAGGGAGGGTGAGTAGACTCCTAAGTGTCTGCGTTTGTATGTTTGCTAGGCTGGGCGTGACCATGGTTGAGTGGAGGGAAAGACTGAGAAAGAGGTAGAGTGTCCATACCTGAGCAGGGCTGGGTATGGCAGTCTCGGGTCTGACTATGGGGCCCCTGGCACTCAGGACTCCCATAAAAAGAGCCAGAACACCTGCGCCCACGGGTTTGAATGCCCCCATCACAGTCAGCTGAGCAGGAGGACCATGGCGCCCAAGGGGTCCAAATACTAGACACTGTCAGGGAGGAAAAGGTTACCCCCAGAGAAGACATAAGCAAGGATACAGGAAAGGCTACAGGAGTTTGGACATAAACAAGCAGATAGAGGTCGAAACAATAGGACGGACACACAGAAAGGAGGAGGGCAATCCTGGAGAGTCAGGACTCCTTCCCTCTCCTCCCACCATGACCCTGTCCTCTCTGAAGACAGAAGCAACACGTGTGGACCAGTAGGGTTCTGACTTTGGCCCCAGGCTTCCCCAGGGACACAGAGGGAGAGGGATTCTGAGCACAATGGCTGGGCGACCTTCCCTGGCTAGGTAGTGTGTCTGCCGTGTGCCAACCCTGCCTAAGAGTCAGCCCCTCAGGGTCAGCACCCCCCCCCCATATCTTTCTCCTGTCAGACGCATTCTCCTCTTCTGTCCCCTGCCCATCCCTCTGCCTAGGACACAACTGAGCACCTGGACATGGAGGAAGGCTGCAGATCTCTTCTTGAGAGGGCTCCCCAGGGCAGACTACCCCCTCAGACCTGGGGCAGAGGCGAGAGCGCTGTCTCCAAACCGGGGGTCCTCCGGGGGCAGAGCAGCTTTGGGAGCAAGAGGACCAGGGTGTCCAGGGCGTCCAGCCCAGAAGCTCTGTGGAGAAAAGAAGAGGACGTGGTGAGGAGGGTCAACGGAAGGTGGAGAGGGAGAGGGTGTGTAAAGCTCAGAGGAAGATTCAGGGATCTACAGGATCAAGGGAAAGTCGGAGAAAGTCAATCCTTCAGCCTCTGTTCTCTGATAAATACAAAATGTTTCATAAATCTTAAGGCAACTCTATAAGAGGCGACTACTAGTACTAAGGGGCAGCATGGATGATATAGTGGAAGAAGAGCCAGACTCTAAGCTAGGAAGTCCCAAGTTCAAGTGATGCCTCTGACATATACTGGCTGTGTGACCCGGGACAAGTCACTTAATCTCGCCATGCCCCAGAAACTCTAAAGCTAGAAGTGGTGGAAGAAAGGAAAAAAGCATTTACTAAGAACCTACTATGTGCTGAACATTGTGCTAAGTGCTTTAATATCACCTCATTTGATCCTCACAACAACACGCTGCTATTATTATCGCCATTTGACAATTGAGAAAACCGAGGCAAACAGAGATTAAGTGACTTACCCAAGGTCACACAACTAGTATCAGAATCTATATTTGAAAGGAAATCTTGATTCTAGGCCCAGCATTCTATGCCCTGTGGCAACTAGCTAGAAAAGATGCTGACCTGCATTAGCTCGTTCGGGAGCTCCCAGTACCAATGAAATCGAGGTCTTGGCCCCCTCCACTGTTCCTGTTATTGGCCACCTCAATCACTCTCAGGACTCCAGCTGTCCCCTCTGTGCAGATGATCCCCTAGTCTTGGGTCCCATTGCCAGGTAGATATTCCCTCCTGCTCTCCCCCTCTCCCCCAAAGATGTCCCACCAGCACCTTAAACTCAGCTGAAACCACAGTTGTCTCCCTTTCCCCCAGAACTTCTCCTCCTGCTACTTCCTTAGCTCTGTAAGGGGACCACCCTCCTCCCAAGTGCAGGACCTCCCAGTCATCGCTGATTCTGCCCTCTCCCTCATCCCCCACTTCTGCTCAGTCACCAAGTCTTTCAAACCCTCGCTCAAAACTGCTCTTTCTTTCCTTTCATGGCCCTAATACGGGCCCAGGTGCCCTCAGCCCTGGAACCCTACAACACCCAACTACATGCTTTCCATCTCGTCTGTCTCTCCCCACTGATCTCTGAGGCAGCGTGGTGTAAAAGAAAGAGCCCTAGAACCCCCGTGACCAGAATGTTTACAGCAGCTCTTCCTGTCCTAGCCAAAGATGGGGAACAAAGCAGGGGCCCCTCCACTGGGGCACGGCTAGACAAATTGTGGCGTATGGATGCAATGGAATAGCACTGTGCCACAAAAATATGTCCCCTGTCCCCTGACTTTACCAGCACCACAGTCCGTGTAACAGGCCTGAACTTCCTGCCCATTTCCCTCACAAGGGGCACCTCCAGAAGCTGCCACTGGGTTGGAAGGAGACCTGAACAGAGAGGAAGAGGGAAGAGGAAAGTCTTCCCTTCTCTCCCCACTGCCTACCTTCTTGTGTCTTTGTGACCCTTCTAGTCCTCTGTTCAGCTGAGGTTAAAGGCTGTTTCCCCCCCTCACACCCCTAATTTCTCTTCACCTCCCCTCCAGCCCAGTTCTCTGCCCTTCTTCTTTCTACCAGTCTCTCCTCTCCTTCTCAACCCTCCCCTTCCAGCCCCCACTGTACTCTATTCCTCCCCCCAACCCATTCTTCTCTCCTCACTTTGACCCACAATCCTCCTCTCCACTGTTCTCAGCTCTCCCCTCCTCCACTCCCAATTTCACTTTCTCCCTTCATTTCCTTCCATTCACTCTCCTTCTTCTTCCTTCCCCCGCATTAATCTTCCTTCCCTATCCCTATTTCCTACCCCACCTCTCCTACACACACAAACACACATACCTGAATCTGGCCTGGGTTCCAGGGCCACAGGAGTGGTCACAGGGGCCCCACGAGGACCACGCTGACCAGCCACAGGGCACAGGACAGTCCCCTGCCTCACAGTGAAGAGTTCCAGCTTCACACACACTAAATGGAGAAGGCGGAGGATTCAGAAATAGGAAGAAGGTGGAGGGAATAATGGGTGATAGAATTTCCCTCATCTAGGACTAGGAGACCCAACCTCAGCCCTGTCCCTACCCCAAGCCCATAATGATGCCTTCTTCTATGTTCCTTAGGACAGGCACTCACAGCCAAGTCCTCACTCACCAGTGGCTGCAGTTGTCCAGCAAGAAGGACTCTCCGGGCCGCTTTATCTCTGTGCCCACTAGACAGGGGCACTGGGAAAGTGTCAGGCACTGGGCATCATGGAGAAGGAGTCCAGAGGGGCATCGGCAACCTATGGGTAAGGGAAATGATCAAAAATGGGAGAGGTATCAAACAGAGGGAATTGAGAAAAATAGGGGAAGAGAGAACTAAGGAATTTGAAGGTAGAAAGGGAGTAGAGTAGGAGAGGAAAAGTCAGCTCCAGGCAGTCAGCTAGAGTGTCTAGATATGCCTATATGAACCCTGCCCACTCCCTTGGCTAGCCAGGCCTGTCTTACCCTCCATACAGTGTGCACTGCAGTTCCTCTTGGCTTCAGGATCCTGGCAGGAGGGTGGGCACCAGAGCACCAGGCCCTGCTGGCACTGCTCAGCACTCACGTACACAAGGTCTGGGCCACAATCTAGGAGGCAGATGGTTATGGAACCAAGGAACAAATGCTGAAGTAACCCCAGTTGCCCAAACTTCCTAGCACAGCAGGCTGTCCCCTGGTACCTGTACCACCACTGCAGGGCTGCAGGCCACAGGGCAGGCTCTCCTCTGGTGCCCCAGGGCAAGGGGCACCCCCATTCTTGGGTGGAGGATCCGTGCAGCTACGCCAACGTCTCTGTTGGCCTCCCCCACAGGATGCACTGCAGGGTCCCCAGGGGTCCCATGAAGTCCAAGCACCAGGTACTGTAGAAAAAGGGAAGATAGACCTGGAAACTGATGAAGATTCTCTTTGTATGACAGGGGTGGGGGAGCTAGCTTCTGGACCTCAGAGAAGTGAAAGGAATGAGCATTTATACAGCACCTACTGTGTTCCAAGAACAGTGCAAAGCATTTTACAAATACCAGCTCATTTGAGAAGACAGGTAGCTACTGGGATTTGTACCTGTAGCCTCTGACCTTTTCCATTCTGTTGGGCAGTGCCAAGGGTGGGGTGGGTGGGCACTGACTCTAGTCATATTCATGCTGCCCACAGGGCAGGTGCTGGTAGGGAACCCTGTCACTAAAGTTCTCTGGATAGTAGCCTGAGCTCCCAAACACCAGAACTAACCCCGGAAGGAGAAGAGAGAGACCATTCAGATAGCCTGAACAGAGGTGGGGTCAACAGCACTGATCTGGGTGCTCCCTTACAGCCACAAGGCCAGAGAGGCCCTAGATTTTAAGTAAATAAAGGCAGAGATAGGACTCCTCTACAAACAAGCCCTGGGATCAACATCCAGGCCACCTATTAACCACCCACATTTCCCTGAAGTGAACAAGTACTTTCTTCACAATTAACCTCATAAGGTAGGAAGCACAGGTGTTCTAACAGATGAGAAAAGTGAGGCTCAGACATGAAGTAATTAGCCTAGTATCACACAAGTCATAACAAATACCAGAGTTTTGCTGAGTCATTTTTCAGTCCTGTCTTACTCTTTAAGACCCCATTGGGGGTTTTCTTGGGAAAGACACTGATTTGATTTGCCATTTCCTTCTTCAGCTCATTTTACAGATGAGAAAACTAATGCAAACAGAATTAAATGACTTGCCCAGGGTCACCCAGCCAGTAAAGGTCTGAGGCTGGATTTGAACTCAGGAAGATGAGCTTTTGTGACTCCAGGTCCAGTGCTCTAACCACTGTGCAGCCCAGCTGCCCTGACTGAAATCCCAGAAAGTGGACTTCAAATCCAGACACCCTGTTTCCAAGCCTTCTTCTCTTCCCATTAGAGTCTCTATTTGGCAAGGGCTATAGGAGTTTGAGGATACCCAGCAGACTCGTCCTTCTTGGAGGATAGAGATCTATAAAATAAAGGGTATTGAGCTACGCAGTACTTATGATCTAAAAATACGATACCTCTTCAAAGGGATATTAAGTCATTTGTCAGGTAATGCTGTGTGCTAAGTTATCTCAGTGCGTGTTTATGTTCCTAATAGACTCCAGGAGGGCAGGGGCCAGATCTCCTCTAACTGACTTGCAGACAATTAAGGAGTGTTTGTTGTTGTCTGGAGAAGTTCTAAAATCTAGCAGAATGGGACCTTAATTAACACAAGAGCCTGGTGCGGATATCTGGGGTGGGGGCAAGGCAGACACTCTGTAAGGTCTCCTCTTGTTTCATCCCCATTTCTCCTCTTTGTCAACAGTAAATATCCAGAAAAAAAATAAAAAAATAAACCCTATGACGAGGTGGGAGGGTGAGAGAGCACTGGGAGGCCAATAAAGGGCAAAGAAGAATAAGCAGGCTGAGAGCGGTCCTCTGGAAATGCATCGAGGCCAGAGCACCCTCTAGTGGACATTTCTGGTAGCAGCAGCCAATGAAGAAAGGTAAAAAAAAAAAGACATTTCCCTGGGCTCCACTGGAAAATGTATTCCCCACGGGAAGTTCTGGTTGATTGAGAGCATAAGACTAGGTTGACCAGGAAAGAGAGCTGTGGTGGTGTTACAAAGGGGCCGATCCCCCAGGATTCCCAGTGAGGTGAGCCTCCTAAAGAGGGTATTTTCCATGGTGAGATGCTGGTCACCTGGGCGATGTTGGGCAAGTTACTGCCCTCTCTGAACCTCAGTCTCTCCATCTGTAAACTGAAGGGTCTGTGCTCCCTTCCAGTCCCAAATCCTACGAATCCTGGGTGGAGGAAGGGCCAGGATCCTGGGCTTCCTCAGCTGCCAGGGTTCCCTGTAGGGGAAGGGAATTTCCTTACTGGGAACCCACACACCAGGATTACCTGGGCAGGCCTGCAAGAAACAGGAGCGACTCTGGAAATCTTCTTGAGGACAGCCACCACCAGGCAGCGGGGCTCGAAGAAGGGCCCTCCTCTGGAAGGTCACCCCCAACCCACAGCTTCTGCTGCAGCTGCTCCAGCCAGACCAGGGTGCCAACATGCAGTCCACTGAGGGGTGGAAGAGAAACAGGGACAGCATCAGAACCAAGAAGAAAGCCTATGGATGGAGTCATCAAGGAAAGACCCAGCTTTAACAGGTGCCCAGATACTACCCAGGAGATGCCTAAGCAGGGTTAGCTCCTCCCTCCCCCCTGGCTTCAGAGATGCCAGGCTGCCCAAGGTTTCCCATACCACAGTCATCCTCATCAGAGCCATCCTGGCAGTCAGGGTGCAGGTCACAGCGACGGTCAACAGGGAGACACTCACCACTCCGGCAGCTCAACTGCTTTGGGGAACAGACAGCCCCCATGGCTGGCAAGGTGGGCTGTGTGGCCGTGGGCACCACAAAAGGTGAGGCTCTCACTGATCATGAAGCAAAGTGGAGAAGGAGACTGGTTATCTGTTTGCATTTTTGCTAATAGTCTCCACCTCCTTGGATAAATTTCCAACCTGTTAGTCATGGGGCTGGCTGAAATAAGACCTAGGAACCCTGTTCTTCTCCAGAAAAATTATATTGACTAAGGATTAACCCAACTTCCTAGCTTCTTTTCCATTACTATGTGCCAAATTATGTATGTGTGTGAGAGTGAATGAACAGATGAAAAATTATCTATTAAGTACTTACTAGAGTATTGTGATAAAGGCATACTTTTGAAAATTCAATGATATTTTTTCTTAATCAACACTGACTCTGAATGTGTTCAGAGTTTTGATTGTGTTTTTTGAGGGGCTAGAGCAAGAGTTCTTAACCTGAGGTCCACAGACCCCCAACAGATCAGTGGATAGATTCCACAGCCGATCCATGAACTTGTACCAAAAAAAAAAATCTTTATTTTCACTAACTTCTCATTGAAGTACAATATTTCCTTCAGTTATCTAAAATTATTTAATTCAATTATTTTTAAAAATTATTCTGAGTCTGTCCATAGGTTTCACCAGACTGCCAAAGGGTTTCACATCACACGCAAAAAAAGTGAAGAATCCTTGGCCCAGGACAAAAAAGAACCTATTACATACAATAGGCTGGGTCTCCATGGCCCTTATTCTTTTAGCCCTTAATGCGCCCATGAATACTCTCTTCCTGAATGGTCAAACTCTTGCTGTCCCTGGTCCTTACTGGACAAGCTCTGGGCATCCCTTCTCCTGACTGGGCAGCAGTCTGATGCCAATCATCAGGAAAGTTGTATGCAGCAACCCCTCTCCTGCCTGGACAGCCTCTGGACACCTGGGAGAACCAGCCCAGGTACAAGGGCCCAGAAAGGCTGAGGCCCTTAAGTTACCAAAAAAGGCAGGGCAAAGGTGAAAAGGTGACTACAGTGAATGACCGCTCTGCATCTGAGATTTACCTTCCTGCTTGCTCTCTCCTCCATATACAAACTCTGCCTTTCAGGCCTGCCCTTCTGCACTTGTTAGAAGCCCCAAGTCCTATCCACAGACTTGGTCTCCCTCATTGTTAAGAAACAACTTGTCTGTAAATTCATTCAGTCTCTGCCCTAAACTGGCTTCTCCCCAGTGAAGAAAGCAAGCTCTTGACCTGAGCAGTGGTTCGATTTGTGGCTTTCTGCTGCCACCCACTGGGCCCTGATAACTATGACTTCTCAGGTCCTCAGTTTCTCTTAGGATTTAAAGTAGATAATTAGAGGGTTAGAATCCATGTGATTCCTTTCTGGTTCCTCCCGCACTAACATTCTGTGAGTCTACTAGCTAGTCCAACTCCTCATTTCACAGCCAGGCCAAAGAAACAAAGACTGCCCAAGATCACACAGGTAGTATCAGAGCTGAGATTCAAAGTCAGGTCCTCCGACTATAACAAATACAGCATTTTTCTATTGTTCCATGAAAGTCATAAGATTTAGGGAGAGTCAGAAGACTCTTGCCTTTTCCCAATCTATCAAAATTTGGCTTCTGTCTTCACCACTCACCTCAACTCCTTTCCAAGGTTAGCAATAATGTGTTAAGTGCTAACTCCAATGGCTTTCAACATCTTGACTTCCTGGGTGCTCTCTCCTTCCTCATCATCTTTAATGTTATTTGGTTTGCTTTGTTTTTTTTTTAATTCTCCTTCTACCCATCTACCTGCTCTTCTCCATCTTCTTTGCTGGAACAACATCCTGCTCCCATCTTTCAAGGGGGCCCCCCCACTCCCTACCAAGGCTCTGTCCTGGACCATCTTCTAGTCTCCCTACACCCTTTCATTGTTCAGTGGTGTCTGACTCTTCGTGACCCCATTTGGGGTTTTCTTGGCAGAGATACTGGAATAGCTGCCATTTTCTTCTCCAACTCATTATACAGATGAGGGAAATGAGGCAGTCAGGATTAAGTGACTTGCCCAGGGTCACATAACTAGTAAGTGTCTGAGGCTGGATTTGAACTTGGGTCTTCCCAACTCCAGGCCCAGCACTTTCTCCCTTAATGACCTCTATTATCTCTATACAGATGACTCCCAAGTCATCTAACCTGACTAACCAAGTCATATCTAACCTGAATCTCTCTCCTGAATTTCAATTCCACTCAATTGCTTCCTAGATATCTCCACTCAGATCTTAGACATCTCAAATTCAACATCTGCCACATGAAATTAATTTTCTTTTCCCAAAAACCTGTCCCTCCTCCAACCTTTCCTATTTCTCTTGAGGTCACCACCATTCTTCTGCTCACCTAGATTTATAACCTCGGAATCATCCCTAACGCTGTACATTATGGCCCCCTTTCCCAGAGCCTATCAGTTGCTAAATACTGTTGATTCTGACTTATATCCATCACCTTCTCTATACTCACAAACATGTGTTCACTTGTTTTTCGTTTGTTTTTCCTTTGTGGAGGGGGAAAGCAAGGCAATTGGGGTGAAGTGACTTGCCCAAGGTCACACAGCTACTAAGTGTTGAGTGTCTGAGGCCACATTTGAACTCAGGTCCTCCTGACTCCGGGGCAGCACTCTATTCAGTGTGCCACCTAGCCGCCCCCATTCAGTTGTTTTTCAGTCATGTCTGATTCTCCGTGACTCCATTTGGGATTTTCTTAGCAAAGACACTGGAGCGGTTTGCCATTTCCTTCTCCAGTTCATTTTACAGATGAGGAAACTGAGGCAAACACAGTTAAGTGACTTGCCCGGAGTGACACAGCTAGTAATTCAGAGTTCAGGCCCTCATCACTGAACTGGCCTCCTCCTGCTTCCAGGCTGTCCCTTTTCCAATCTATCTTCCATATAACTGCCAAATTGATATTCTCTGTCCATGTCGCTCCCTTACTTGAAAATCTTCAGAGCTTTAATAGCCATTAAAGTAGCTTTAATTTTTAATAGCTTCTAGTATCAAATACAAGATCCTTTGCCTTGAATTTAAAGTTCTCCACAGTATGCCTCCCATCATTTTATGCCCCTTTCCCATACTCTCCATTGTGGTCAAACTGGCTTTCCAGTTTGTTCCTTGTACATGACAATCTATCTCCCTCCTCTTTGTTTTTGCACAAGCCATCTGCCCTTTATACCTGGACTGGACTCCTTTCTCCTCTTGGCCTCCGAGAATTCCTAACTTCCTTTTAGATGAAATGTCTTATCTATTTTTTGTCTATCCTATTTACATTTTTTATTTATTTGTTTGTTTGGGGGGAGGGCGAGACAATTGGGGTTAAATGACTTGCCCAAAGTCACACAGCTAGTTACCTGTCAAGTGTCCAAGGCCAGATTTGAACTCAGGTCCTCCTAACTTCAGGGCCAGTGCTCTAATCACCACCATGCCACCTAGCTGCCCCTGTCTATTTACATTTTGTGTTCCCTTCGATAGAATGGAAGTTCCTTAGGGTAGGAACTGTTTCAACTTTGTCTTTATCTCCCCTGAACCTAACACAATGCCTACCATACAGGAGGCACTTAGTAAATGTGGAATTGATTTGTGTTGAAGTGACTTGTCCAAGGTCACACAGGTGGGACTTCTGATCTCAGATCCTGAGCTGTTCTCATCATTCCTCTCTGGTCCCTTCCAGCACTAACATTCTGTGAGTCTTTTATTCTATAACAGCTTCCCCAACAATACCTTGTGGCTGTAATTAACCCTGTACCTTCCAGGCTACCTCAGAATCTACTCTGGTATAGAGCACCTTACAAGTAGCAAGTGTTCAATAAATAATTGAATGAATGAATGAATGAATAGTGACTAGAGTTCTGGGTCAGAGTCAGAAAGAACTCAATTCCAGCCTTAAACATTTACTAGTGGGGTAGTGCAGTGAATAGAGCACCAGCCCTGGAGTCAGGAGGACCTGAGTTCAAATATGACCTCAGACACTTAACATTTACTAGCCGTGTAACCTTGGGCAAGCCACTTAACCCCAACTGCCTACCCTCCCCCCTCCAAAAGGAAAAAAAAACTTACCAGCTCTGTGACCCTGGACAAGTCACTTAACCTCCATTTGCCTCGGTTTCCTCACTCATAAAATGGGAACAATAATAGCACCTACCTCCCAGGGTTGTCGTGAGAATCAAATGAGATAATTATGAAGTGCTTAGCACGGTGCTGGCACACAGGAGGCCTACGTAACCATTAGTTATCATCACCATGAGCACATGCTGTAAGACAGCTGCAGTCGGCCAGTTCCCTTTCGTTCCAGTTTCTTTCTCTCTAGCCACCTTATCCCAGTCTGGATCACTCGCCATCCCATTTTCTCTGAACGATGAAAACTGACCTTCTTCCTCACATCTGCTCTAGCCTACAAATGTATTCATTCACTCCATAATCATTGCATGCCTACTATGTGCAGATAAGCCCCAGGACCTGCCTTCATGGAATTTACAGTTTAGCACCAGGTAATGTGGTCTCACAATTTAAAAAAAAATTATCTTCTGCCCAGGTTTTGAAAAAAAAAAATTCTGCCTGTCCCTAGCCCCAGCCCTTACCCCCTCACCCCATCAGGCCCCCATGCTTACCACAGTGAAGTTCATCAGAGCCATCGAGACAGTCCTCCTGCCCGTCACACACCTGCCTGGGGTCCACACAGCCTAGGAACTCACAGGGAACCTGGTCTGGGCTGCACAGCACGCGAGGGAAGGGTGACCACTGGGCAGTGCCTGAACCTGTGGAAATCATGTCATCTCATTCATTCTGGAAACAGGGCTGCCTGCCCCACCCTCCCTTAATCACCACTGCCCTTCAGTCTCCCTGGACCCAAGGTCTCTGGGGTCAGGTGCCAGCCCGTCTCTGTCTGCACCCTCCCTCACTCCTTATCATCTTGGAGTGCACGGGGTCCCAGGATCAGGAGTCAGGAAATCCCAGTTCCAGTTTTGCTTCTGCCATTTACTAACTGTGAGACTTTGGACACGTCATCTAACCTCTGAGAGCCTCAGTAATGGGAATAATGCCTACCCACCTACTTATGGTGAAGAACAAATGAGATCATGTCTAAGAAAGAACTTCCTAAACATGGAAACATCATACAGATTTGAGCTGATGCTGCCATGATGTCTACACCAACGTAAGCGATTATTATTACCTATGGTGGGCAGAGGATGTGGGGTGAGTATGGTCACTGCAGCATTTAGGGGCTGAAAAGTCCATGCCCCGGGAGGTGAGGAGGTGAGGGACTCAAGCACTGGCTCCTTTGTACTCAGGTAGGGAGGCTCAGAAGCTGGGAAGGGGCCAAGGCCCGGCTCTGTTCCTATGATAAACAAAGACAAGAGTTTAGCTGGGCTGGGACCCCTGCATAGAAACACTTGAATACCAAGAAGAAAGGAAGTGAGGGACAGGTGGTTTGGGGCAGCTAGGTGGCTCAGTGGATAGGGCAATGACCTGGAATCAAGAGGACCTGAGTTGAAATGTTACCTCAGATACTTAGCTGTGTGACCCTGGGCAAGTCACCTAACCTATGTTGGCCTTGTTTCCTCTTCTGTAAAATGGAATAATAATAGTACCTGCCTCCCAGGGTTGTTGTGTGGATCAAATA
Organism: Petaurus breviceps papuanus; assembly: GCF_028583685.1. Taxonomy (NCBI): domain Eukaryota; kingdom Metazoa; phylum Chordata; class Mammalia; order Diprotodontia; family Petauridae; genus Petaurus; species Petaurus breviceps. The sequence continues at coordinate 549,247 of NW_027185612.1, read as the reverse complement.
AGATAATAATTGTAAAGCTCTTATTTAGCACAGTGTCTGGAACATAGTTAGCACTATATACATATTAGCTATAACTATTGTTGTTATTTCCTTCTTCCTGTAAGGTAAGCAAATCATGCCTTGGCCTCTTCCCTTTCGAACACTCTGACACTGACATGAGTGACCAGGACGGGAGTGGAGGACATAGGGTGACTTCCAAATAGCAAGTACTTAAGGGTTTTTTTAAGTTATTTTTAACAGAGTTCAGCACCCAGGAGAGTTTGAATGAGAGACTTGGGTTTCAACAATGAGCAAGGAGACATTTTCCAAATTTTTGTCTTAGATTTATACCTCACCATCCACCCCTTCCCTTGCACCCAAAGAATGGAGGCACTAAACCTGGAGTCAGTGCTTGGGTTCAAACCTAGGTTCAACTCCAGCCTCAGACCCTTAGAAACTGTGTGACCCTGGGCAAGTCACTTAACTTCTCTCATTTTCCTCCTCTATAAAAATAAGGATAACAATAGCACCTGTCTCATAGGATTGTTGTGAGGGCCAAACAAAATCCTACACTTGGTACAACAAAGCATTAGAATTGCTTTTTCCTCCTCTTTCTTATCTAGTATTTTGTTGTAAAGGATAATTTCCTGGATAAAGGAAGGTAGGGAGATAGAGTTGGAAATTAAGGTAATGTCATAAACAAAAGAAATCAATTAATTTAAGTATATTTTAGAAACCACTATAATAAAAGTTAGCTATCATTATTACCTGTGGTGGGTATAGGTGACCCCTGTCCAAGATTCCAGGCTTCAGTATCCAATGGACCCTGGGAAGAAAAAGAGTTCAACCGCTAAATCCTAGCCCTGATTCTGGTTCTCCCATTGAGTCCCTGGGCTGGTGTATCTCTCCCACTCCCATTCTGATCAGAAGCTCTAAGGAGTCATCTCCCCATCTCTATAATCTCACTGCTCATCCCCCTCCCTCCCCAGGCACTTATATCTCTTATGTATCACTGCTTCTGTCCCAGACCAGGAAACACATGAAAACCAGCCTAACCTGAGTCATTCCACACCACAGGCTAGCCCACAGCTGACTAGGAAGGGCGCCCTGCCCTCAGGGGACTCACAGGAAAGTTGGGGGGACCAATTTCCACTGTTCTCCAGGGCACGTATACTTTCTCCTCTAAACTGGTGTAATACTTCTCAACTACCTTTTCAACACTTAGATATATATATATGTGGACATATACACACATACATAGATATACACACATATATGTACATATGCATATCCACATATACACATACAGATATGCCATTGTTGTTGTTCAGTCATTTCAGTCATATCTGACTCTTGGTGACCCCTTCTGGGGTTGTCTTGCCATTTCCTTCTCCAGCTCACTTTACAGATGAGGAAACTGAGGCAAGCAGGGTTAAGTGACTTGCCCAGGGTCACAGAGATAGTGTCTGAGGCTGGATTTGAACTCAGGTCTTCCTGACTCCAGGCTCAGCACTCTATCTACTATGCCACCTTAGCGGGTTTTATATATAGATATGGTTTTATAGATACAGTGTTTTATATACATATATATAGACACATATTGCACATGCATAGGTTTTATGGCTATGTATGATATGTATACATGGAGACGTATATAATTGTGCATTTTTGTGTATAGCTCTATATATCACACATCTATACACCTTTGTGTGTATGTGTTTACATGCATAAAAATGCAGAAGGAAACACTGCATCTGCATTCAGAGCACCTGATTTGAGACCCAGATCTACTGCTTACTACCTATTGACTTTAGATAAGTCATTTCCTTACTTGTAAAATGAGAAGGGTGACACAAGTGATCTCCAAGGTCTCTCTCTCCCAGATCTATGATCAATCTATGATCTTGTCTCCTGAACCAGACCATAGCTCCCTGAGAACAGGAACTGTTTCCTAGTGTAAGGAAGTGACTCCTAAAAACCCAGGACCCAAGAACAGAAAAGTGACCCCAATACAAGGAGGTACTGGGGTGTGCTGGAGACATCTCCAACCAGTTCCCCCAAGAACTGATTGTTAAATTTGCAGTATGAACATTTATTCTACCAAATTCAGCAAAATGTCACAAATCAGAGCTTGCTTATTGCTTTGTCCACATTGAAGAAAGTGATGGAGAAGACAATGTCAACAATACAAATTAAAATTTTTTAATGTGTTTTTCCGTTTCCAGAAAGCTGGTTTTTAAATATTTACCAGCACACACCCAGGGTAAATTAACTGTAAAAGATTCAGTCAAGCTAGATGATCTCTTCAGAAAGCTCATCTTAGTCCCTGGGATGACACAGAAAGAAAACAAGGTAGACAGGATGAAGGCTGATGGGACATGCCTCTGGGTGACCTTGAAGAGACTGCTTCTGTGGGTCCAGCAGAGACACAAGAAGAGGAGCCCAGCTCCTGACAGGATGTAGAGAAGAGGAACAGAAGCCAAAGAGAGCCGAGGAAGTGGCAATGCAGGCAGAGAAGTGGGGACACTGGGACTGAGGCTGCTTTGGGACAGAGACCATCCTGCTGAGGTATCCTCGGGGAGGATACCTGGTGACCTCTGTGTAAGCTCAGAGGAAGTCAGCCTCTCTGGGCCCCAATTTCCTCACATAAGGAAGGTGAATGGGCTAGATTACCTCTTGCTTTCCAGCTCTAAATCTATGATTCTAAGATCTCAGCACAAGAGTGGAAGGGAGAGATACGCATTTACACGGTACCTACTGTGTTCCAGACACTTGTACCATGCTTTACAAATATTATTATTTGATCCTCACACCAGGGAAGAATGTGCTATTATTATCATTCTCATTTATTATTATCATTCTCATTATTATCATTTCTACAGTTGAAGAAGCTAAGAAAGACAGATGTGAAGTGACTTGCCCAGGGTTACACAGCTAGTAAGTGTCTGAGACTGGATCTTAACTTGGGTCTTCTTGACTCTGGGTCCAGTGCTCTATTCACTGCACCAACAGCTGCCTCAGTATAGAGCAGAGACAGAGCAAAGAGGTGATCAGGAAGGGCTGATCATGGAAAGGACCTGGAGGAGGGGAGTGTGTGCATGGGAAGTTTCCTCTCTCTCATGATGCCTTCATCCTTCATGCCTCTAGGCTTTTAGCTTCTCACCTCCTTGGTCCAGGGAGTTGGCTGCATGAAGTGGGCAGGAAAGACTGATGTGGTATGGTCCCTAGGCCTGAAAAAAATCAAGGAACCTCAAGTCAGTCCCTCCAGGCCTCAGACTCCATCCTTGAACCCTTGGCTCTTTTTCCTATGAATTGGGACCCAGGTAATATGGTGGGCCTCCATCCGTGGGAGATGAGGAGAGAGGAGGGACATGCTACAGAGAGGCCGCTGTTCCCAAGAGCTGAGCAGAGCCAAGCAGAAGCACTGGGGGCTGTGGTAGGATCCTCATCTAGAACAAGGAGGATTGGCCTAGATGATTTCTAAAGATCAGTCTAGCTCTACATGTATGACCCAGAGTGCAGAGAAAAGCAGGGCCTTTGTTCATAGGCAAAACCTAACAATGCCCATGAGCAGAATGGCAGCACCTAGTCCATCCCTGGAAATTCCTGTGTTTCAGAGGGATCACAGTGCCCGGATTACCTGGCAGTGCTTGAAAGAAGGGTAGCACAGTCCTTTTCGTCAGAGCCATCTCCACAATCTTCTACACCATTGCACATGGCCTCCGGTGGGATACACACACCATTGGCACAATGGAATTCATTTCCTGGACATGGTGGCACCGTTGGGATGGACACTGCAAGGTAGATATAAAGAGGGGAGCCTTGCTGGGGTTCTACTCAATGATGGCTCCTACCTAGATTCTCTCCCTACCTACACTCACACACACTTCTCCATACCTGGATTACAGCCCAGCAGCTCCACCCTCAGGAAGATGCTGTGGTGAAAGTCACGGGGCAGGACTCGGACATGCCGTGCTTGCACCACCCGGCCAAATGTCCTCACTGCAGGTGTGGAGTCATCCCAATTCCCTGGGAACAGCTGGTAGGGTGAGGAAACGGGGAGTGGGCATTCTCACCCAGCACAGATGATATAATATCTATAACATGATATAATATCTATAATGCTCTATAATAACAGATTCCCTTTCTTCCTAGCCCTCTTCACAGGACACTCTATCTTCTGGCATTAACAGAAACCTACCTCTCTAGAAACTACTACATCCCCAGGCCACCCTTACCAGCTCCTTTCCCATGGCCCCCTACCTTGATACACTGGACCAGGAGGAAAAGTCAGCCTGTTATTTGTTCCCCCTACCACTTCCTCTGTTACCATCACTCTGCAACCTCTCCTCCCTGTGAGATTCCATCTGTCTCTCTGTGTGCCTTTACCCAGGTCCTTGATACCATAATATACTGGCCATTCTTCCTCTCTTTCTAAGTTCAGCACCTGTCTCACATTCTTCCTCATCACCCCAAATCCTGTCCTCATGTTTAGAAACTTTAATAAAGATGTTAATGTCCTCTCACATACCCTGGCCTCCCAAGTCATCAACTTCCTCAGCACCCATCAATCATCAATAAACATTTATTAAGCAGTTACTATTCACTAGGTACTATGCTAAGCTTAAGCTAATCCATTACAGGCTTTCACTCGAGCTCAGTCACCCACTTGGAGGATCATAGTTTTTAGATCATGACTCACCTATTACTTTCCCAACTCCATGGTCTTGAACACTACATCTCCTAGTGATAATCTTCTATCCTTCTCTCGTATCCTTAATCCTACCCCTCTACATCTCCTCTGACACTGCCCTCATAGTCACCCTCTCTCTTCTTTTTTTTTTTTTAATATTTTTAAGCAATCGGGGTTAAGTAACTTGCTCAAGGTTACACGGCCAGTTATTTCTGGGTGTGGTGCTGAGTGTCTGAGCCCGGGATTCGATCTCCAGGTCTTCTCAACACTGGAGCCGGTGCTCTTACTCTCTGTGCTACCTGGCCGCCCCCACCCTCTCTCTTCTAATCTTCAGTCTCTCCATATCCTTCTCTTCAAGCAACAGACATGCCTGGGTCTCCCCCAAACTTAAAAAAAAAACTCTCCTAGGATCCTATGATCTCCTCAAGCTGCTCTCCCAGTCTGTCCTCATACTTCCTAACCTTTCTGCAACATTTCACCACCTCCCGGACACTTTCCTCTGTCTATTTGCTCCTTTACACAGTCCCTTGATAGGTCATTATCCTTGTCCTAACTCCTAACTATAGATATTCCCCAAATATATCCCCAGATGGTACTAGACCATCTTCTCACTCTCTTGGTGATCTCAGTAACTCCCATGGGTCTAATTATCATCTCTATGTAAATGACTTCCAGATTAGATATCTAGGCCTAGTCTCTGACCTGATCTCATCACCAACTGTCTACTAGTCATTGCCAACTGGATGTCCCATAGGCATCTCAAACTCAGCATGTTCAAAACAAAATTCATTATCTTTTCCCAAAAACAACCTACCTTTCTTCCCAACTTCCCTATTTCTGTGGAGGGTACCACCATCCTTCCAGCTACCAACCTTCTCAATCTCAGAGTTATCCCCTGCCCCATGCAATTAAGTGCCAAGTTTTATTGATTCCATCTCCTCAACATCCCTCTCACATCTGTCCCCTTCTTCACACCTTCATCACCTCTCATTTGAACTACTGCAATAGTCTCCATCTCCTTGCTTCTTCTCTCTGTCTCTGTCTGTCTGTCTCTCACTCTCTCTGTCTCTGTCTCTCTCCCTTTCCTCTCTCTCTCTCTCTGTCTCTGTCTCTCTCCCTTTCCTCTCTCTCTCTCTCTCTCTCTCTCTCTCTCTCTCTCTCTCTCTCTCTCCAACTGATCCTGCACACAGCTGCCAAAGTGCTATTCCTAACTAAGACATAGGTCTGACCATGTCACTCCCTGATTTAGAGAAGCTCCACTAGCCCCCTATTGCTTCTGCTATGAAATCCCACCTCCTTTGTTTGGCATTAAGGACTCTTTACCCAGGCCCAGCCTGCTCTGACAGGCTCATCACCTGTCCCTCCCCTTTTCCCTCTCTGCATTGCAGCCGGATGGCTTACTTGCTACTCCTCCTACGTGACATTCCATCTTTCCTCTCTGTATCAGCAATCAGCCGCTAAACCCAATGACCTTTTCCTGGTTCTCATCCCCCTTGACTTGTCTACAATTTTTGATTCTGCCGATCAGTCTCTTCCTGGATCCTCTATACTCCCTTGGTTTCTTTGATTTTGTGGGGGGGACTATTGGGGTTAAGTGACTTGCACAGGGTCACACAGGTAGTTTCTGAAGGTCACACTTGAACTCAGGTCCTCCTGACTCCAGGGCTGGTCCTCAATCTACTGTGCCATCTAGCTGTCCCCTACCTCGGTTTCTAGGACACTTCTCCTTCCTTGATCTCTTCCTACATTCCTGACAGTTTCTTCTTAGTCTCCTTTCCTTGTTCATCCTGCATCTCCCAACCCCTACCCCCGGATGTCCCCTATGGCCTCATCCTGGACCCTCTCTCTTCTCTCCCTTATTGATATCAGCATCTCCTGGGGTTCAGTTATCATCTCCACACAGATAACACTAGACACAATAACTATACACACACATATTCTCTATGTTAATATGAATCCAGATGGAGATGCCTAGCATACAATAGGAGACTGAAGTTGAGAAAAGAGATTATGGTTAGAATATAAATACATGAAATAAGGCTGAAAAATTTATACACACACACATACACACACACGCACGCATATATACTTTTGGAGAGGGATTAAACCTGTGACTTCTTTGGTATAAGGTGAGGAAACTCCCACCACTGCAAGTCACCACCTGTTCTGCAATCTACTGTCTCAAAAAGTTGCCTGGGGCACTGAGAGATTAAGGGTCATGTAATCACTAGGTGTTATAGGCAGGACTTGCACCTTTGTCGTCCTGGCTCAAAAGTCCACTCTCCATCTAGCATGCCAAAACAAGCTCTTATTATATATATACATATGTGTATATTTATATATTCACATAAACATATTGTTCAGTACTTCTGTCTTATCCAACTCTTCATGACCCTATTTAAGGTTTTCTTGGCAAAGATACTGAAGTTATTTGCCATTTCCCTCTCCAGCTCACTTTTACAGATGAAGAAACTGAGGTAAACAGGGTTAAGTGATTTGCCCAGAGTCACACAGGTATTAAATGTCTATGGCCAGATTTGAACTCAAGTCTTCCTGACTCCAGACCTGGCGCTCTATCCACTGAACCACCTAACTGCCCCATACATACATGTGCATATGTACACACACACACACACACACACACCACACACACACCCCTTGTATATCTTGAACTCTAGTTCCCTAAATGTTCACACAGATTATTCATGCCCAATCTGTAGTAGAGCATTCCGAGCTCATATTGGCCTGATCAGCCAGTCGGTCACATTGAAACTTAACTTTAGCATAGTGATGTCGTTTTGGTCTTCTTCAAGAACGAAGGACAGTAACCAACCAGTTCTCTATCACCAACAGCCTGCTGGATGTCTCTACCTGGAAGTTCATTGGCATCCCAAACTAACACATCCGAAATGTTCATCATCTTTCTACCTAAAACCCTTCCAAATTTCCTTGTATTTTTGAGGGTCACCATCATCATCTCCAGTGTCCAAGTCCAACCACGATGCCTGTCTCTCCTTCACTCTATCTAGCCATTCAATGGGTTGCCAAATCTGGCCAATTCCATCTATACATCCTTTCTTGAATCTATCTCCTCTTCATTCACATATTCACCATTCTCATTCAGTCCTTGTCAGTTCTCTCTGGACTATTTTAATAATATCCTGTTTAGTTTTATTTTATTTTATTGTAATAGTTTATTTTATCTTAATAGTTTCCTAAAAAATTCTCCCTGTTTCCAGTCTCTCTACTCTTCATTCTCCAGGCAGCTTTCCAAATAATATTCCTAAGGCATTGATATGACTGTTATTCCTCCCTGAAAACTTTCAATGGCTCCCCATTGCCTCTAAAATCAAATACAGACTCTTCAACTGACACATAATGCTCTCAACAATTCTGATCCAAGCTACCTTTGCACCCTTTACCTATTACTACCCTTCACCTGCTCTTTGTTCCAACCAAACTGGGAAGCCAGCTGTTCCCCAAATTCAACATTCCATTTCCCACCACCATACATTTCCACAAAACATGCCCAATTTCCTATAATACACTCCTTCCTCACCTCCTTCCCTTAACTTCCTTCAAGGGACAGCTCAAGTGCAACCTCCTAAGGGAAACCCTCCCTGATCTCCTCCCCTACAGTTAATGTTCTCACTCCTCAAATTACATTGTTTGCACTTAACTAGGTACATCATACCTTCCCAGTAGAATTAAGTTACTTGAGGACATTGACTGTTTTATTTTTGTTTTTGTAGATTCTAGGTGATGAAGTGGATAGAAAGCTCAGCCTGGGGTCAGGAAGATTCATCTTTCTAAGTTCAAATTTGGCCTCGTATACTCACTAGCTGTGTGACCCTGGGCAAATCACTTAACCCTGTTTGCCTCAGTTTCCTCATCTGTCACATGAGCTGAAGAAGGAAATGGCAAACCACTCCAGTATCTCTACCAAAAAAAAGCCCAAATGAGGTTTGAAGAAGTCAGACATGACCAAAAAGCAACTCAACAACAGCAACAATCACCTCTACCATAATACTTGCATATTGTAGGTACTTAATAAATGTCTAGCAAGCTCCTTGTCATCCTTCAAAGACTGGCTCAAATTCAATCCTCCGTGACCACCCCAGTGCTCAGAAATCTGTCTCTCTTCTGAAGTCCTTTAGCACTTAAAGGCTGTCTATGTCACTTTTCTGCTGCCTTTCCCTCCCTGTCCCCAGATAAATTGTAAGCTTCTCTAGGACAGGAGGCATTCCCTCAGTGCTTAGCCCAGGGCTGCATCTCATAAGGGAGACAGTCACCTTGATGAATTGAATGGTGGCAATTAAAGAGTTAGTCAGGCAAGCCTCAGGTGGGTAAGGAATGAGAGGATACCTTGGGCATAGGCAGAATGCCTGGCAGAACCTCATGGTAGTCATGCCAGTGATGCCCATCAATGCTGAACTGGAGAGAAAAGCTGGTGACATAGGCATCAGAGGAGCCAGCGCCCTGGACCACGATGCCTGTAGAGGCCATGGAGAAATCAGAGCTGTCAGAGGCCCCGGCCATTCCCCAGTGTTCCCCAGCACACTCTCCTCCCTCCCTCCTCCATCTCTGTGTCTATTCCCCTGCCCCTCATCCATCCCCTCCAACTCCTGTGACCCTCTTTCTGGACTTCTGACCTCCCCACCCCTACTCTTCTGCCCTCTCAGTCCTTGTCCTTCCCATAAGTTCTGCCCCTTCCCCACGTTTGTCATTCAACCCCTACCCACTGACCAGTGAGGTTTCGGGGCCTTAGCAAGTCCATCTGAAGAAAAGGGGGCCGGATGTGTAGCTCAGCATAGGTTTCTTCCTTGGGACTCCAACCTTGGGGCTCCAGCCCCAACACCAAGGACCCTAGACGACCAGCCCAGGCAGGATGTCCAGGATGTTCAGATGATGCCCTTAGACTGCTAGAAGGGAGACTTGACAAGCCCAGTGGGGAGTAGCAAGAGTCTAGGGAAGGGAGAGATATTGGATAGGGAAAGTCCAGGAAGCTGAAGAGACATTGCTGGTATAAAGGTAGAGCCTAAGGATGTCTGGCAGAAACATTGAGAGGATGGGGAAGACTTTGGTCAGGTTAGAGAGAGGGAGTAGAGGGGACAGTCAGGAAGACATGATGGATGCTGGACAGCCCTAAGTGACCCAAGACACTAGTCTGAGGCCCAGTGATAATCCAAGAGAACCAGAGAAGGGCTATGGGAGCAGTCCCACCATTAATATCCCAACCAGCACAGCAGGCTCACTCCAGGCTCCTCAGTACCCACCACTCCCATGAAGAACTAGACACTAATCCCAGGCTGCCTGAAGCTAGCCCCCATCCCAGGCCATTCCTATCCTCCTGCAGACTCCTCCTGCCTCTCCCACAAAAGCAGCTGGTCTTCACCTCCAGGTTCAGGCAGTGGGTAGGTAGAAAGACTGGGTTCTGGTTGGAGACTGGGAGGAAGCGATGGAGCAGTCGTAGGGGCAGCTGTCTTGCTCTCTCCTAGCAGAGAAAGACAAACCTGAGAGCTAAAATGGGGACATCTCCAGGTCTCTCGGTCCCCCAGGCCCTTAGGTCTCACAGAGACCTCTAGAGCTGGACAAGACTATAGATCATCTAACCCAACCCCCTTATTTTACAAGTGAAAAAAAATGAGATGAAGAAACTCAAGATCATCCGAGTATTTCAGATTCTAAGGTAGGTCTTTTAATAAAACCTAGTGTTTTTTCTATTATGCTATACCCTATCCAAAACTCAGGAAATATTGCCCCTGGATATGGTTTCTATTTCTCAAAGCATTGTCATTTCCACTACTAGATTCTCATAACAAACCCTGAGAAGTTATTATTCCTGTTTTACAGATGAGGAAACTGAGACTGAAAGAAGATAAGTGATTTGTCCAAGGTCATATAGCTAATCAGCAGGCACTAGTAACAAAATCCCACACATGAAGCCTACAGGTTCTCCTTGGAGCTGTGTGTGCAACAGCTAACAACTGCACCATGTTATTAGTTCATCTTCTTATTAATTTTTTGTCTGGGTTCTAAGGCAATCAGGGGAATATATCTGACATTTCCTCATAAATTAATGGAAATACTGAATGTCTCATCAATTAATAAATTTGCTCTAAGAAGAAAAAGCTTTGATCTGAAAAGCTATGACCAAAATAAGAACAAATTTCTACTAAAGCAGAGACAAGCCCCAAACCACTAACATTTTGTGGATTTGCACACTCACCTTATCCAGCAAGGCAGGCTAAGACTGATCCAAAGGAATGAATGAATGAATGAATGAGGGTTGGGGGAGTGGAAATTCAGATTTGTACATGTTATGGCATGGTCTATCTTATATGTCTTTCCTCTTTAGCTGGTCATAGCAATTTTTTTTTTAAATAAACTTTCAGTGGTTTGTGTGTGTGAAGTCCCAAGCAAAGATGGAAAGAGGGTTCTGGTGGTATTCCCTTCAGCAAAAAAAGAAAGTCATGGCAGAAGAAGAGTGGAAATCTCTGATCTCCATCCTCTTCTAATCAAAATCAGAGTGGTGATGATGGGAACCCGGAAGCCAGGGAAATCTGGGAGTGGTTCTAGGATTCAGCCAAGTTGCTACACATTGCTATTTCTTTCCTTGCCCAGGATTCCTCCATAGAACTCAGGTCTCCAGACTCCCAAGCCAGTCTTCCTCTACACCATAATGCTTCTCTAGGGACTGAGTAGGAGTGAGGGGCTGTCTTCACTCAAAGACCTTTCCCAACCCTTCACATTGTCCCCATCATCAAAATTCTCCCCTGTAACCCCATACCCTCAGTCCAACTCACCAATAGGAATACAGTGGCAACATGATTCTCCCTTTCCCTCTACCAGCATCCAACCCTGCAGACAAACGAGAGTTAGATAGAGAATGGGGAAACCCTCATCAGGCTCACAGGATCTCAGATGTTGAGTTGGAAGGGACCTCACAGGGCATCTATTCTAAGCCCCCCATTTTATAGATAAAGAATCGCCCTTCTCCTTCTCCATACCTTTCATCTCCATCCATCTCCATACACTCCATCCATCACCAACACCCCCTGCCTCCATCCCTCTTTTCCCCCTACTCTCACCCTATATTTTTGCCATCCTGGCTCCTACATCCACCTAAGCATCTGCTCCCTCCTTCCCAGATAACACCAGTCCCTCCCTCCCTTACCTGTGGGCAGGCTCCCAGAGAGCAGTAGGGAGAACACTGCACTGTCTGGTTGAGCAGACATTGGCACACCTGGCATTTGTCCCAACGCCAGCGCTCCCCAATTCTGTGTGTGCTCCCCTGGTGCTCACATTCCTCACAGGGCTCTGTCTGACACCTGGTGGTGGAAGGAAAGGAAAAGCCGGGGCATTCATGAGGGTCCACACAGCCAAGTAAGCTTCTCTACCCTATGGACTCCAGGCCAGTTTCAAGAACCAAAAAACAAATCACACTGGATCCAAGTTCCTAGGTGCCTCAGCCACACACACACACACACACACACACACCCCAAAAGAACAACATGCAAATCTAAATAAACACAAAACATGCAAATGAACATGGTGTCAAAGAATCCTATAACTCAAGATCCTCCATGTTTCGCCATCTTTCAATCCATCCCACCCTCACCCCATTCTGCCTAGAGGATCCTCTCTTTATCTTCCTGGTTTTCTCCTAATGGATCATAAAACAGCATCAAGGCAGATAGAAAAATATACACCAGATATGGAAGAGGCCTTAGATGAACAGAATGGCCTTCGACCCTAGCTTTATTGGGATTTGTCCATGGGCTAACAAATACCCTGGGCAGAAATCTCAGTAGACCAATAATCCTTTTGGGGGAGGGGACAGGAAAATGGGACCCCAGTAGATTTTTGGGTCCTGGTATTTGGCAGTTCCTTTAATTGTGGATACTGTAAAACCTGTACCTTGATATCCCTGTGTTTTGGAGCAAAACAAGTTCCAACATTTTAAGATATTAGTATGGGGCTTCCTTAAATTTGGGGGTTTAAAAATGTGTGGTTAGCTGAGGTACAGCGTTTTTAGGACTGTGATATCCCTAGACAGGTAGGAGTTACCTTCGGGCCTTTCGGTAGATGCCTCGGCACTGGTGACCACGACCCATTTGTGTAGGGTTGCTGGGACTTCGGAAGGACCACTGGATGCTCTGGCTCCCACAGGGGCCCAGACACTCAGCCCATGGTGACCAAGATGACCAGCCACAGTTCACTAAAGATCAGTTCACAAGGAGTGTGGATAGATGACCCAGAATCAGTTTGAAAAGGTTGAGTCAGGAGAGGAAGGCTCCAGCAATTAGGAGGAAGGTCAGGGAGAAAGGCCTAGGTCCTAAGGTAGAGGGTCCTAGGAGGAAATCCCAGGCAAAGGATCCAGTGTAATAGAAGATAGTTTGAGGAAGAGATACCAGGTTTCCAAGGTGTCAGGGGCCAGGAGGTGAGGGGTCAAGAATGGCATATGGGGAATAATTCTGGGCACATCTCACCAGCACAGTCAGGGTTAAGCTGGCATCGACGTAGTCGGCCATCTTGACATGTGCAGAGCCGGCAATTGATCTTGACCCGCTGCCCTGGCCAATAGCGGGTGCCTTCCACCAGGCAAGGGCACTGCCGGGGTCGCACACACTGTCCATCAATGTCTAAAACCTGACCTTCGGGGCACCAACAGCCTGAGGGGAAGGTAGGCACAGAAGGAGACTGAAGACAAGTACCAGTCTCTACCAGTAAATAAAGGCTAGAGAGTAGGCTGAGCTGGTGCTGAATGCCATTCCCCAAGTCCCCTGCCTGTGAGCACACTACCTGGACTGCAGGGTCGGTCAGGTAGGCACTTGACCTGACTGGAGATGTCAGCACAGGTCAGAGGGCAAGGGGCACAGGGCTTGGGTACCAGCTCTCCTGGACATGAGGTGACATTGGGACAGCCAGCCTGTGAACATGTCTCTGGTCAGAAGGAGAAACAAAATATGTTGAGGACAGAAAAAGTCCAAAAAACACACTCCCTTTCCCCCAAACCAACTGTCCCATAAAATTTAAAAATAATAATAACCCATATTTCTGTAGTAGTTTCTTGATAAGGAATCAGTAGGGTAGCTATTACAAGTATTATTATCCCCTTTTTCAATTAAATAAACTGAAGTTAAGAACTAATCAGTATCAGAGCCAGATTTCGAGCCCAGGTCTCCTAATTCAAAGTTCTATACATTTACTAGTGCAGCCCACTACCCTAATTCTACTCATTATCCCACCCTCCCCCTAGGTGGACACTCACTGGTTTGCAGGGTGCTGTGGGGGCTCCCAGGCAATGTGGCACAGATCTGGCCACCATTTTGGGGTGGGTGGCAGACCCGACGTCTAGCCACAACCCCCCTACATGGCTCCAGGCATTCAGACCAGGGGGACCAGTCACCCCATACGCCATCCTCTGTGGGAAGGGAGAGGGTTATGGGAAGGGCAGGAGTGACAGAAGAAAGAGATGTAAGGATATTGCGACCAGGGCGAAGAGGGGAATGAGCAGGAAGGGGAGGGTGTAGGAAGGGAGGGCACCGCACACAGAGACAAAGGAGAGGGAGTTCTGATCAGAAACTTTCCCTCTACCTCTTCCCTTCTCTCCCGTCACCAGATTTCCCCCATCCCTTGGATTCTGTTGAGCCCCTCTCACTCATACTCCTGAAGGCTTGCAGCAGATGTGCATGCCCAGTGCCCACACTCACCAGGGCAGGCAACAGTGAAGCAAGCGCGGGCTTGGTGTTCCAGGCCTAGACAGCGCCGCAGCACAGGGAGACCAGGAGGGAAGCACTGGCGACTCCGAGTCTGCACCCCAGTCCCACAAGTCTGGCTGCAGAGGCCCCATGGGGCCCAGGATCCCCATGTGGCACAGCCCTGCTCCTCAGAGGAGGGCCTCAGCCCATCCCTCACCTCACAGTCAGGCTGTCCATCACACACCTGGGGTGGGGGGGGGATGAGGATGAGATGGACAAAAGGTAAAAGGTCAGTGTGCAGGTCAGAGATCGGGCAGTAATGACAGGTGACCCCCTATGCCCCTGACTCTCACCTGCTGAAAGCTGATACAATGGCCATCTGGGCAGGAATATTCAGGGCAAGGAGCTCCAGTCTTGTTATGAGTCGTGGGGAATGGCAGACTCTCTGGGAATGGAAAGGGAAAGGGGAAGGGGAAGGGGAAGGGGAAGGGGAAGGGGAAGGGGAAAGGGAAAGGTGAAGGGGAAGTAGGGGAAAGGCCAGGGGAAGGAGAAGGGGAAGGGGTAAGGGGGAGGAGGGAAGGAGAAGTGGGAAGGGGAAGGGGTAAGGGGTAGGGGGAAGGAGAAGGGGAAGGGGAAGGGGAAGTAGAAAGAGAAGGGGAAGGGGGAAAGGAAGGGAAGAGATAGGATGAAGTGTCAAGGAGGATACCATATTCCTCTTGTCAATAATAATGTCCACAGGCACAGAAGCCATCCCCCTGCCCATGAGCACTCAAGCCCCCTGCCCCTAAATTCTGCCCCCCCCCTTCTAGGCCCTCACTACTGTGGGGAGGAGGGATCAAGGCTGGAGGAATCCATACCACAATTCTGTTCATCTTCACCCTCTGGGCAGTCAGGGATTCCATCACAGAGCTGAGTCAATCTCAAGCATAGCTGCCGAGCTGAGCCACAAGGGAAAAGCCCGGGACACGGTGGCAGCCGGGTGGAGCCTATGGGCACAGAGCCAGTTTCCATAATATTCAACCACCCTCAGGGTAGAAGAGAACCATGTCCAAGGAACAGAGAAGACTGAAGCATTGGACTGAAGCGGTAGATCTAAGGTTGAGATCCAGAAGACCCCTCTCTGTACCCCACCTCTCAATAACAGGAAAGCTAAAGAGACCTGTGGTAATGAGGTTGGATGGTGCCAGGACAGAGGGCACCCCTGTGGAAGACGGTAGGTGAGGAGGCATCTTAATTTCTGAGAGAACTAGGAGAACAAACACTGGTAACTCCTAGGCACATGGTTACAACTCTCTGAGGCTTAGAAAGGTAAGCTACTCACCACAGGCCTCCAAGCTCTCATCGGAGCCATCTGGGCACTGGGAAGTCCCATCACAGAGCTGCAGGTAGGGTATACAGTGGAGGCTGAGGGGGCAGAGCATGTGATGTGGGGGGCAGGGCTGCCCACAGTCCAGCTCATCGGTGCCATCCTTGCAGTCCTCCTCATGGTCACAGCGCCAACCCCGAGGTATACACTCACCATTGCCACAGCTAAACTCATAGTGACCACAGGGTGGTTCTATGGGCAGAAAACAACATATAATTTCCCCCAGTTCATTTCCATGAGTTTTACCCCCATCTAACTAGACTGTAAGCTCCTTGAGGTTAGGAACCATATCTTCATATTTTGTGGTGGGGAGACTACTAGACCGCAAACCAAGATGCCTATGTTCCATTTCTGGCTCTGATGCTTGCTACGTGACCACGGGCAATTCACACACCCCCTAAGGGTTCCAGTTACTTCATAGAGAAAATAAAATTAAGATTATTGGACTAATAACCTATAAAGTCCCTACCAGTTCTGACATTCTGTGGTTTTGCTTCCATGTCTTCCCTTCTTCCCATTCCACTGCTATATCCTAAATCTTTCTCATTCCCTCATACCAGGACCATTGAAATGGTCTCCTCACAAATCTCACTGCTTATATTTTCTCCTCCAATCCCTTCGGCTCCCCCATAACCAGATGAATCAGTAGGGAGCGTGGAAAGAATGCTGGCTTTGGAGCTGGAGAAGCTAGTTTTGAAGCCTAGCTTTGTCACCTTGGGCAAACTACTTAACTTGTCTGGGCCTCTGTTTCTTCACCTGTAAGATCATGGGGCTTAACCAGATGCCCTCTAAACTCCTTTCTAGATCTAGGTCCATGGTCTACGACCATATGAATGTCCCTAAAAGGCTGATCCTGTCACTCAACAGTCTTCACAGGCTTGCTCCCTGTGCCAAACTCCAAAATCCCCATAGTCAGACTGAGAACTCCCCAACATTGCCTCCCAGCATGACCCTTCAGATCCCTTTGTCTCCTGCCAGAGCAGTATTGTTGTGCCCCAGCATCACTGACACACCACTCCCACCTACCCTCCAGCTCTACTTTCAAAGTTTGTTTCAAACCCCACCTTCCCAAAGCCTTCCCTCTTCACTCCAGCCCAAAGGGATGAAACCCATGGCCCTTGCTCACTGTACTATTCATTTTAATTCCTAGGCACAGCTGTGGCTTAGAACCCAAGGAAGGAGGCTCTGTATCCCTTAGATTTTCTTGTAACCCTCTAACATGTCTCTAACATGGGGCCAGCTATACCATGAAGCCCTCAATGAAAAAGTACTGATTGACTGAGTCAGCCTGGGAGGCCTAGGGGGCCCCAGTAGTGAGAGGAGGGGGGAGGTTGGGATCACAGAACTGCCATCTCCTTGGGGCACAGGCTCTCTCTTCAGAAGCAGCAAAATCTAGTGGAAAGAGAACTCAATTTGAGAGCCTGAAGATGTGGGTCTAGTCCTATGTCTTCCACTAATTAATAGAATCATAGAGTAATGGAACTGAAAGGGGTTTAGAGATGATTTAATCTAAGAGTTCTAAACCTAGATTTCATTAACATATCTATCTGTATACACAAATATTATATATGTGTACTGTGTAATATATAATCATATATTACATACCGATAACTCTTTCAATAGCATTGGTTTGCTTTGTAATCCCATGTATTTCATTTTATGCATTTATGTGTATTTGATAAAATTTATGAGTTTAAAAGCATTGCTCTGATAGGGGCAAGAGGTTTCACCAGTTTGTCAAAGGGGTCCATAACACAAAAAAAGGCCAAAAGTCTAATTCAACCCTCTCATTTAGCAAATGAAGAAGCGGAGGTCCAGAGGTGGGAAGTGACTTGCCCAAGGTCACATGGCTCTAATCTGCTTCTGATTTCCACTCCAGCATTCTTGTCACAACTTTATTTCTTCTATCCAACAGAAATGTTACCACCTCCCCTGCCTATCTTATAGGAGAAGCAGGAGAATCAAGGGAGATTGTGAATGGATAACATCCTAGAAAAGTTGCACTATAACGGAAATGAAACTTTGATTATATTGTTATGTATCATGCTATTAAGGTAATATTATCATCACTGAACTCCTATTACCCCTTTCTCCTCCCCAATGTGCCCAGCCTCTCCCCACAGTCCCTCTTGCCCCAAACCCCCTCACCAGGACTGCTGCCACTGATCAGAGAAGCGGGTCCGGTCTCCAGGTTACCCATGGAGGGTCCAGTTGGGGTGTCAGCAGGGGGAGTCGGTAGAAGAGGAGAGGGGCAATGCCTGGGTCCCTCATCTGCCCCATCTACACAGTCCCAGACCCCATCACATAGCTGGGAAGTGCCAACACAGGTTCCATCCAAGCAGGGCACCTCCCCAGGGCCACAGTTCATCCATCCTGTGGCCAAAGAAGGAATGAACTATGGCCATTCTGTCCATTCAGTTCATACTATGCATACCCCTCTGAATATGTGAGCTCTGGAGCAAAGGATGACCTATGGGGGGCCCCTGCCAAAGAAGATCACATATTTATATAATAGGTACCAACCTTTGGATAGGCATCATGGGAAAAGTAAAACAGGTAGGGTCTTATGCTATTTTGGAACACTGGAAGAGATGGTGCCCATAGGAAAAAGAGGACCTAGGAAATGGATTGGTACCTAGGGCAGCAAATAGGGTGTACCCAGTGGAATGGAGCTGAAAGACTGGAAAAAATGGAACTTACCCAGGCAGGACTCCTCATCAGCACCATCTGGGCAGTCAGGATGCCCATCACAAAGTTGGGCCAGGGGCAGGCACTGCCCATCAGCACAGGGCAGGAACCCCACGCGGCATGGGCAGCCGTGCTCATCTGCCCCGTTTCCACAGTCATCTCTTCCATTACAGTGCAGTGACAAAGGTAGACAACGGCCTTCACCACAGGAGAACTGCCCCTCTCCACAGCCCAGAGGGGCACAGCCTGTACACAGAGGGCCACTGAGATCTCAAAGTCAGGCCCCCTGCCCCTGAGACAGGGGTTCCCCAGCCTTCATCCAAGAAAGACCTTAGCCCTTTCTACTCTTAATGCAACAACACCTCTCCGCACCCCAAACGCACACACATACACAAAGCTCAGGACTAAGTCTCCAAAACTCACAGCCCTTGGGAGTAGGAGCATGGGGGTCAGATGGAATCTGTACTCTAAGAGTATCTATGACCAAGCATACAGATTTGGAGACATTTACGAAGACACGCAGGCATGTAGACAGAGACACAGAACTACCCTCCTCATCAGAGCCGTCTCCACAGTCATCCTGGTTGTCACAGAGCCATTCCTGGGGCACACAGTACCCACTGTCTTGGCATGGGACTTCACCCTCTGCACACTCCAGCACCATCTCCCCACACTGGGAACCTGCTTCCCCACAGTTCCACTCTCCTGCTTGGCATGTGCTAAGGAAGTAAGTGAGGTCAGTGGTGGGAGAGAAGCACAGAAATTCCATATGGGCACAAAGACTCAATTTCTACCCTACCTCCATTTCACCCCATCTCCTCCTGCTTCCCCCATACACTCACCAGTTCCCACAGTCCCTCTGCAGCATGGTTCCCAATGGGAAGAAGCTGCCTCTCCACTCACAGGGACAGGCAGCTGGCTCCAAACAGACCCCACCTGAGGAAGGACCAGTATGTAGAAATGGTGTAGGGAAGGAACCTGCTCAAGGTTCCAGATCTCCCCTAGCTAGCCTGATTCAGGGAGCAGTGTGCCCCCACCCAGATCAAGCATCTAGTGAACAGCTGCCCAGAGTCGTTACTGCCCATTCCCACTCCTGACACTAAGGCTATCCAGGATCAGAGCTGTCCCCCACCCCACACTCTGATTATTCTCCCTCCTCCTTCCCACAAGAGGTGCCCATCCCTTCTGCCCTATGCCCCATGGCCCACGCACCATGAAGCAAAGTGCCCTCAGGACAGAAGCATCCCTCCACACAGGCCACAGCTTGGCAATGCCACACAGGCTCAGGACCAGGGTTTTGGCAGGTGGCAGGGCAGATGGGGCCACAGGCTTCATAGACCTGACCTCCCTCACACTGTATAGCTGCACAGATAAGAGGCAGACCCAGGTAAGAGTAGCCCAGGGTCACGAGAACCTATGAACACTAGATGAACTAGAAGTAATGGGCCTCAGGATAGATTGGCACTGGGCAGTCTGGGCACAACAGGCCCTGAAACTTGGGAATGCTGGGAGTAAGTAAGTAGTAGGGATTCTTAAGCAATGCTAATGTTATTCTGAGTGGTTCTGGCTGCCCTGGGTGAAAGAAGCAACCCCAGGAGGATAGCAGAGTAAGAGATGACAGGCAGGAAAGAGGAAAAGGCACTCACGGCAGAGGTCCTGGCTGCGCCAATGCATGTGGTGCCCATGACGGGCACACTCCTCTGCGTAGGTAGCAATAGCTGAACAGAGACACTCACAGTCACCTCCTGAGTCACAGCTGCCGGAGAGATGGTCTCAGCACCTGATCCCCAGCCCACCAAATACGGAGACAACCCTCACCTGACCTTCCCACCCCAAATTTCAGCCCTTCCTTACCCACAAGCATCATACACACACCACTCGTAGTGCTGCTGTGGGGGGACCTCCACATGGCAAGGGGCAAAGAGTGGCTGAAGCAGCACCCCACAGCGGGCCCGGGCCCAGACAACCCTGTGGGCATTCACCTACAAGGAAGGAGAGAGAAGCCATAGCTGTGTCCCCTCCTACTCACTTCCCCTTCTATGATGCCTAGATATGTCCCCCTCCCATAGCCTCAGGCCTTCCTGACTCTTCTTTTCCTCTCATCCCATAGATAGTATAGGATTCTACACATTTCCCCCTTACAGTGCAGGGATGGGGCACGTCTCCAAGATTTGGCTCAGGGCAGAGGAGGCTGAGACGCCAAGAGTGGGCAGCCAGTTCAGCTGTAGGCTCCAGGACACCTTGACGGCTCCGAAGATCATTGGAGGCATCACCATCAAAGTCCCCACACAACCCTGCCACACGGCCCTGGAACTGGGGTGCCAACTGTACCATAACCCGTGTGCCTGGTGGGGGGAGAGGCCAAGCAGGGAGACTGGTTAAAAATGAGCAGTCTAGTCTTTATCAGGGGCAGGAGAGAAATGGTGAGGCAGGCAGGCACTGGAAGCTTTGCCAGTACGGGACCTGAAGTCAAGAACTGACCAAGAAGTCGTCTCACTTCTGACAAGGGTGACCCCTGTGTGACTGCAGGCAAGTCTCTGAGCCTTAAGCAAATCAGTGAGACATCTACTAAGACATGGCAGTTGTGATCTTCATGGTATCAATGAAACCAAAAGGTCAAAGCACCACTAAGAATTATTGTTGGGCTTTTTAATGGAAATAGGTTGGGATACTTGACCACAGAAAGTTCTGGATTTCCCATGGAAAGGAGGTCCAGAGGCAAGAGATTGACTTCAGGCAACAGGACTTTTGTAAAGGGAGGATGGAGTCTTCCTCAAATCTTCCTCAAGATTTACTTGAGAGGGAAAAAAAACTAGGCTTAGGGTTCTAGCTGTCACCCAGAAATCAAGCTGGCTAGAAAACTGCGGGAAAAATGATAGAGATAGGAGTCAGAGGTCAGGGGTCCAGCCTCGGCCTCAGTATCAGCCTGAACTGGGAAGGTGATGTATTTGTTATAGAGTGAGGTGAGGCCAACCTAAATGAGGATGGGAGTTCAGAGACTGAGAATTAAGGGTCAAGTGGAGGTTATGGTCAGGGGTCCAAAGTGGGGCCTGACCTCCATCCCAGAGCAAGGAAAGGCCAAGGCGAGCAGTGAGCAACAAGGAGAGACCAACTTGTCTCAGGCTCAGCCCGAGTCCTGTGTAGATCTTGGGAGGGCGCACACTCACTCCATTCACTGTCACTGCCCGACCTGTAGAGTTAGGGACATCAGGAAGATGTTGTGGGGGCTGTCCTAAATCATCTTTGGGGCCCCAAACAGGGGGGATATTGTTACCTATGGTATGGATGAGACAGTTGAGGCCCAAACACTGACCAGGTTAGAAGAGCCTAGATTGTCAGCTCCCCATCTGGCAAAGACTGCTCTGCTCTCTGATACCATCCACCCTCTGCTCCCATTCCCCTCTCCTCAGGAAGTGTTGGCCCTTCCAGTTGCTCCCTCCCCCATTCCCTGACCCCAGGCACCTCTGAGCATATGCACAATGGTGTTCCCCAGGCGAACAGTCAGGGCCTTGGTGCAGGTAAGGCCGCTGGTCCCACAGGGCAGGTTCTGGGCAGAGATGGCAAAGCTCCCATCTACCTCTCGTACCAGCAGATACTCGCAGGTCCCAGGGAAAGTGAATGCCAGGCCATCAAATGTCACATAGTGAGGGGCACCCGAAGCCTGGCACCGTCCACTGCACTGGTGACCTGTGCACTGCCACTGTTGGCCCTGGCACACACTGAATTGGGGAAAGGCAGAAGGGATCAATGGGAGAGTATGAAGTCAGAGGGTCATGGGTCCCTAGCCTTATGGGCATGGAGTCAAAGTCACGGGAAGTTATGATATTGGCTTAGGAACACTAGTGCTAAATCAGTTCTGTCAGAACATGTCAGGTCAGAAACATGTCAGAGACAAGGAGACTAGTCAAAGTACTCCCTGACCTGACTGAGATCCAGAGAGAGTCCCCAGCATGTCCTTGGCATTACCTTGGAACTGCCTTGCACCCAGGCAATGGGAGCTGAGGTCACTAGATCATGGAGGGACAGAGACCAGGCCTTACCAAGTGTTACAGTCCTCCTGGATAGTTGAGTTGGGTGGGTACAGCTGTCCACTGTGTCTGCAGGGGCACAGTTCAGGGGGCACACAGTGTTCATCCTAGGCAGGAAAAGAGGAGGACCAAAGAGCACCTGTCAGTCAAACTTGCCCTGGGGGCCAAAGGGCAAACATCATAGATGATGGCCCAGATGCAGACCAGAGCCAACCCCCGGGGCTACCTCCTCTCTGTCTGGCCTCTCCCCTACTCACCAGCAGCACAGTGCCCAGAGGGCAAATACAGCCATCAGAAGCATCCGTGGGACAGGAGATATTAGCACCAAGACTGTCACAGGTGAGGAGGCAAGAGCCCGGGGAATACACACGCCCTCCAGGGCAGAATGCCACTGCTGGGGCACAATGATGAGCTGTGCAGTTCCAGATGCCTCTGTCCTGGCACACACTTGCCAGCATGGAATGAGAGTCAATTTCACTAAATCTATTCCATGCCAACTCCCACTCCCTGCCCCCTGTGCCAGAAAAGCCAAGCATCTCCCAATCCTGATCACACAGGAGCCCAGATCTCTGACATGGATATAGGAGACTCAGGAATCCAGAATCCAGCCTTGGTCTTGGGGATCCCAGCACTCAGCCCCACCTCAGACACAACTGGAAGGACACAGGATACCCCCATCTCAATTTAATATTCAGGAGACCATTTATTAAACAGAGAGCTCAAATCCCTAGCTAGGTGATGCTATGGATTTAGAAGAGTGCTAGGCTTCGAATCAGGAAGACTTGAGTTCAGATTCAACCTCACTGGGTTGGACACTTCCTAGCTTTATGACTCTGGGCAAGTCACTTAATCTCTATCTTCCTCAGTTTCCTCAATGGCTAAAACAGGAATAATAACATCACTAACCTCATCAAATGAAATGATATTTGTAAAGTGCTTAGCACAGTGTCTGACACATGATATGAATTTAGTAAATACTCGTTCCCTTGTCCCCCCCCTTCCATAATAGCTAATATTTCTACTGTCTTGGTAATCCCACCAGCTCCCAAGGGTCTAATTATCATCCCCATGCAGATGACTCCCAGATCAATATATCCAGCCCATCTGTCTCTTCCCTGAGCTTCAGTTGAGAATGCCTGTGGGTGATGATGAGATCAGAGGTATGACCAGTCCTGCGTGTGACTGAGCTGTAGCGAAAGGATGTGGCAGCTGAGGAGGTTCATGAAGGGGAAGTCAGGGCACTGGAGAGGGCATGCACATGAGTTATGAAACCCCTAAGTGTGTAAGGACAGGGGCTGGAATCTAGGGCAGGACTGGGAGCCAGCGACTAGGAACTTCCAAAAAAGGAGAGGAAGTGACCGAGAAGTTGTCACT